>NW_026946943.1:317500-635000 GCF_030014385.1 Trichomycterus rosablanca | reverse complement strand
TAAACGATGTGCCATAGCGGTGAATCTAAGCGATGTGCCTAAGCGGTGAATCTAAGCGATGTGCCTAAGCGGTAAATCTAAGCGATGTGCCTATGCGGTGAATCTAAGCGATGTGCCTAAGCGGTGAATCTAAGAGGTGTGTTAAGCGGTGAATCTAAGCGATGTGCCTAAGCGGTGAATCTAAGCGATGTGTCTAAGCGGTGAATCTAAGCGATGTGTCTAAGCGGTGAATCTAAGCGATGTGTCTAAGCGGTGAATCTAAGAGGTGTGTTAAGCGGTGAATCTAAGCGATGTGCCTAAGCGATGAATCTAAGCGATGTGCCTAAGCGGTGAATCTAAGCGGTGTGTCTAAGCGGTGAATCTAAGCGATGTGTCCAAACGGTGAATCTAAGCGATGTGCCTAAGCGGTGAATCTAAGCGATGTGCCAAAGCGGTGAATCTAAGCACTGTGTTAAGCGGTGAATTTAAGCGATGTGCCTAAGCGGTGAATCTAAGCGATGTGCCTGAGCGGTGAATCTAAGCGATGTGCCTGAGCGGTGAATCTAAGCGGTGTGTTAAGCGGTGAATCTAAGCGATGTGCCTAAGCGGTGAATCTAAGCGATGTGCCTGAGCGGTGAATCTAAGCGGTGTGTTAAGCGGTGAATCTAAGCGATGTGCCTAAGCGGTGAATCTAAGCGATGTGCCTGAGCGGTGAATCTAAGCGGTGTGTCTAAGCAGTGAATCTAAGCGATGTGCCTAAGCGGTGAATCTAAGCGATTAATCTAAGCGGTGAATCTAAGCGGTGTGCCTAAGCGGTGAATCTAAGCGATGTGCCTGAGCGGTGAATCTAAGCGGTGTGTCTAAGCAGTGAATCTAAGCGATGTGTTAAGTGGTGAATCTAAGCGATGTGCCTAAGCGGTGAATCTAAGCGATGTGCCTAAGCGGTGAATCTAAGCGGTGTGTCTAAGCAGTGAATCTAAGCGATGTGCCTAAGCGGTGAATCCAAGCGATTAATCTAAGCGGTGAATCTAAGCGGTGTGCCTAAGCGGTGAATCTAAGCGATGTGCCTGAGCGGTGAATCTAAGCGATGTGCCAAAGCAGTGAATCTAAGCAATGTGCCTAAGCGGTGAATCTAAGCAGTAAATTTAAGCGGTGAATCTAAGCGATGTGCCTAAGCGGTGAATCTAAGCGGTGTGCCTAAGCGGTAAATCTAAGCGATGTGCCTAAGGGGTGAATCTAAGCGATGTGCCTAAGGGGTGAATCTAAGCGATGTGCCTAAGCGGTGAATCTAAACGATGTGCCTAAGCGGTGAATCTAAGCGATGTGTCTAAGAGATGAATGTAAGCGATTAATCTAAGCGGTGAATCTAAGCGGTGTGCCTAAGCGGTGAATCTAAGCGATTAATCTAAGCAGTGAATCTAAGCGATGTGCATTAGCGGTGAATCTAAGCGATGTGCCTAAGCAGTGAATCTAAGCGATGTGCCTAAGCGGTGAATCTAAGTGATTAATCTAAGCGGTGAATCTAAGCGGTGTTTCTAAGCGGTGAATCTAAGCGATGTGCCTAAGCGGTGAATCTAAGCGATGAATCTAAGAGGTGAATCTAAGCGATGTGCCTAAGCGGTGAATCTAAGCGGTGAATCTAAGTGATGTGCCTAAGCGTTTAATCTAAGCGATGTGCCTAAGCGTTAAATCTAAGCGGTGAATCTAAGCGGTGAATCTAAGTGATGTGCCTAAGCGGTGAATCCAAGCGATGTGACTAAACGGTGAATCTAAGCGGTGAATCTAAGCGGCGAATCTAAGCGATGTGCCTAAGCGGTTAATCTAAGCGATGTGCGTAAGCGGTGAATCTAAGTGATGTGTCTAAACAGTGAATCTAAGCGGTGTGCCTAAGCGGTGAATCTAAGCGATGTGCCTAAGCGGTGAATCTTAGCGATGTGCCTAAGCGGTGAATCTAAGCAGCGAATCTAAGCGGTGAATCTAAGCGATGTGCCTAAGCGGTGAATCTAAGCAGTGAATCTAAGCGATGAATCTAAGCGATGTGCCTAAGCGGTGAATCTAAGCGGTGAATCTAGGCGATCTGCCTAAGCGGTAAATCTAAGCGATGAATTTAAGCAGTGAATCTAAGCGGTGAATCTAAGCGATATGCCTAAGTGGTGAATCTAAGGGGTGTGCCTAAGCGGTGAATCTAAGCGATGTGCCTAAGCGGTGAATCTAAGCGATGTGCCTAAGCGGTGAATCTAAGCGATGTGCTTAAGCGGTGAATCAAAGCGATGTGCCTAAGCGATAAATCTAAGCGATGTGCCTAAGCGGTGAATCTAAGCGATATGCCTAAGCAGTGAATCTAAGCGATGTGCCTAAGAGGTGAATCTAAGCGGTGTGCCTAAGCGGTGAATCTAAGCGATGTGTCTAAGCGGTAATTCTAATCGGTGAATCTAAGCGATGTGCCTAAGTGGTGAATCTAAGCGATATGCCTAAGAGGTGAATCTAAGCGGTGAATCTAAGCGGTGAATCTAAGCGGTGAATCTAAGCGATGTGCCTAAGTGGTGAATCTAAGCGATATGCCTAAGCGGTGAATCTAAGCAATGTGCCTGAGCGGTGAATCTAAGCGGTGTGCCTGAGTGGCGAATCTAAGCGATGTGCCTAAGCGGTGAATCTAAGCGATGTGCCAAAGCAGTGAATCTAAGCAATGTGCCTAAGCGGTGAATCTAAGCAGTAAATTTAAGCGGTGAATCTAAGCGATGTGCCTAAGCAGTGAATCTAAGCAATGTGCCTAAGCGGTGAATCTAAGCAGTAAATTTCAACGGTGAATCTAAGCGATGTGCCTAAGCGCTGAATCTAAGCGGTGTGCCTAAGCGGTAAATCTAAGTGGTGAATCTAAGCGATGTGCCTAAGCGGTGAATCTAAACGATGTGCCATAGCGGTGAATCTAAGCGATGTGCCTAAGCGGTGAATCTAAGCGATGTGCCTAAGCGGTGAATCTAAGCGATGTGCCTAAGCGGTGAATCTAAGAGGTGTGTTAAGCGGTGAATCTAAGCGATGTGCCTAAGCGGTGAATCTAAGCGATGTGTCTAAGCGGTGAATCTAAGCGATGTGTCTAAGCGGTGAATCTAAGCAATGTGTCTAAGCGGTGAATCTAAGAGGTGTGTTAAGCGGTGAATCTAAGCGATGTGCCTAAGCGATGAATCTAAGCGATGTGCCTAAGCGGTGAATCTAAGCGGTGTGTCTAAGCGGTGAATCTAAGCGATGTGTCCAAACGGTGAATCTAAGCGATGTGTCTAAACGGTGAATGTAAGCGGTGTGCCTAAGCGGTGAATCTATGCGATGTGCCTAAGCGGTGAATCTTAGCGATGTGCCTAAGCGGTGAATCTAAGCAGCGAATCTAAGCGGTGAATCTAAGCGATGTGCCTAAGCGGTGAATCTAAGCAGTGAATCTAAGCGATGAATCTAAGCGATGAATCTAAGCGATGTTCCTAAGCAGTGAATCTAAGCGGTGAATCTAAGCGATGTGCCTAAGCGGTGAATCTAAGCGATGTGCCTAAGCGGTGAATCTAAGCGATGTGCCTAAGCGGTGAATCAAAGCGATGTGCCTGAGCGGTAAATCTAAGCGATGTGCCTAAGCGGTGAATCTAAGCGATGTGCCTAAGCAGTGAATCTAAGCGATGTGCCTAAGCAGTGAATCTAAGCGATGTGCCTAAGAGGTGAATCTAAGCGATGTGCCTGAGCGGTAAATCTAAGCGATGTGCCTAAGCGGTGAATCTAAGCGATGTGCCTAAGCGGTGAATCTAAGCGGTGTGCCTAAGTGGTGAATCTAAGCGATATGCCTAAGAGGTGAATCTAAGCGATGTGCCTAAGCGGTGAATCTAAGCGATGTGCCTGAGCGGTGAATCTAAGCGATGTGCCTGAGCGGTGAATCTAAGCGATGTGCCTAAGCGGTGAATCTAAGCGATGTGCCTGAGCGGTGAATCTAAGCGGTGTGTTAAGCGGTGAATCTAAGCGATGTGCCTAAGCGGTGAATCTAAGCGATGTGCCTGAGCGGTGAATCTAAGCGATGTGCCTAAGCGGTGAATCTAAGCGGTGTGTCTAAGCAGTGAATCTAAGCGATGTGCCTAAGCGGTGAATCTAAGCGATTAATCTAAGCGGTGAATCTAAGCGGTGTGCCTAAGCGGTGAATCTAAGCGATGTGCCTGAGCGGTGAATCTAAGCGATGTGCCAAAGCAGTGAATCTAAGCAATGTGCCTAAGCGGTGAATCTAAGCAGTAAATTTAAGCGGTGAATCTAAGCGATGTGCCTAAGCGGTGAATCTAAGCGGTGTGCCTAAGCGATAAATCTATGTGGTGAATCTAAGCGATGTGCCTAAGCGGTGAATCTAAACGATGTGCCTAAGCGGTGAATCTAAGCGGTGTGCCTAAGCGGTGAATCTAAGCGATGTGCTTAAGCAGTGAATCAAAGCGATGTGCCTAAGCGATAAATCTAAGCGATGTGCCTAAGCGGTGAATCTAAGCGATATGCCTAAGCAGTGAATCTAAGCGATGTGCCTAAGAGGTGAATCTAAGCAATGTGCCTGAGCGGTAAATCTATGCGGTGTGCCTAAGCGGTGAATCTAAGCGATGTGTCTAAGCGGTGAATCTAATCGGTGAATCTAAGCGATGTGCCTAAGTGGTGAATCTAAGCGATATGCCTAAGAGGTGAATCTAAGCGATGTGCCTAAGCGGTGAATCTAAGCAATGTGCCTAAGCGGTGAATCTAAGCGATGTGTCCAAGCGGTGAATCTAATCGGTGAATCTAAGCGAAGTTTCTAAGCGGTGAATCTAAGCAATGTGCCTAAGCGGTGAATCTAAGCGAAGTGTCTAAGCGGTGACTCTAAGCGATGTGTCTAAGCGGTGAATCTAAGCGGTGAATCTAAGCGATGAATCTAAGCGATGTGCCTAAGCGGTGAATCTAAGCGATGTGCCTAAGCGGTGAATCTAAGCGATGTGCCTAAGCAGTGAATCTAAGCGAAGTGTCTAAGCGGTGACTCTAAGCGATGTGTCTAAGCGGTGAATCTAAGCGGTGAATCTAAGCGGTGAATCTAAGCGATGTGCCTAAGCGGTGAATCTAAGCAATGTGCCTAAGCGGTGAATCTAAGCGAAGTGTCTAAGCGGTGACTCTAAGCGATGTGTCTAAGCAGTGAATCTAAGCGATGTGCCTAAGCGATGAATCTAAGCGGTGAATCTAAGTGATGTGCCTAAGCGTTTAATCTAAGCGATGTGCCTAAGCGGTGAATCTAAGCGGTGAATCTAAGCGGTGAATCTAAGCGATGTGCCTAAGCGGTGAATCTAAGCGGCGAATCTAAGCGATGTGCCTAAGCGGTGAATCTAAGCGGTTAATCTAAGCGATGTGCCTACGCGGTGAATCTAAGCGATGTGTCTAAACGGTGAATCTAAGCGGTGTGCCTAAGCGGTGAATCTAAGCAGCGAATCTAAGCGGTGAATCTAAGCGATGTGCCTAAGCGGTGAATCCAAGTAGTGAATCTAAGCGATGAATCTAGGCGATGTGCCTAAGCGGTGAATCTAAGCGATGTGTCTAAGTGGTGAATCTAAGCGATGTGTCTAAACGGTGAATCTTAGCGATGTGCCTAAGCGGTGAATCTAAGCAGCGAATCTAAGCGGTGAATCTAAGCGATGAATCTAAGCGATGTGCCTAAGAGGTTAATCTAAGCGATGTGTCTAAGCGGTGAATCTAAGCGATGTGTCTAAACGGTGAATCTTAGCGATGTGCCTAAGCGGTGAATCTAAGCAGCGAATCTAAGCGGTGAATCTAAGCGATGTGCCTAAGCGGTGAATCTAAGCAGTGAATCTAAGCGATGAATCTAAGCGATGTGCCTAAGCGGTGAATCTAAGAGGTGTGTTAAGCGGTGAATCTAATCGGTGAATCTAAGCGATGTGCCTAAGTGGTGAATCTAAGCGATATGCCTAAGAGGTGAATCTAAGCAATGTGCCTAAGCGGTGAATCTAAGCGATGTGCCTAAGCAGTGAATCTAAGCGATTAATCTAAGCGGTGAATCTAAGCGATGTGCCTAAGCGGTGAATCTAAGCGATGTGCCTAAGCGGTGAATCTAAGCGATGTGCCTAAGCGGTGAATCTAAGCGATGTGCCTAAGCGTTTAATCTAAGCGATGTGCCTAAGCAGTGAATCTAAGCGATGTGCCTAAGCGGTGAATCTAAACGATGTGCCATAGCGGTGAATCTAAGCGATGTGCCTAAGCGGTGAATCTAAGCGATGTGCCTAAGCGGTAAATCTAAGCGATGTGCCTATGCGGTGAATCTAAGCGATGTGCCTAAGCGGTGAATCTAAGAGGTGTGTTAAGCGGTGAATCTAAGCGATGTGCCTAAGCGGTGAATCTAAGCGATGTGTCTAAGCGGTGAATCTAAGCGATGTGTCTAAGCGGTGAATCTAAGCGATGTGTCTAAGCGGTGAATCTAAGAGGTGTGTTAAGCGGTGAATCTAAGCGATGTGCCTAAGCGATGAATCTAAGCGATGTGCCTAAGCGGTGAATCTAAGCGGTGTGTCTAAGCGGTGAATCTAAGCGATGTGTCCAAACGGTGAATCTAAGCGATGTGCCTAAGCGGTGAATCTAAGCGATGTGCCAAAGCGGTGAATCTAAGCACTGTGTTAAGCGGTGAATTTAAGCGATGTGCCTAAGCGGTGAATCTAAGCGATGTGCCTGAGCGGTGAATCTAAGCGATGTGCCTGAGCGGTGAATCTAAGCGGTGTGTTAAGCGGTGAATCTAAGCGATGTGCCTAAGCGGTGAATCTAAGCGATTAATCTAAGCGGTGAATCTAAGCGGTGTGCCTAAGCGGTGAATCTAAGCGATGTGCCTGAGCGGTGAATCTAAGCGGTGTGTCTAAGCAGTGAATCTAAGCGATGTGTTAAGTGGTGAATCTAAGCGATGTGCCTAAGCGGTGAATCTAAGCGATGTGCCTAAGCGGTGAATCTAAGCGGTGTGTCTAAGCAGTGAATCTAAGCGATGTGCCTAAGCGGTGAATCCAAGCGATTAATCTAAGCGGTGAATCTAAGCGGTGTGCCTAAGCGGTGAATCTAAGCGATGTGCCTGAGCGGTGAATCTAAGCGATGTGCCAAAGCAGTGAATCTAAGCAATGTGCCTAAGCGGTGAATCTAAGCGATGTGCCTAAGGGGTGAATCTAAGCGATGTGCCTAAGCGGTGAATCTAAGCGGTGTGCCTAAGCGGTAAATCTAAGCGATGTGCCTAAGCGGTGAATCTAAGCGATGTGCCTAAGCGGTGAATCTAAACGATGTGCCTAAGCGGTGAATCTAAGCGATGTGCCTAAGGGGTGAATCTAAGCGATGTGCCTAAGCGGTGAATCTAAACGATGTGCCTAAGCGGTGAATCTAAGCGATGTGTCTAAGAGATGAATGTAAGCGATTAATCTAAGCGGTGAATCTAAGCGGTGTGCCTAAGCGGTGAATCTAAGCGATTAATCTAAGCAGTGAATCTAAGCGATGTGCATTAGCGGTGAATCTAAGCGATGTGCCTAAGCAGTGAATCTAAGCGATGTGCCTAAGCGGTGAATCTAAGTGATTAATCTAAGCGGTGAATCTAAGCGGTGTTTCTAAGCGGTGAATCTAAGCGATGTGCCTAAGCGGTGAATCTAAGCGATGAATCTAAGAGGTGAATCTAAGCGATGTGCCTAAGCGGTGAATCTAAGCGGTGAATCTAAGCGGTGAATCTAAGTGATGTGCCTAAGCGGTGAATCCAAGCGATGTGACTAAACGGTGAATCTAAGCGGGGAATCTAAGCGGTGAATCTAAGCGATGTGCCTAAGCGGTGAATCTAAGCGGCGAATCTAAGCGATGTGCCTAAGCGGTTAATCTAAGCGATGTGCGTAAGCGGTGAATCTAAGTGATGTGTCTAAACAGTGAATCTAAGCGGTGTGCCTAAGCGGTGAATCTAAGCGATGTGCCTAAGCGTTGAATCTTAGCGATGTGCCTAAGCGGTGAATCTAAGCAGCGAATCTAAGCGGTGAATCTAAGCGATGTGCCTAAGCGGTGAATCTAAGCAGTGAATCTAAGCGATGAATCTAAGCGATGTGCCTAAGCGGTGAATCTAAGCGGTGAATCTAGGCGATCTGCCTAAGCGGTAAATCTAAGCGATGAATTTAAGCAGTGAATCTAAGCGGTGAATCTAAGCGATATGCCTAAGTGGTGAATCTAAGGGGTGTGCCTAAGCGGTGAATCTAAGCGATGTGCCTAAGCGGTGAATCTAAGCGATGTGCCTAAGCGGTGAATCTAAGCGATGTGCTTAAGCGGTGAATCAAAGCGATGTGCCTAAGCGATAAATCTAAGCGATGTGCCTAAGCGGTGAATCTAAGCGATATGCCTAAGCAGTGAATCTAAGCGATGTGCCTAAGAGGTGAATCTAAGCGGTGTGCCTAAGCGGTGAATCTAAGCGATGTGTCTAAGCGGTAATTCTAATCGGTGAATCTAAGCGATGTGCCTAAGTGGTGAATCTAAGCGATATGCCTAAGAGGTGAATCTAAGCGGTGAATCTAAGCGGTGAATCTAAGCGGTGAATCTAAGCGATGTGCCTAAGTGGTGAATCTAAGCGATATGCCTAAGCGGTGAATCTAAGCAATGTGCCTGAGCGGTGAATCTAAGCGGTGTGCCTGAGTGGCGAATCTAAGCGATGTGCCTAAGCGGTGAATCTAAGCGATGTGCCAAAGCAGTGAATCTAAGCAATGTGCCTAAGCGGTGAATCTAAGCAGTAAATTTAAGCGGTGAATCTAAGCGATGTGCCTAAGCAGTGAATCTAAGCAATGTGCCTAAGCGGTGAATCTAAGCAGTAAATTTCAACGGTGAATCTAAGCGATGTGCCTAAGCGCTGAATCTAAGCGGTGTGCCTAAGCGGTAAATCTAAGTGGTGAATCTAAGCGATGTGCCTAAGCGGTGAATCTAAACGATGTGCCATAGCGGTGAATCTAAGCGATGTGCCTAAGCGGTGAATCTAAGCGATGTGCCTAAGCGGTAAATCTAAGCGATGTGCCTATGCGGTGAATCTAAGCGATGTGCCTAAGCGGTGAATCTAAGAGGTGTGTTAAGCGGTGAATCTAAGCGATGTGCCTAAGCGGTGAATCTAAGCGATGTGTCTAAGCGGTGAATCTAAGCGATGTGTCTAAGCGGTGAATCTAAGCAATGTGTCTAAGCGGTGAATCTAAGAGGTGTGTTAAGCGGTGAATCTAAGCGATGTGCCTAAGCGATGAATCTAAGCGATGTGCCTAAGCGGTGAATCTAAGCGGTGTGTCTAAGCGGTGAATCTAAGCGATGTGTCCAAACGGTGAATCTAAGCGATGTGTCTAAACGGTGAATGTAAGCGGTGTGCCTAAGCGGTGAATCTATGCGATGTGCCTAAGCGGTGAATCTTAGCGATGTGCCTAAGCGGTGAATCTAAGCAGCGAATCTAAGCGGTGAATCTAAGCGATGTGCCTAAGCGGTGAATCTAAGCAGTGAATCTAAGCGATGAATCTAAGCGATGAATCTAAGCGATGTTCCTAAGCAGTGAATCTAAGCGGTGAATCTAAGCGATGTGCCTAAGCGGTGAATCTAAGCGATGTGCCTAAGCGGTGAATCTAAGCGATGTGCCTAAGCGGTGAATCAAAGCGATGTGCCTAAGCGATAAATCTAAGTGATGTGCCTAAGCGGTGAATCTAAGCGATGTGCCTAAGCAGTGAATCTAAGCGATGTGCCTAAGAGGTGAATCTAAGCGATGTGCCTGAGCGGTAAATCTAAGCGATGTGCCTAAGCGGTGAATCTAAGCGATGTGTCTAAGCTGTGAATCTAATCGGTGAATCTAAGCGATGTGCCTAAGCGGTGAATCTAAGCGGTGTGCCTAAGTGGTGAATCTAAGCGATATGCCTAAGAGGTGAATCTAAGCGATGTGCCTAAGCGGTGAATCTAAGCGATGTGCCTGAGCGGTGAATCTAAGCGATGTGCCTGAGCGGTGAATCTAAGCGATGTGCCTAAGCGGTGAATCTAAGCGATGTGCCTGAGCGGTGAATCTAAGCGGTGTGTTAAGCGGTGAATCTAAGCGATGTGCCTAAGCGGTGAATCTAAGCGATGTGCCTGAGCGGTGAATCTAAGCGATGTGCCTAAGCGGTGAATCTAAGCGGTGTGTCTAAGCAGTGAATCTAAGCGATGTGCCTAAGCGGTGAATCTAAGCGATTAATCTAAGCGGTGAATCTAAGCGGTGTGCCTAAGCGGTGAATCTAAGCGATGTGCCTGAGCGGTGAATCTAAGCGATGTGCCAAAGCAGTGAATCTAAGCAATGTGCCTAAGCGGTGAATCTAAGCAGTAAATTTAAGCGGTGAATCTAAGCGATGTGCCTAAGCGGTGAATCTAAGCGGTGTGCCTAAGCGATAAATCTATGTGGTGAATCTAAGCGATGTGCCTAAGCGGTGAATCTAAACGATGTGCCTAAGCGGTGAATCTAAGCGGTGTGCCTAAGCGGTGAATCTAAGCGAATAATCTAAGCAGTGAATCTAAGCGATGTGTCTAAGAGATGAATGTAAGCGATTAATCTAAGCGGTGAATCTAAGCGGTGTGCCTAAGCGGTGAATCTAAGCGATTAATCTAAGCAGTGAATCTAAGCGATGTGCATTAGCGGTGAATCTAAGCGATGTGCCTAAGCAGTGAATCTAAGCGATGTGCCTAAGCGGTGAATCTAAGCGATTAATCTAAGCGGTGAATCTAAGCGGTGTTCCTAAGCGGTGAATCTAAGCGATGTGTCTAAGCAGTGAATCTAAGCAACGTTCCTAAGCGGTGAATCTAAGCGATGAATCTAAGAGGTGAATCTAAGCGATGTGCCTAAGCGGTGAATCTAAGCGGTGAATCTAAGTGATGTGCCTAAGCGTTTAATCTAAGCGATGTGCCTAAGCGTTGAATCTAAGCGGTGAATCTAAGCGGTGAATCTAAGCGGTGTGCCTAAGCGTTGAATCTAAGCGATGTGCCTAAGCGGTGAATCTAAGCGATGTGCCTAAGCGGTGAATATAAGCGGTGCACCTAAGCGGTGAATCTAAGTGATGTGCCTAAGCGGTGAATCCAAGCGATGTGTCTAAACGGTGAATCTAAGCGGGGAATCTAAGCGGTGAATCTAAGCGGTGTGCCTAAACGGTGAATCTAAGCGGTGTGCCTAAACGGTGAATCTAAGCGGTGTGCCTAAGCGTTGAATCTAAGCGATGTGCCTAAGCGGTGAATCTAAGCGATGTGCCTAAGCGGTGAATATAAGCGGTGCACCTAAGCGGTGTGCCTAAGTGATGAATCTAAGCGATGAATCTAGGCGGTGAATCTAAGCGATATGCCTAAGCGGTGAATCTAAGCGATGTTCCTAAGCGGTAAATCTAAGCCATTAATCTAAGCGGTGAATCTAAGCGATGTGTCTAAGCAGTGAATCTAAGCGATGTGCCTAAGCGGTTAATCTAAGCGATGTGCCTAAGCGGTGAATCTAAGCGGTGAATCAAAGCGGTGAATCTAAGCGATGTGCCTAAGCGGTGAATCCAAGCGATGTGTCTAAACGGTGAATCTAAGCGGTGAATCTAAGCGATGAATCTAGGCGGTGAATCTAAGCGATGTGCCTAAGCGGTGAATCTAAGCGATGTTCCTAAGCGGTGAATCTAAGCGATTAATCTAAGCGGTGAATCTAAGCGATGTGTCTAAGCAGTGAATCTAAGCGATGTGCCTAAGCGGTCAATCTAAGCGATGTGCCTAAGCGGTGAATCTAAGCGGTGAATCTAAGCGATGTGCCTAAGCGGTGAATCTAAGCGGCGAATCTAAGCGATGTGCCTAAGCGGTGAATCTAAGCGATGTGTCTAAAAGGTGAATCTAAGCGGTGTGCCTAAGCGGTAAATGTAAGCGATGTGCCTAAGCGGTGAATCTAAGTGATGTGCCTAAGCGGTGAGTCTTAGCGATGTGCCTAAGCGGTGAATCTATGCGGCGAATCTAAGCGGTGAATCTAAGCGGTGAATCTAAGCGGCGAATCTAAGCGGTGAATCTAAGCGATGTGCCTAAGATGTGAATCTAAGCAGTGAATCTAAGCGATGAATCTAAGCGATGTGCCTAAGCGGTGAATCTAAGCGGTGAATCTAGGCGATCTGCCTAAGCGGTGAATCTAAGCGATGTGCCTAAGCGGTGAATCTAAGCATTGAATCTAAGTGGTGAATCTAAGCGGAGTGCCTAAGCGGTGAATCTAAGCGATGTGCCAAAGCGGTGAATCTAAGCGATGTGCCTAAGCGGTGAATCTAAGCAGTGAATCTAAGCGGTGAATCTAAGCGGTGAATCTAAGCGATGTGCTTAAGCGGTGGATCTAAGCGATGTGCCTAAGCGGTGAATCTAAGCGATGTGCCTAAGCGGTGAATCTAAGCGATGTGCCTAAGCGGTGAAGCTAAGCGATGTGCCTAAGAGGTGAATCTAAGCGATGTGCCTGAGCGGTGAATCTAAGCGGTGTGCCTAAGCGGTGAATCTAAGCGATGTGCCTAAGCGGTGAATCTAAGCGATGAATCTAAGCGATGTGCCTGAGCGGTGAATCTAAGCGGTGTGCCTGAGCGGTGAATCTAAGCGATGTGCCTAAGTGGTGAATCTAAGCGATGTGCCTGAGCGGTGAATCTAAGCGATGTGCCTGAGCGGTGAATCTAAGCGATGTGCCTAAGCAGTGAATCTAAGCAATATGCCTAAGCGGTGAATCTAAGCGATGAATCTAAGCGATGTGCCTGAGCGGTGAATCTAAGCGGTGTGCCTGAGCGGTGAATCTAAGCGATGTGCCTAAGTGGTGAATCTAAGCGATGTGCCTGAGCGGTGAATCTAAGCGATGTGCCTGAGCGGTGAATCTAAGCGATGTGCCTAAGCGCTGAATCTAAGTGGTGAATCTAAGGGGTGTGCCTAAGCGGTGAATCTAAGCGGTAAATCTAAGCGGTGAATCTAAGCAGTGTGCCTAAGCGGTGAATCTAAGCGTTGTGCCTAAGCAGTGAATCTTAGCGATGTGCCTAAGCGTTGAATCTAAGCGGCTAATTTAAGCAGTGAATCTAAGCGATGTGTCTAAGCGGTGAATCTAAGCAGTGAATCTAAGCGATTAATCTAAGCGATGTGCCTAAGCGGTGAATCTAAGCGGTGAATCTAAGCGGTGAATCTAAGCGATGTGCCTGAGCGGTGAATCTAAGCAGTGTGCCTGAGCGGTGAATCTAAGTGTAGTGCCTAAGCGGTGAATCTAAGCGATGTGCCTAAGCAGTGAATCTAAGCAATGTGCCTAAGCGGTGAATCTAAGCAGTACATTTTAGCGGTGAATCTAAGCGATGTGCCTAAGAGCTGAATCTAAGCGATGTGCCTAAGCGTTGAATCTAAGCGGTGAATCTAAGCAGTGAATCTAAGCGATGTGTCTAAGCATTGAATCTAAGCAATGTGCCTAAGCGGTGAATCTAAGCGATGTGTCTAAGCAGTGAATCTAAGCAATGTGTCTAAGCAGTGAATCTAAGCGATGTTCCTAAGCGGTGAATCTAAGCGATGTGCCTAAGCGGTAAATCTAAGCAGTGAATCTAAGCGGTGAATCTAAGCGGTGAATCTAAGCGATGTGCTTAAGCGGTGAATCTAAGCGATGTGCCTAAGCGGTGAATCTAAGCGATGTGCCTAAGCGGTGAATCTAAGCGATGTGCCTAAGCGGTGAATCTAAGCGATGTGTCTAAGCGGTGAATCTAAGCGATGTGCCTGAGCGGTGAATCTAAGCGGTGTGCCTAAGCGGTGAATCTAAGCGATGTGCCTCAGCGGTGAATCTAAGCGATGTGCCTAAGCGGTGAATCTAAGCGATGTGTCTAAGCGGTGAATCTAATCGGTGAATCTAAGCGATGTGCCTAAGTGGTGAATCTAAGCGATATGCCTAAGAGGTGAATCTAAGCGATGTGCCTAAACGGTGAATCTAAGCGGTGTGCCTAAGCGTTGAATCTAAGCGATGTGCCTAAGCGGTGAATCTAAGCGATGTGCCTAAGCGGTGAATATAAGCGGTGCACCTAAGCGGTGTGCCTAAGTGATGAATCTAAGCGATGAATCTAGGCGGTGAATCTAAGCGATGTGCCTAAGCGGTGAATCTAAGCGATGTTCCTAAGCGGTAAATCTAAGCGATTAATCTAAGCGGTGAATCTAAGCGATGTGTCTAAGCAGTGAATCTAAGCGATGTGCCTAAGCGGTTAATCTAAGCGATGTGCCTAAGCGGTGAATCTAAGCGGTGAATCTAAGCGGTGAATCTAAGCGATGTGCCTAAGCGGTGAATCCAAGCGATGTGTCTAAACGGTGAATCTAAGCGGTGAATCTAAGCGATGAATCTAGGCGGTGAATCTAAGCGATGTGCCTAAGCGGTGAATCTAAGCGATGTTCCTAAGCGGTGAATCTAAGCGTTTAATCTAAGCGGTGAATCTAAGCGATGTGTCTAAGCAGTAAATCTAAGCGATGTGCCTAAGCGGTCAATCTAAGCGATGTGCCTAAGCGGTGAATCTAAGCGGTGAATCTAAGCGATGTGCCTAAGCGGTGAATCTAAGCGATGTGTCTAAAAGGTGAATCTAAGCGGTGTGCCTAAGCGGTGAGTCTTAGCTTTGTGCCTAAGCGGTGAATCTATGCGGCGAATCTAAGCGGTGAATCTAAGCGGTGAATCTAAGCGGCGAATCTAAGCGATGAATCTAAGCGATGTGCCTAAGTGGTGAATCTAAGCGATATGCCTAAGAGGTGAATCTAAGCGATGTGCCTAAGTGGTGAATCTAAGCGGTGAGTCTAAGCGATGTGCTTAAGTGGTGAATCTAAGCGATATGCCTAAGTGGTGAATCTAAGGGGTGTGCCCAAGCGGTGAATCTAAGCTGTGAATCTAAGCGGTGAATCTAAGCGATGTGCCTAAGCGGTGAATCTAAGCGATGTGCCTAAGCGGTGAATCTAAGCGATGTGCCTGAGCGGTGAATCTAAGCGGTGTGTCTAAGCGGTGACTCTAAGCGATGTGACTAAGCGGTGAATCTAAACGAAGTGTCTAAGCGGTGAATCTAAGCGATGTGACTAAGCGGTGAATCTAAGCGATGTGTCTAAGCGGTGACTCTAAGCGATGTGTCTAAGCGGTGACTCTAAGCGATGTGTCTAAGCGGTGACTCTAAGCGATGTGCCTAAGCGGTGAATCTAAAAAAAGTGTCTAAGCGGTCACTCTGAGCGATGTGCCTAAGCGGTGAATCTAAGCGGCGTGTTAAGCGGTGAATCTAAGCGATGTGCCTGAGCGGTGAATCTAAGCGATGTGCCTAAGCGGTGAATCTAAGCGATGTGTCTAAGCGGTGAATCTAATCGGTGAATCTAAGCGATGTGCCTAAGTGGTGAATCTAAGCGATATGCCTAAGAGGTGAATCTAAGCGATGTGCCTAAGCGGTGAATCTAAGCGGTGAATCTAAGCGGTGAATCTAAGCGATGTGCCTAAGTGGTGAATCTAAGCGATATGCCTAAGTGGTGAATCTAAGGGGTGTGCCCAAGCGGTAAATCTAAGCTTTGAATCTAAGCGATGTGCCTAAGCGGTGAATCTAAGCGATGTGCCTAAGCGGTGAATCTAAGCGATGTGCCTGAGCGGTGAATCTAAGCGGTGTGCCTGAACGGTGAATCTAAGCGATGTGCCTAAGCGGTGAATCTAAGCGATGTGCCTGAGCGGTGAATCTAAGCGATGTGCCTAAGCAGTGAATCTAAGCAATGTGCCTAAGCGGTGAATCTAAGCAGTAAATTTAAGCGGTGAATCTAAGCGATGTGCCTAAGCGCTGAATCTAAGCGATGTGCCTAAGCGGTGAATCTAAGCGGTGTGCCTAAGCGGTGAATCTAAGTGGTGAATATAAGCGATGTGCCTAAGCGGTGAATCTAAACGATGTGCCTAAGCGGTGAATCTAAGCGATGTGTCTAAGAGGTGAATGTAAGCGGTGTGTTAAGCGGTCAATCTAAGTGGTGTGTTAAGCGGTGAATCTAAGCGATGTGCCTAAGCGGTGACTCTAAGCGATGTGCCTAAGCGGTGAATCTAAGCGATGTGTCTAAGCGGTGAATCTAAGCGATGTGCCTAAGCGTTGAATCTAAGCGATGTGTCTAAGCGGTGACTCTAAGCGATGTGCCTAAGCGGTGAATCTAAACGAAGTGTCTAAGCGGTCACTATAAGCGATGTGCCTAAGCGGTGAATCTAAGCGGCGTGTTAAGCGATGAATCTAAGCGGTGAATCTAAGTGATGTGCCTAAGCGGTTAATCTAAGCGATGTGCCTAAGCGGTGAATGTAAGCGGTGAATCTAAGCGGTGAGTCTAACCGGTGAATCTAAGTGATGTGCCTAAGCGGTTAATCCAAGCGATGTGTCTAAGCGGTGAATGTAAGCGGCGAATCTAAGCGATGTGCCTAAGCGGTTAATCTAAGCGATGTGCCTAAGCGGTGAATCTTAGCGATGTGCCTAAGCGGTGAATCTAAGCGGTGAATCTAAGCGGTGAATCTAAACGGTGAATCTAAGCGGTGAATCTAAGCGATGTGCCTAAGCGGTGAATGTAAGCGGCGAATCTAAGCGATGTGCCTAAGCGGTTAATCTAAGCGATGTGCCTAAGCGGTGAATCTAAGCGATGTGCCTAAGCGGTGAATCTTAGCGATGTGCCTAAGCGGTGAATCTAAGCAGCGAATCTAAGCGGTGAATCTAAGCGATGTGCCTAAGCGGTGAATCTAAGCGGTGAATCTAGGCGATCTGCCTAAGCGGTAAATCTAAGCGATGAATTAGAGCAGTGAATCTAAGCGGTGAATCTAAGCGATGTGCCTAAGCGGTGAATCTAAGCAGTGAATCTAAGCGGTGAATCTAAGCAGTGAATCTAAGCGGTGAATCTAAGCGATGTGCCTAAGCGGTGAATCTAAGCGATGTGCCTAAGCGGTGAATCTAAGCGATGTGCCTAAGCGGTGAATCTAAGCGATGTGCCTAAGCGGTGAATCTAAGCGATGTGCCTAAGAGTTGAATCTAAGCGATGTGCCTGAGCGGTGAATCTAATCGGTGAATCTAAGCGATGTGCCTAAGTGGTGAATCTAAGCGATATGCCTAAGAGGTGAATCTAAGCGATGTGCCTAAGCGGTGAATCTAAGCGGTAAATCTAAGTGGTGAATCTAAGCGATGTGCCTAAGCGGTGAATCTAAGCGATGTGTCTAATCGGTGAATCTAAGCGATGTGCCTAAGCGGTGAATCTAAGCGATGTGCCTAAGCGGTGAATCTAAGCGATGTGCCTAAGCGGTGAATCTAAGCGATGTGCCTGAGCGGTGAATCTAATCGGTGAATCTAAGCCATGTGCCTAAGTGGTGAATCTAAGCGATGTGCCTAAGTGGTGAATCTAAGCGGTAAATCTAAGCGGTGAATCTAAGCGATGTGCCTGAGTGGTGAATCTAAGCGGTGAATCTAAGCGATGTGCCTAAGCGGTGAATCTAAGCGGTGAATCGAAGCGATGTGCCTAAGCGGTGAATCTAAGCGATGGGCCTAAGCGGTGAATCTAAGCGATGTGCCTGAGCGGTAAATCTAAGCGATGTGCCTGAGCGGTGAATCTAAGCGATGTGCCTAAGCGCTGAATCTAAGCGATGTGCCTAAGCGGTAAATCTAAGTGGTGAATCTAAGCGATGTGCCTAAGCGGTGAATCTAAACGATGTGCCTAAGCGGTGAATGTAAGCGGTTTGTTAAGCGGTGAATCTAAGCGATGTGCCTAAGCGGTGAATCTAAGCGATGTGCCTAAGCGGTAAATCTAAACGATGTGCCTAAGCGGTGAATCTAAGCAATGTGCCTAAGCGGTGAATCTCAGCAATGTGCCTAAGCGGTGAATCTAAGCGATGTGCCTAAGCGGTGAATCTAAGCGATGTGCCTAAGCGGTGAATCTAAGCGATGTGTCTAAGCGGTGAATCTAAGCGATGTGCCTGAGCGGTGAATCCAAGCGATGTGCCTAAGCGATGTGCCTAAGCGGTGAATCTAAGCGATGTGCCTAAGCGGTGAATCTAAGCGATGTTCCAAAGCATTGAATCTAAGCGATTAATCTAAGCGGTGAATCTAAGCGATGTGCCTAAGCAGTGAATCTAAGCGATTAATCTAAGCGGTGAATCTAAGCGATGTGCCTAAGCGGTGAATCTAAGCGGTGAATCTAAGCGATGTGCTTAAGCTGTGAATCTAAGCGATGTGCCTAAGCGGTGAATCTAAGCGATGTGCCTAAGCGGTGAATCTAAGCGATGTGCCTGAGCGGTGAATCTAAGCGATGTGCCTAAGCGGTGAATCTAAGCGATGTGCCTAAGCGGTGAATCTAAGCGATGTGCCTGAGCGGTGAATCTAAGCGATGTGCCTAAGCAGTGAATCTAAGCAATGTGCCTAAGCGGTGAATCTAAGCGATGTGTCTAAGTGCTGAATCTAAGTGGTGAATCTAAGGGGTGTGCCTAAGCGGTGAATCTAAGCGGTGAATCTAAGCGGTGAATCTAAGCGATGTGCCTAAGCGGTGAATCTAAGCGATGTGCCTGAGCGGTGAATCTAAGCAATGTGCCTAAGCGGTGAATCTAAGCGATAAGCCTAAGCAGTGAATCTAAGCGATGTGCCTAAGCGGTGAATCTAAGCGATGTGCCTAAGCGGTGAATCTAAGCGATGTGCCTAAGCGGTGAATCTAAGCGATGTGCCTAAGTGCTGAATCTAAGTGGTGAATCTAAGGGGTGTGCCTAAGCGTTGAATCTAAGCGGTGAATCTAAGCGGTGAATCTAAGCGATGTGCCTAAGCGGTGAATCTAAGCGGTGAATCTAAGCGATGTGCTTAAGTGGTGAATCTAAGCGATGTGCCTATGCGGTGAATCTAAGCGATGTGCCTATGCAGTGAATCTAAGCAATGTGCCTAAGCGGTGAATTTAAGCAGTGAATCTAAGCGGTGAATCTAAGCGATGTGCCTAAGCGGTGAATCTAAGCGATGTGCCTGAGCGGTGAATCTAAGCAATGTGCCTAAGCGGTGAATCTAAGCGATAAGCCTAAGCGGTGAATGTAAGCGATGTGCCTAAGCGGTGAATCTAAGCGATGTGCCTAAGCGGTGAATCTAAGCGATGTGTCTAAGCGGTGAATCTAAGCGATGTGCCTAAGTGCTGAATCTAAGTGGTGAATCTAAGCAAAGAATCTAAGCGGTGAATCTAAGCGATGTGCCTAAGCGGTGAATCTAAGCGATGTGCCTGAGCGGTGAATCTAAGCGGTGTGTTAAGCGGTGAATCTAAGCGATGTGCCTAAGCGGTGAATCTAAGCGATGTGCCTGAGCGGTGAATCTAAGCGATGTGCCTAAGCGGTGAATCTAAGCGGTGTGTCTAAGCAGTGAATCTAAGCGATGTGCCTAAGCGGTGAATCTAAGCGATTAATCTAAGCGGTGAATCTAAGCGGTGTGCCTAAGCGGTGAATCTAAGCGATGTGCCTGAGCGGTGAATCTAAGCGATGTGCCAAAGCAGTGAATCTAAGCAATGTGCCTAAGCGGTGAATCTAAGCAGTAAATTTAAGCGGTGAATCTAAGCGATGTGCCTAAGCGGTGAATCTAAGCGGTGTGCCTAAGCGATAAATCTATGTGGTGAATCTAAGCGATGTGCCTAAGCGGTGAATCTAAACGATGTGCCTAAGCGGTGAATCTAAGCGGTGTGCCTAAGCGGTGAATCTAAGCGAATAATCTAAGCAGTGAATCTAAGCGATGTGTCTAAGAGATGAATGTAAGCGATTAATCTAAGCGGTGAATCTAAGCGGTGTGCCTAAGCGGTGAATCTAAGCGATTAATCTAAGCAGTGAATCTAAGCGATGTGCATTAGCGGTGAATCTAAGCGATGTGCCTAAGCAGTGAATCTAAGCGATGTGCCTAAGCGGTGAATCTAAGCGATTAATCTAAGCGGTGAATCTAAGCGGTGTTCCTAAGCGGTGAATCTAAGCGATGTGTCTAAGCAGTGAATCTAAGCAACGTTCCTAAGCGGTGAATCTAAGCGATGAATCTAAGAGGTGAATCTAAGCGATGTGCCTAAGCGGTGAATCTAAGCGGTGAATCTAAGCGGTGAATCTAAGCGGTGAATCTAAGCGGTGTGCCTAAGCGTTGAATCTAAGCGATGTGCCTAAGCGGTGAATCTAAGCGATGTGCCTAAGCGGTGAATATAAGCGGTGCACCTAAGCGGTGAATCTAAGTGATGTGCCTAAGCGGTGAATCCAAGCGATGTGTCTAAACGGTGAATCTAAGCGGGGAATCTAAGCGGTGAATCTAAGCGGTGTGCCTAAACGGTGAATCTAAGCGGTGTGCCTAAACGGTGAATCTAAGCGGTGTGCCTAAGCGTTGAATCTAAGCGATGTGCCTAAGCGGTGAATCTAAGCGATGTGCCTGAGCGGTAAATCTAAGCGATGTGCCTGAGCGGTGAATCTAAGCGATGTGCCTAAGCGCTGAATCTAAGCGATGTGCCTAAGCGGTAAATCTAAGTGGTGAATCTAAGCGATGTGCCTAAGCGGTGAATCTAAACGATGTGCCTAAGCGGTGAATGTAAGCGGTTTGTTAAGCGGTGAATCTAAGCGATGTGCCTAAGCGGTGAATCTAAGCGATGTGCCTAAGCGGTAAATCTAAACGATGTGCCTAAGCGGTGAATCTAAGCAATGTGCCTAAGCGGTGAATCTCAGCAATGTGCCTAAGCGGTGAATCTAAGCGATGTGCCTAAGCGGTGAATCTAAGCGATGTGCCTAAGCGGTGAATCTAAGCGATGTGTCTAAGCGGTGAATCTAAGCGATGTGCCTGAGCGGTGAATCCAAGCGATGTGCCTAAGCGATGTGCCTAAGCGGTGAATCTAAGCGATGTGCCTAAGCGGTGAATCTAAGCGATGTTCCAAAGCATTGAATCTAAGCGATTAATCTAAGCGGTGAATCTAAGCGATGTGCCTAAGCAGTGAATCTAAGCGATTAATCTAAGCGGTGAATCTAAGCGATGTGCCTAAGCGGTGAATCTAAGCGGTGAATCTAAGCGATGTGCTTAAGCTGTGAATCTAAGCGATGTGCCTAAGCGGTGAATCTAAGCGATGTGCCTAAGCGGTGAATCTAAGCGATGTGCCTGAGCGGTGAATCTAAGCGATGTGCCTAAGCGGTGAATCTAAGCGATGTGCCTAAGCGGTGAATCTAAGCGATGTGCCTGAGCGGTGAATCTAAGCGATGTGCCTAAGCAGTGAATCTAAGCAATGTGCCTAAGCGGTGAATCTAAGCGATGTGTCTAAGTGCTGAATCTAAGTGGTGAATCTAAGGGGTGTGCCTAAGCGGTGAATCTAAGCGGTGAATCTAAGCGGTGAATCTAAGCGATGTGCCTAAGCGGTGAATCTAAGCGATGTGCCTGAGCGGTGAATCTAAGCAATGTGCCTAAGCGGTGAATCTAAGCGATAAGCCTAAGCAGTGAATCTAAGCGATGTGCCTAAGCGGTGAATCTAAGCGATGTGCCTAAGCGGTGAATCTAAGCGATGTGCCTAAGCGGTGAATCTAAGCGATGTGCCTAAGTGCTGAATCTAAGTGGTGAATCTAAGGGGTGTGCCTAAGCGTTGAATCTAAGCGGTGAATCTAAGCGGTGAATCTAAGCGATGTGCCTAAGCGGTGAATCTAAGCGGTGAATCTAAGCGATGTGCTTAAGTGGTGAATCTAAGCGATGTGCCTATGCGGTGAATCTAAGCGATGTGCCTATGCAGTGAATCTAAGCAATGTGCCTAAGCGGTGAATTTAAGCAGTGAATCTAAGCGGTGAATCTAAGCGATGTGCCTAAGCGGTGAATCTAAGCGATGTGCCTGAGCGGTGAATCTAAGCAATGTGCCTAAGCGGTGAATCTAAGCGATAAGCCTAAGCGGTGAATGTAAGCGATGTGCCTAAGCGGTGAATCTAAGCGATGTGCCTAAGCGGTGAATCTAAGCGATGTGTCTAAGCGGTGAATCTAAGCGATGTGCCTAAGTGCTGAATCTAAGTGGTGAATCTAAGCAAAGAATCTAAGCGGTGAATCTAAGCGATGTGCCTAAGCGGTGAATCTAAGCGATGTGCCTGAGCGGTGAATCTAAGCGGTGTGTTAAGCGGTGAATCTAAGCGATGTGCCTAAGCGGTGAATCTAAGCGATGTGCCTGAGCGGTGAATCTAAGCGATGTGCCTAAGCGGTGAATCTAAGCGGTGTGTCTAAGCAGTGAATCTAAGCGATGTGCCTAAGCGGTGAATCTAAGCGATTAATCTAAGCGGTGAATCTAAGCGGTGTGCCTAAGCGGTGAATCTAAGCGATGTGCCTGAGCGGTGAATCTAAGCGATGTGCCAAAGCAGTGAATCTAAGCAATGTGCCTAAGCGGTGAATCTAAGCAGTAAATTTAAGCGGTGAATCTAAGCGATGTGCCTAAGCGGTGAATCTAAGCGGTGTGCCTAAGCGATAAATCTATGTGGTGAATCTAAGCGATGTGCCTAAGCGGTGAATCTAAACGATGTGCCTAAGCGGTGAATCTAAGCGGTGTGCCTAAGCGGTGAATCTAAGCGAATAATCTAAGCAGTGAATCTAAGCGATGTGTCTAAGAGATGAATGTAAGCGATTAATCTAAGCGGTGAATCTAAGCGGTGTGCCTAAGCGGTGAATCTAAGCGATTAATCTAAGCAGTGAATCTAAGCGATGTGCATTAGCGGTGAATCTAAGCGATGTGCCTAAGCAGTGAATCTAAGCGATGTGCCTAAGCGGTGAATCTAAGCGATTAATCTAAGCGGTGAATCTAAGCGGTGTTCCTAAGCGGTGAATCTAAGCGATGTGTCTAAGCAGTGAATCTAAGCAACGTTCCTAAGCGGTGAATCTAAGCGATGAATCTAAGAGGTGAATCTAAGCGATGTGCCTAAGCGGTGAATCTAAGCGGTGAATCTAAGCGGTGAATCTAAGCGGTGAATCTAAGCGGTGTGCCTAAGCGTTGAATCTAAGCGATGTGCCTAAGCGGTGAATCTAAGCGATGTGCCTAAGCGGTGAATATAAGCGGTGCACCTAAGCGGTGAATCTAAGTGATGTGCCTAAGCGGTGAATCCAAGCGATGTGTCTAAACGGTGAATCTAAGCGGGGAATCTAAGCGGTGAATCTAAGCGGTGTGCCTAAACGGTGAATCTAAGCGGTGTGCCTAAACGGTGAATCTAAGCGGTGTGCCTAAGCGTTGAATCTAAGCGATGTGCCTAAGCGGTGAATCTAAGCGATGTGCCTAAGCGGTGAATATAAGCGGTGCACCTAAGCGGTGTGCCTAAGTGATGAATCTAAGCGATGAATCTAGGCGGTGAATCTAAGCGATATGCCTAAGCGGTGAATCTAAGCGATGTTCCTAAGCGGTAAATCTAAGCCATTAATCTAAGCGGTGAATCTAAGCGATGTGTCTAAGCAGTGAATCTAAGCGATGTGCCTAAGCGGTTAATCTAAGCGATGTGCCTAAGCGGTGAATCTAAGCGGTGAATCAAAGCGGTGAATCTAAGCGATGTGCCTAAGCGGTGAATCCAAGCGATGTGTCTAAACGGTGAATCTAAGCGGTGAATCTAAGCGATGAATCTAGGCGGTGAATCTAAGCGATGTGCCTAAGCGGTGAATCTAAGCGATGTTCCTAAGCGGTGAATCTAAGCGATTAATCTAAGCGGTGAATCTAAGCGATGTGTCTAAGCAGTGAATCTAAGCGATGTGCCTAAGCGGTCAATCTAAGCGATGTGCCTAAGCGGTGAATCTAAGCGGTGAATCTAAGCGATGTGCCTAAGCGGTGAATCTAAGCGGCGAATCTAAGCGATGTGCCTAAGCGGTGAATCTAAGCGATGTGTCTAAAAGGTGAATCTAAGCGGTGTGCCTAAGCGGTAAATGTAAGCGATGTGCCTAAGCGGTGAATCTAAGTGATGTGCCTAAGCGGTGAGTCTTAGCGATGTGCCTAAGCGGTGAATCTATGCGGCGAATCTAAGCGGTGAATCTAAGCGGTGAATCTAAGCGGCGAATCTAAGCGGTGAATCTAAGCGATGTGCCTAAGATGTGAATCTAAGCAGTGAATCTAAGCGATGAATCTAAGCGATGTGCCTAAGCGGTGAATCTAAGCGGTGAATCTAGGCGATCTGCCTAAGCGGTAAATCTAAGCAATGAATTTAAGCGGTGAATCTAAGCATTGAATCTAAGTGGTGAATCTAAGCGGAGTGCCTAAGCGGTGAATCTAAGCGATGTGCCAAAGCGGTGAATCTAAGCGATGTGCCTAAGCGGTGAATCTAAGCAGTGAATCTAAGCGGTGAATCTAAGCGGTGAATCTAAGCGATGTGCTTAAGCGGTGGATCTAAGCGATGTGCCTAAGCGGTGAATCTAAGCGATGTGCCTAAGCGGTGAATCTAAGCGATGTGCCTAAGCGGTGAAGCTAAGCGATGTGCCTAAGAGGTGAATCTAAGCGATGTGCCTGAGCGGTGAATCTAAGCGGTGTGCCTAAGCGGTGAATCTAAGCGATGTGCCTAAGCGGTGAATCTAAGCGATGAATCTAAGCGATGTGCCTGAGCGGTGAATCTAAGCGGTGTGCCTGAGCGGTGAATCTAAGCGATGTGCCTAAGTGGTGAATCTAAGCGATGTGCCTGAGCGGTGAATCTAAGCGATGTGCCTGAGCGGTGAATCTAAGCGATGTGCCTAAGCAGTGAATCTAAGCAATATGCCTAAGCGGTGAATCTAAGCGATGAATCTAAGCGATGTGCCTGAGCGGTGAATCTAAGCGGTGTGCCTGAGCGGTGAATCTAAGCGATGTGCCTAAGTGGTGAATCTAAGCGATGTGCCTGAGCGGTGAATCTAAGCGATGTGCCTGAGCGGTGAATCTAAGCGATGTGCCTAAGCGCTGAATCTAAGTGGTGAATCTAAGGGGTGTGCCTAAGCGGTGAATCTAAGCGGTAAATCTAAGCGGTGAATCTAAGCAGTGTGCCTAAGCGGTGAATCTAAGCGTTGTGCCTAAGCAGTGAATCTTAGCGATGTGCCTAAGCGTTGAATCTAAGCGGCTAATTTAAGCAGTGAATCTAAGCGATGTGTCTAAGCGGTGAATCTAAGCAGTGAATCTAAGCGATTAATCTAAGCGATGTGCCTAAGCGGTGAATCTAAGCGGTGAATCTAAGCGATGTGCCTAAGCGGTGAATCTCAGCGGTGAATCTAAGCGGTGAATCTAAGCGGTGAATCTAAGCGATGTGCCTGAGCGGTGAATCTAAGCAGTGTGCCTGAGCGGTGAATCTAAGTGTAGTGCCTAAGCGGTGAATCTAAGCGATGTGCCTAAGCAGTGAATCTAAGCAATGTGCCTAAGCGGTGAATCTAAGCAGTACATTTTAGCGGTGAATCTAAGCGATGTGCCTAAGAGCTGAATCTAAGCGATGTGCCTAAGCGTTGAATCTAAGCGGTGAATCTAAGCGGTGAATCTAAGCGATGTGTCTAAGCATTGAATCTAAGCAATGTGCCTAAGCGGTGAATCTAAGCGATGTGTCTAAGCAGTGAATCTAAGCAATGTGTCTAAGCAGTGAATCTAAGCGATGTTCCTAAGCGGTGAATCTAAGCGATGTGCCTAAGCGGTAAATCTAAGCAGTGAATCTAAGCGGTGAATCTAAGCGGTGAATCTAAGCGATGTGCTTAAGCGGTGAATCTAAGCGATGTGCCTAAGCGGTGAATCTAAGCGATGTGCCTAAGCGGTGAATCTAAGCGATGTGCCTAAGCGGTGAATCTAAGCGATGTGTCTAAGCGGTGAATCTAAGCGATGTGCCTGAGCGGTGAATCTAAGCGGTGTGCCTAAGCGGTGAATCTAAGCGATGTGCCTCAGCGGTGAATCTAAGCGATGTGCCTAAGCGGTGAATCTAAGCGATGTGTCTAAGCGGTGAATCTAATCGGTGAATCTAAGCGATGTGCCTAAGTGGTGAATCTAAGCGATATGCCTAAGAGGTGAATCTAAGCGATGTGCCTAAACGGTGAATCTAAGCGGTGTGCCTAAGCGTTGAATCTAAGCGATGTGCCTAAGCGGTGAATCTAAGCGATGTGCCTAAGCGGTGAATATAAGCGGTGCACCTAAGCGGTGTGCCTAAGTGATGAATCTAAGCGATGAATCTAGGCGGTGAATCTAAGCGATGTGCCTAAGCGGTGAATCTAAGCGATGTTCCTAAGCGGTAAATCTAAGCGATTAATCTAAGCGGTGAATCTAAGCGATGTGTCTAAGCAGTGAATCTAAGCGATGTGCCTAAGCGGTTAATCTAAGCGATGTGCCTAAGCGGTGAATCTAAGCGGTGAATCTAAGCGGTGAATCTAAGCGATGTGCCTAAGCGGTGAATCCAAGCGATGTGTCTAAACGGTGAATCTAAGCGGTGAATCTAAGCGATGAATCTAGGCGGTGAATCTAAGCGATGTGCCTAAGCGGTGAATCTAAGCGATGTTCCTAAGCGGTGAATCTAAGCGTTTAATCTAAGCGGTGAATCTAAGCGATGTGTCTAAGCAGTAAATCTAAGCGATGTGCCTAAGCGGTCAATCTAAGCGATGTGCCTAAGCGGTGAATCTAAGCGGTGAATCTAAGCGATGTGCCTAAGCGGTGAATCTAAGCGATGTGTCTAAAAGGTGAATCTAAGCGGTGTGCCTAAGCGGTGAGTCTTAGCTTTGTGCCTAAGCGGTGAATCTATGCGGCGAATCTAAGCGGTGAATCTAAGCGGTGAATCTAAGCGGCGAATCTAAGCGATGAATCTAAGCGATGTGCCTAAGTGGTGAATCTAAGCGATATGCCTAAGAGGTGAATCTAAGCGATGTGCCTAAGTGGTGAATCTAAGCGGTGAGTCTAAGCGATGTGCTTAAGTGGTGAATCTAAGCGATATGCCTAAGTGGTGAATCTAAGCTGTGAATCTAAGCGGTGAATCTAAGCGATGTGCCTAAGCGGTGAATCTAAGCGATGTGCCTAAGCGGTGAATCTAAGCGATGTGCCTGAGCGGTGAATCTAAGCGGTGTGTCTAAGCGGTGACTCTAAGCGATGTGACTAAGCGGTGAATCTAAACGAAGTGTCTAAGCGGTGAATCTAAGCGATGTGACTAAGCGGTGAATCTAAGCGATGTGTCTAAGCGGTGACTCTAAGCGATGTGTCTAAGCGGTGACTCTAAGCGATGTGCCTAAGCGGTGAATCTAAAAAAAGTGTCTAAGCGGTCACTCTGAGCGATGTGCCTAAGCGGTGAATCTAAGCGGCGTGTTAAGCGGTGAATCTAAGCGATGTGCCTGAGCGGTGAATCTAAGCGATGTGCCTAAGCGGTGAATCTAAGCGATGTGTCTAAGCGGTGAATCTAATCGGTGAATCTAAGCGATGTGCCTAAGTGGTGAATCTAAGCGATATGCCTAAGAGGTGAATCTAAGCGATGTGCCTAAGCGGTGAATCTAAGCGGTGAATCTAAGCGGTGAATCTAAGCGATGTGCCTAAGTGGTGAATCTAAGCGATATGCCTAAGTGGTGAATCTAAGGGGTGTGCCCAAGCGGTAAATCTAAGCTTTGAATCTAAGCGGTGAATCTAAGCGATGTGCCTAAGCGGTGAATCTAAGCGATGTGCCTAAGCGGTGAATCTAAGCGATGTGCCTGAGCGGTGAATCTAAGCGGTGTGCCTGAACGGTGAATCTAAGCGATGTGCCTAAGCGGTGAATCTAAGCGATGTGCCTGAGCGGTGAATCTAAGCGATGTGCCTAAGCAGTGAATCTAAGCAATGTGCCTAAGCGGTGAATCTAAGCAGTAAATTTAAGCGGTGAATCTAAGCGATGTGCCTAAGCGCTGAATCTAAGCGATGTGCCTAAGCGGTGAATCTAAGCGGTGTGCCTAAGCGGTGAATCTAAGTGGTGAATATAAGCGATGTGCCTAAGCGGTGAATCTAAACGATGTGCCTAAGCGGTGAATCTAAGCGATGTGTCTAAGAGGTGAATGTAAGCGGTGTGTTAAGCGGTCAATCTAAGTGGTGTGTTAAGCGGTGAATCTAAGCGATGTGCCTAAGCGGTGACTCTAAGCGATGTGCCTAAGCGGTGAATCTAAGCGATGTGTCTAAGCGGTGAATCTAAGCGATGTGCCTAAGCGTTGAATCTAAGCGATGTGTCTAAGCGGTGACTCTAAGCGATGTGCCTAAGCGGTGAATCTAAGCGGCGTGTTAAGCGATGAATCTAAGCGGTGAATCTAAGTGATGTGCCTAAGCGGTTAATCTAAGCGATGTGCCTAAGCGGTGAATGTAAGCGGTGAATCTAAGCGGTGAGTCTAACCGGTGAATCTAAGTGATGTGCCTAAGCGGTTAATCCAAGCGATGTGTCTAAGCGGTGAATGTAAGCGGCGAATCTAAGCGATGTGCCTAAGCGGTTAATCTAAGCGATGTGCCTAAGCGGTGAATCTTAGCGATGTGCCTAAGCGGTGAATCTAAGCGGTGAATCTAAACGGTGAATCTAAGCGGTGAATCTAAGCGATGTGCCTAAGCGGTGAATGTAAGCGGCGAATCTAAGCGATGTGCCTAAGCGGTTAATCTAAGCGATGTGCCTAAGCGGTGAATCTAAGCGATGTGCCTAAGCGGTGAATCTTAGCGATGTGCCTAAGCGGTGAATCTAAGCAGCGAATCTAAGCGGTGAATCTAAGCGATGTGCCTAAGCGGTGAATCTAAGCGGTGAATCTAGGCGATCTGCCTAAGCGGTAAATCTAAGCGATGAATTAGAGCAGTGAATCTAAGCGGTGAATCTAAGCGATGTGCCTAAGCGGTGAATCTAAGCAGTGAATCTAAGCGGTGAATCTAAGCAGTGAATCTAAGCGGTGAATCTAAGCGATGTGCCTAAGCGGTGAATCTAAGCGATGTGCCTAAGCGGTGAATCTAAGCGATGTGCCTAAGCGGTGAATCTAAGCGATGTGCCTAAGCGGTGAATCTAAGCGATGTGCCTAAGAGTTGAATCTAAGCGATGTGCCTGAGCGGTGAATCTAATCGGTGAATCTAAGCGATGTGCCTAAGTGGTGAATCTAAGCGATATGCCTAAGAGGTGAATCTAAGCGATGTGCCTAAGCGGTGAATCTAAGCGGTAAATCTAAGTGGTGAATCTAAGCGATGTGCCTAAGCGGTGAATCTAAGCGATGTGTCTAATCGGTGAATCTAAGCGATGTGCCTAAGCGGTGAATCTAAGCGATGTGCCTAAGCGGTGAATCTAAGCGATGTGCCTAAGCGGTGAATCTAAGCGATGTGCCTGAGCGGTGAATCTAATCGGTGAATCTAAGCCATGTGCCTAAGTGGTGAATCTAAGCGATGTGCCTAAGTGGTGAATCTAAGCGGTAAATCTAAGCGGTGAATCTAAGCGATGTGCCTGAGTGGTGAATCTAAGCGGTGAATCTAAGCGATGTGCCTAAGCGGTGAATCTAAGCGGTGAATCGAAGCGATGTGCCTAAGCGGTGAATCTAAGCGATGGGCCTAAGCGGTGAATCTAAGCGATGTGCCTGAGCGGTAAATCTAAGCGATGTGCCTGAGCTGTGAATCTAAGCGATGTGCCTAAGCGCTGAATCTAAGCGATGTGCCTAAGCGGTAAATCTAAGTGGTGAATCTAAGCGATGTGCCTAAGCGGTGAATCTAAACGATGTGCCTAAGCGGTGAATGTAAGCGGTTTGTTAAGCGGTGAATCTAAGCGATGTGCCTAAGCGGTGAATCTAAGCGATGTGCCTAAGCGGTAAATCTAAACGATGTGCCTAAGCGGTGAATCTAAGCAATGTGCCTAAGCGGTGAATCTCAGCAATGTGCCTAAGCGGTGAATCTAAGCGATGTGCCTAAGCGGTGAATCTAAGCGATGTGCCTAAGCGGTGAATCTAAGCGATGTGTCTAAGCGGTGAATCTAAGCGATGTGCCTGAGCGGTGAATCCAAGCGATGTGCCTAAGCGATGTGCCTAAGCGGTGAATCTAAGCGATGTGCCTAAGCGGTGAATCTAAGCGATGTTCCAAAGCATTGAATCTAAGCGATTAATCTAAGCGGTGAATCTAAGCGATGTGCCTAAGCAGTGAATCTAAGCGATTAATCTAAGCGGTGAATCTAAGCGATGTGCCTAAGCGGTGAATCTAAGCGGTGAATCTAAGCGATGTGCTTAAGCTGTGAATCTAAGCGATGTGCCTAAGCGGTGAATCTAAGCGATGTGCCTAAGCGGTGAATCTAAGCGATGTGCCTGAGCGGTGAATCTAAGCGATGTGCCTAAGCGGTGAATCTAAGCGATGTGCCTAAGCGGTGAATCTAAGCGATGTGCCTGAGCGGTGAATCTAAGCGATGTGCCTAAGCAGTGAATCTAAGCAATGTGCCTAAGCGGTGAATCTAAGCGATGTGTCTAAGTGCTGAATCTAAGTGGTGAATCTAAGGGGTGTGCCTAAGCGGTGAATCTAAGCGGTGAATCTAAGCGGTGAATCTAAGCGATGTGCCTAAGCGGTGAATCTAAGCGATGTGCCTGAGCGGTGAATCTAAGCAATGTGCCTAAGCGGTGAATCTAAGCGATAAGCCTAAGCAGTGAATCTAAGCGATGTGCCTAAGCGGTGAATCTAAGCGATGTGCCTAAGCGGTGAATCTAAGCGATGTGCCTAAGCGGTGAATCTAAGCGATGTGCCTAAGTGCTGAATCTAAGTGGTGAATCTAAGGGGTGTGCCTAAGCGTTGAATCTAAGCGGTGAATCTAAGCGGTGAATCTAAGCGATGTGCCTAAGCGGTGAATCTAAGCGGTGAATCTAAGCGATGTGCTTAAGTGGTGAATCTAAGCGATGTGCCTATGCGGTGAATCTAAGCGATGTGCCTATGCAGTGAATCTAAGCAATGTGCCTAAGCGGTGAATTTAAGCAGTGAATCTAAGCGGTGAATCTAAGCGATGTGCCTAAGCGGTGAATCTAAGCGATGTGCCTGAGCGGTGAATCTAAGCAATGTGCCTAAGCGGTGAATCTAAGCGATAAGCCTAAGCGGTGAATGTAAGCGATGTGCCTAAGCGGTGAATCTAAGCGATGTGCCTAAGCGGTGAATCTAAGCGATGTGTCTAAGCGGTGAATCTAAGCGATGTGCCTAAGTGCTGAATCTAAGTGGTGAATCTAAGCAAAGAATCTAAGCGGTGAATCTAAGCGATGTGCCTAAGCGGTGAATCTAAGCGATGTGCCTGAGCGGTGAATCTAAGCAATGTGCCTAAGCGGTGAATCTAAGCGATAAGCCTAAGCGGTGAATCTAAGCGATGTGCCTAAGCGGTGAATCTAAGCGAAGTGCCTAAGCGGTGAATCTAAGCGATGTGTCTAAGCGGTGAATCTAAGCGGTGAATCTAAGCGGTGAATCTAAGCGATGTGCCTAAGCGGTGAATCTAAGCGGTGAATCTAAGCGGTGAATCTAAGCGATGTGCCTAAGCGGTGAATCTAAGCGATGTGCCTAAGCGGTGAATCTAAGTGATGTGTCTAAGCGGTGAATCTAAGCGATGTGTCTAAGCGGTGAATCTAAGCGATGTGCCTAAGCGCTGAATCTAAGCGATGTGCCTAAGCGGTGAATCTAAGCGATGTGCCTAAGCGGTGAATCTAAACGATGTGCCTAAGCGGTGAATCTAAGCGATGTGTCTAAGAGGTGAATGTAAGCGGTGTGTTAAGCGGTCAATCTAAGTGGTGTGTTAAGCGGTGAATCTAAGCGATGTGCCTAAGTGGTGAATCTAAGCGATGTGCCTAAGCGGTGACTCTAAGCAATGTACCTAAGCGGTGAATCTAAGCGTTGTGCCTAAGCGGTGAATCTAAGCGATGTGTCTAAGCGGTGAATCTAAGCGATGTGCCTAAGCGTTGAATCTAAGCGATGTGTCTAAGCGGTGACTCTAAGCGATGTGCCTAAGCGGTGAATCTAAACGAAGTGTCTAAGCGGTCACTATAAGCGATGTGCCTAAGCGGTGAATCTAAGCGGCGTGTTAAGCGGTGAATCTAAGCGGTGAATCTAAGTGATGTGCCTAAGCGGTTAATCTAAGCGATGTGCCTAAGCGGTGAATGTAAGCGGTGAATCTAAGCGGTGAGTCTAACCGGTGAATCTAAGTGATGTGCCTAAGCGGTTAATCCAAGCGATGTGTCTAAACGGTGAATCTAAGCGGTGAATCTAAGCGATGTGCCTAAGCGGTCAATGTAAGCGGCGAATCTAAGCGATGTGCCTAAGCGGTTAATCTAAGCGATGTGCCTAAGTGGTGAATCTAAGCGATGTGCCTAAGCGGTGAATCTTAGCGATGTGCCTAAGCGGTGAATCTAAGCAGCGAATCTAAGCGGTGAATCTAAGCGATGTGCCTAAGCGGTGAATCTAAGCGGTGAATCTAGGCGATCTGCCTAAGCGGTAAATCTAAGCGATGAATTAGAGCAGTGAATCTAAGCGGTGAATCTAAGCGATGTGCCTAAGCGGTGAATCTAAGCAGTGAATCTAAGCGGTGAATCTAAGCAGTGAATCTAAGCGGTGAATCTAAGCGATGTGCCTAAGCGGTGAATCTAAGCGATGTGCCTAAGTGGTGAATCTAAGCGATATGCCTAAGAGGTGAATCTAAGCGATGTGCCTAAGCGGTGAATCTAAGCGGTAAATCTAAGTGGTGAATCTAAGCGATGTGCCTAAGCGGTGAATCTAAGCGATGTGTCTAATCGGTGAATCTAAGCGATGTGCCTAAGCGGTGAATCTAAGCGATGTGCCTAAGCGGTGAATCTAAGCGATGTGCCTAAGCGGTGAATCTAAGCGATGTGCCTGAGCGGTGAATCTAATCGGTGAATCTAAGCCATGTGCCTAAGTGGTGAATCTAAGCGGTAAATCTAAGCGGTGAATCTAAGCGATGTGCCTGAGTGGTGAATCTAAGCGGTGAATCTAAGCGATGTGCCTAAGCGGTGAATCTAAGCGGTGAATCGAAGCGATGTGCCTAAGCGGTGAATCTAAGCGATGGGCCTAAGCGGTGAATCTAAGCGATGTGCCTGAGCGGTAAATCTAAGCGATGTGCCTGAGCGGTGAATCTAAGCGATGTGCCTAAGCGCTGAATCTAAGCGATGTGCCTAAGCGGTAAATCTAAGTGGTGAATCTAAGCGATGTGCCTAAGCGGTGAATCTAAACGATGTGCCTAAGTGGTGAATGTAAGCGGTTTGTTAAGCGGTGAATCTAAGCGATGTGCCTAAGCGGTGAATCTAAGCGATGTGCCTAAGCGGTAAATCTAAACGATGTGCCTAAGCGGTGAATCTAAGCAATGTGCCTAAGCGGTGAATCTCAGCAATGTGCCTAAGCGGTGAATCTAAGCGATGTGCCTAAGCGGTGAATCTAAGCGATGTGCCTAAGCGGTGAATCCAAGCGATGTGCCTAAGCGATGTGCCTAAGCGGTGAATCTAAGCGATGTGCCTAAGCGGTGAATCTAAGCGATGTTCCAAAGCATTGAATCTAAGCGATTAATCTAAGCGGTGAATCTAAGCGATGTGCCTAAGCAGTGAATCTAAGCGATTAATCTAAGCGGTGAATCTAAGCGATGTGCCTAAGCGGTGAATCTAAGCGGTGAATCTAAGCGATGTGCTTAAGCTGTGAATCTAAGCGATGTGCCTAAGCGGTGAATCTAAGCGATGTGCCTAAGCGGTGAATCTAAGCGATGTGCCTGAGCGGTGAATCTAAGCGATGTGCCTAAGCGGTGAATCTAAGCGATGTGCCTAAGCGGTGAATCTAAGCGATGTGCCTGAGCGGTGAATCTAAGCGATGTGCCTAAGCAGTGAATCTAAGCAATGTGCCTAAGCGGTGAATCTAAGCGATGTGTCTAAGTGCTGAATCTAAGTGGTGAATCTAAGGGGTGTGCCTAAGCGGTGAATCTAAGCGGTGAATCTAAGCGGTGAATCTAAGCGATGTGCCTAAGCGGTGAATCTAAGCGATGTGCCTGAGCGGTGAATCTAAGCAATGTGCCTAAGCGGTGAATCTAAGCGATAAGCCTAAGCAGTGAATCTAAGCGATGTGCCTAAGCGGTGAATCTAAGCGATGTGCCTAAGCGGTGAATCTAAGCGATGTGCCTAAGCGGTGAATCTAAGCGATGTGCCTAAGTGCTGAATCTAAGTGGTGAATCTAAGGGGTGAATCTAAGCGGTGAATCTAAGCGATGTGCCTAAGCGTTGAATCTAAGCGGTGAATCTAAGCGGTGAATCTAAGCGATGTGCCTAAGCGGTGAATCTAAGCGGTGAATCTAAGCGATGTGCTTAAGCGGTGAATCTAAGCGATGTGCCTATGCGGTGAATCTAAGCGATGTGCCTATGCAGTGAATCTAAGCAATGTGCCTAAGCGGTGAATTTAAGCAGTGAATCTAAGCGGTGAATCTAAGCGATGTGCCTAAGTGCTGAATCTAAGTGGTGAATCTAAGCAAAGAATCTAAGCGGTGAATCTAAGCGATGTGCCTAAGCGGTGAATCTAAGCGATGTGCCTGAGCGGTGAATCTAAGCAATGTGCCTAAGCGGTGAATCTAAGCGATAAGCCTAAGCGGTGAATCTAAGCGATGTGCCTAAGCGGTGAATCTAAGCGAAGTGCCTAAGCGGTGAATCTAAGCGATGTGTCTAAGCGGTGAATCTAAGCGATGTGCCTAAGCGGTGAATCTAAGCGGTGAATCTAAGCGGTGAATCTAAGCGATGTGCCTAAGCGGTGAATCTAAGCGATGTGCCTAAGCGGTGAATCTAAGCGATGTGCCCAAGCGGTGAATCTAAGCGATGTGCCTAAGCGGTAAATCTAAACGATGTGCCTAAGCGGTGAATCTAAGCGATGTGCCTAAGCGGTGAATCTCAGCAATGTGCCTAAGCGGTGAATCTAAGCGATGTGTCTAAGCGGTGAATCTAAGCGATGTGCCTGAGCGGTGAATCTAAGCGATGTGCCTGAGCGGTGAATCCAAGCGATGTGCCTAAGCGGTGAATCTAAGCGATGTGCCTAAGTGGTGAATCTAAGCGATGTGCCTAAGCGGTAAATCTAAACGATGTGCCTGAGCGGTGAATCTAAGCAATGTGCCTAAGCGGTGAATCTAAGCGATGTGCCTGAGCGGTGAATCTAAGCGATGTGCCTGAGCGGTGAATCCAAGCGATGTGCCTAAGCGGTGAATCTAAGCGATGTGCCTAAGTGGTGAATCTAAGCGATGTGCCTAAGCGGTAAATCTAAACGATGTGCCTGAGCGGTGAATCTCAGCAATGTGCCTAAGCGGTGAATCTAAGCGATGTGCCTAAGCGGTGAATCTAAGCGATGTGTCTAAGCGGTGAATCTAAGCGATGTGCCTGAGCGGTGAATCCAAGCGATGTGCCTAAGCAATGTGCCTAAGCGGTGAATCTAAGCGATAAGCCTAAGCGGTGAATCTAAGCGATGTGCCTAAGCGGTGAATCTAAGCGAAGTGCCTAAGCGGTGAATCTAAGCGATGTGTCTAAGCGGTGAATCTAAGCGATGTGCCTAAGCGGTGAATCTAAGCGGTGAATCTAAGCGGTGAATCTAAGCGATGTGCCTAAGCGGTGAATCTAAGCGATGTGCCTAAGCGGTGAATCTAAGTGATGTGTCTAAGCGGTGAATCTAAGCGATGTGTCTAAGCGGTGAATCTAAGCGATGTGCCTAAGCGGTGAATCTAAGCGATGTGCCTAAGCGGTGAATCTAAGCGATGTGTCTAAGCGGTGAATCTAAGCGATGTGCCTAAGCGGTGAATCTAAGCGATGTGCCTAAGCGGTGAATCTAAGCGATGTGCCCAAGCGGTGAATCTAAGCGATGTGCCTAAGCGGTAAATCTAAACGATGTGCCTAAGCGGTGAATCTAAGCGATGTGCCTAAGCGGTGAATCTAAGCGATGTGCCTAAGCGGTGAATCTCAGCAATGTGCCTAAGCGGTGAATCTAAGCGATGTGTCTAAGCGGTGAATCTAAGCGATGTGCCTGAGCGGTGAATCTAAGCGATGTGCCTGAGCGGTGAATCCAAGCGATGTGCCTAAGCGGTGAATCTAAGCGATGTGCCTAAGTGGTGAATCTAAGCGATGTGCCTAAGCGGTAAATCTAAACGATGTGCCTAAGCGGTGAATCTCAGCAATGTGCCTAAGCGGTGAATCTAAGCGATGTGCCTAAGCGGTGAATCTAAGCGATGTGTCTAAGCGGTGAATCTAAGCGATGTGCCTGAGCGGTGAATCCAAGCGATGTGCCTGAGCGGTGAATCTAAGCGATGTGCCTAAGCGGTGAATCTAAGCGATGTTCCAAAGCATTGAATCTAAGCGATTAATCTAAGCGGTGAATCTAAGCGATGTGCCTAAGCAGTGAATCTAAGCGATTAATCTAAGCGGTGAATCTAAGCGATGTGCCTAAACGGTGAATCTAAGCAGTGTGCCTAAGCGGTGAATCTAAGCGATGTGCCTTAGCGGTGAATCAAAGCGATGTGTCTAAGCAGTGAATTTAAGCGATGTGCCTAAGCGGTGAATGTTAGCGATGTGCCTAAGCGGTGAATCTAAGCGATGTGCCTAAGCGGTGAATCTAAGCGGTGAATCTAAGCGATGTGCTTAAGCTGTGAATCTAAGCGATGTGCCTAAGCGGTGAATCTAAGCGATGTGCCTAAGCGGTGAATCTAAGCGATGTGCCTGAGCGGTGAATCTAAGCGATGTGCCTAAGCGGTGAATCTAAGCGATGTGCCTAAGCGGTGAATCTAAGCGATGTGCCTGAGCGGTGAATCTAAGCGATGTGCCTAAGCAGTGAATCTAAGCAATGTGCCTAAGCGGTGAATCTAAGCGATGTGCCTAAGTGCTGAATCTAAGTGGTGAATCTAAGGGGTGTGCCTAAGCGGTGAATCTAAGCGGTGAATCTAAGCGGTGAATCTAAGCGATGTGCCTGAGCGGTGAATCTAAGCAATGTGCCTAAGCGGTGAATCTAAGCGATAAGCCTAAGTGCTGAATCTAAGTGGTGAATCTAAGCGATGTGCCTAAGCGGTGAATCTAAGCGATGTGCCTAAGCGGTGAATCTAAGCGATGTGCCTAAGCGGTGAATCTAAGCGATGTGCCTAAGTGCTGAATCTAAGTGGTGAATCTAAGGGGTGTGCCTAAGCGGTGAATCTAAGCGGTGAATCTAAGCGGTGAATCTAAGCGATGTGCCTAAGCGGTGAATCTAAGCGGTGAATCTAAGCGATGTGCTTAAGCGGTGAATCTAAGCGATGTGCCTATGCGGTGAATCTAAGCGATGTGCCTATGCAGTGAATCTAAGCAATGTGCCTAAGCGGTGAATCTAAGCGGTGAATCTAAGCGGTGAATCTAAGCGATGTGCCTAAGCGGTGAATCTAAGCGATGTGCCTAAGCGGTGAATCTCAGCAATGTGCCTAAGCGGTGAATCTAAGCGATGTGCCTAAGCGGTGAATCTAAGCGATGTGCCTAAGCGGTGAATCTAAGCGATGTGTCTAAGCGGTGAATCTAAGCGATGTGCCTGAGCGGTGAATCCAAGCGATGTGCCTAAGCGATGTGCCTAAGCGGTGAATCTAAGCGATGTGCCTAAGCGGTGAATCTAAGCGATGTTCCAAAGCATTGAATCTAAGCGATTAATCTAAGCGGTGAATCTAAGCGATGTGCCTAAGCAGTGAATCTAAGCGATTAATCTAAGCGGTGAATCTAAGCGATGTGCCTAAGCGGTGAATCTAAGCGGTGAATCTAAGCGATGTGCTTAAGCTGTGAATCTAAGCGATGTGCCTAAGCGGTGAATCTAAGCGATGTGCCTAAGCGGTGAATCTAAGCGATGTGCCTGAGCGGTGAATCTAAGCGATGTGCCTAAGCGGTGAATCTAAGCGATGTGCCTAAGCGGTGAATCTAAGCGATGTGCCTGAGCGGTGAATCTAAGCGATGTGCCTAAGCAGTGAATCTAAGCAATGTGCCTAAGCGGTGAATCTAAGCGATGTGCCTAAGCCTTGAATCTAAGCGGTGAATCTAAGCGGTGAATCTAAGCGATGTGCCTAAGCGGTGAATCTAAGCGATGTGCCTGAGCGGTGAATCTAAGCAATGTGCCTAAGCGGTGAATCTAAGCGATAAGCCTAAGCAGTGAATCTAAGCGATGTGCCTAAGCGGTGAATCTAAGCGATGTGCCTAAGCGGTGAATCTAAGCGGTGAATCTAAGCGATGTGCTTAAGCGGTGAATCTAAGCGATGTGCCTATGCGGTGAATCTAAGCGATGTGCCTATGCAGTGAATCTAAGCAATGTGCCTAAGCGGTGAATCTAAGCGAAGTGCCTAAGCGGTGAATCAAAGCGATGTGTCTAAGCGGTGAATCTAAGCGATGTGCCTAAGCGGTGAATCTAAGCGGTGAATCTAAGCGGTGAATCTAAGCAATGTGCCTAAGCGGTGAATTTAAGCAGTGAATCTAAGCGGTGAATCTAAGCGATGTGCCTAAGCGGTGAATCTAAGCGATGTGCCTGAGCGGTGAATCTAAGCAATGTGCCTAAGCGGTGAATCTAAGCGATGTGCCTGAGCGGTGAATCCAAGCGATGTGCCTAAGCGGTGAATCTAAGCGATGTGCCTAAGCGGTGAATCTAAGCAATGTGCCTAAGCGGTGAATCTCAGCAATGTGCCTAAGCGGTGAATCTAAGCGATGTGCCTAAGCGGTGAATCTAAGCGATGTGTCTAAGCGGTGAATCTAAGCGATGTGCCTAAGCGGTGAATCTAAGCGATGTGCCTAAGTGGTGAATCTAAGCGATGTGCCTAAGCGGTGAATCTAAGCAATGTGCCTAAGCGGTGAATCTCAGCAATGTGCCTAAGCGGTGAATCTAAGCGATGTGCCTAAGCGGTGAATCTAAGCGATGTGTCTAAGCGGTTAATCTAAGCGATGTGCCTGAGCGGTGAATCCAAGCGATGTGCCTAAGCGATGTGCCTAAACGGTGAATCTAAGCGATGTGCCTAAGCGGTGAATCTAAGCGATGTTCCAAAGCATTGAATCTAAGCGATTAATCTAAGCGGTGAATCTAAGCGATGTGCCTAAGCAGTGAATCTAAGCGATTAATCTAAGCGGTGAATCTAAGCGATGTGCCTAAACGGTGAATCTAAGCAGTGTGCCTAAGCGGTGAATCTAAGCGATGTGCCTTAGCGGTGAATCAAAGCGATGTGTCTAAGCAGTGAATTTAAGCGATGTGCCTAAGCGGTGAATGTTAGCGATGTGCCTAAGCGGTGAATCTAAGCGATGTGCCTAAGCGGTGAATCTAAGCGGTGAATCTAAGCGATGTGCTTAAGCTGTGAATCTAAGCGATGTGCCTAAGCGGTGAATCTAAGCGATGTGCCTAAGCGGTGAATCTAAGCGATGTGCCTGAGCGGTGAATCTAAGCGATGTGCCTAAGCGGTGAATCTAAGCGATGTGCCTAAGCGGTGAATCTAAGCGATGTGCCTGAGCGGTGAATCTAAGCGATGTGCCTAAGCAGTGAATCTAAGCAATGTGCCTAAGCGGTGAATCTAAGCGATGTGCCTAAGCGGTGAATCTAAGCGGTGAATCTAAGCGGTGAATCTAAGCGGTGAATCTAAGCGATGTGCCTAAGTGCTGAATCTAAGTGGTGAATCTAAGCGATGTGCCTAAGCGGTGAATCTAAGCGATGTGCCTAAGCGGTGAATCTAAGCGATGTGCCTAAGCGGTGAATCTAAGCGATGTGCCTAAGTGCTGAATCTAAGTGGTGAATCTAAGGGGTGTGCCTAAGCGGTGAATCTAAGCGGTGAATCTAAGCGGTGAATCTAAGCGATGTGCCTAAGCGGTGAATCTAAGCGGTGAATCTAAGCGATGTGCTTAAGCGGTGAATCTAAGCGATGTGCCTATGCGGTGAATCTAAGCGATGTGCCTATGCAGTGAATCTAAGCAATGTGCCTAAGCGGTGAATCTAAGCAGTGTGCCTAAGCGGTGAATCTAAGCGGTGAATCTAAGCGGTGAATCTAAGCGATGTGCCTAAGCGGTGAATCTAAGCGATGTGCCTGAGCGGTGAATCTAAGCGATAAGCCTAAGCGGTGAATCTAAGCGATGTGCCTATGCGGTGAATCTAAGCGATGTGCCTATGCAGTGAATCTAAGCAATGTGCCTAAGCGGTGAATCTAAGCAGTGTGCCTAAGCGGTGAATCTAAGCGGTGAATCTAAGCGGTGAATCTAAGCGATGTGCCTAAGCGGTGAATCTAAGCGATGTGCCTGAGCGGTGAATCTAAGCAATGTGCCTAAGCGGTGAATCTAAGCGATAAGCCTAAGCGGTGAATCTAAGCGATGTGCCTAAGCGGTGAATCTAAGCGATGTGCCTAAGCGGTGAATCTAAGCGATGTGTCTAAGCGGTGAATCTAAGCGATGTGCCTAAGTGCTGAATCTAAGTGGTGAATCTAAGCGGTGAATCTAAGCGGTGAATCTAAGCGATGTGCCTAAGCGGTGAATCTAAGCGATGTGCCTGAGCGGTGAATCTAAGCAATGTGCCTAAGCGGTGAATCTAAGCGATAAGCCTAAGCGGTGAATCTAAGCGATGTGCCTAAGCGGTGAATCTAAGCGATGTGCCTAAGCGGTGAATCTAAGCGATGTGTCTAAGCGGTGAATCTAAGCGATGTGCCTAAGCGGTGAATCTAAGCGGTGAATCTAAGCGGTGAATCTAAGCGATGTGCCTAAGCGGTGAATCTAAGCGATGTGCCTAAGCGGTGAATCTAAGTGATGTGTCTAAGCGGTGAATCTAAGCGATGTGTCTAAGCGGTGAATCTAAGCGATGTGCCTAAGCGGTGAATCTAAGCGATGTGCCTAAGCGGTGAATCTAAGCGATGTGTCTAAGCAGTGAATCTAAGCGATGTGCCTAAGCGGTGAATCTAAGCGATGTGCCTAAGCGGTGAATCTAAGCGATGTGCCTAAGCGGTGAATCTAAGCGGTGAATCTAAGCGATGTGCTTAAGCGGTGAATCTAAGCGATGTGCCTATGCGGTGAATCTAAGCGATGTGCCTAAGCGGGTAGTCTAAGCGATGTGCCTGAGCGGTGAATCTAAGAGATGTGCCTGAGCGGTGAATCTAAGCGATGTGTCTAAGCGGTGAATCTAAGCGGTGAATCTAATGGGTGTGCATAAGCGGTGAATCTAAGCGGTGAATCTAAGCGGTGAATCTAAGCGATGTGCCTAAGCGATGAATCTAAGCGATGTGCCTGAGCGGTGAATCTAAGCGATGTGCCTAAGCGGTGAATCTAAGCGGTGAATCTAATGGGTGTGCATAAGCGGTGAATCTAAGCGGTGAATCTAAGCGGTGAATCTAAGCGGTGAATCTAAGCGATGTGCCTAAGCGATGAATCTAAGCGATGTGCCTGAGCGGTGAATCCAAGCGATGTGCCTAAGCGGTGAATCCAAGCGATGTGCCTGAGCGGTGAATCTAAGCGATGTGTCTAAGCGGTGAATCTAAGCGGTGAATCTAATGGGTGTGCATAAGCGGTGAATCTAAGCGGTGAATCTAAGCGGTGAATCTAAGCGATGTGCCTAAGCGATGAATCTAAGCGATGTGCCTGAGCGGTGAATCCAAGCGATGTGCCTAAGCGATGTGCCTAAGCGGTGAATCCAAGCGATGTGCCTAAGCGATGTGCCTAAGCGGTGAACCTAAGCGGTGAATCTAAGCGATGTGCCTAAGCGGTGAATCTAAGCGATGTGCCTGAGCGGTGAATCTAAGCGATGTGTCTAAGCGGTGAATCTAAGCGATAAGCCTAAGCGGTGAATCTTAGCGATGTGCCTAAGCGGTAAATCTAAGCGATGTGCCTAAGCGGTGAATCTAAGCGATGTGTCTAAGCGGTGAATCTAAGCGATGTGCCTAAGTGCTGAATCTAAGTGGTGAATCTAAGGGGTGTGCCTAAGCGGTGAATCTAAGCGGTGAATCTAAGCGGTGAATCTAAGCGATGTGCCTAAGCGGTGAATCTAAGCGATGTGTCTAAGCGGTGAATCTAAGCGATGTGCCTAAGCGGTGAATCTAAGCGGTGAATCTAAGCGGTGAATCTAAGCGATGTGCCTAAGCGGTGAATCTAAGCGATGTGCCTAAGCGGTGAATCTAAGTGATGTGTCTAAGCGGTGAATCTAAGCGATGTGTCTAAGCGGTGAATCTAAGCGATGTGCCTAAGCGGTGAATCTAAGCGATGTGCCTAAGCGGTGAATCTAAGCGATGTGTCTAAGCAGTGAATCTAAGCGATGTGCCTAAGCGGTGAATCTAAGCGATGTGCCTAAGCGGTGAATCTAAGCGATGTGCCTAAGCGGTGAATCTAAGCGGTGAATCTAAGCGATGTGCTTAAGCGGTGAATCTAAGCGATGTGCCTATGCGGTGAATCTAAGCGATGTGCCTAAGCGGGTAGTCTAAGCGATGTGCCTGAGCGGTGAATCTAAGCGATGTGCCTGAGCGGTGAATCTAAGCGATGTGCCTAAGCGGTGAATCTAAGAGATGTGCCTGAGCGGTGAATCTAAGCGATGTGTCTAAGCGGTGAATCTAAGCGGTGAATCTAATGGGTGTGCATAAGCGGTGAATCTAAGCGGTGAATCTAAGCGGTGAATCTAAGCGATGTGCCTAAGCGATGAATCTAAGCGATGTGCCTGAGCGGTGAATCTAAGCGATGTGCCTAAGCGGTGAATCTAAGCGGTGAATCTAATGGGTGTGCATAAGCGGTGAATCTAAGCGGTGAATCTAAGCGGTGAATCTAAGCGGTGAATCTAAGCGATGTGCCTAAGCGATGAATCTAAGCGATGTGCCTGAGCGGTGAATCCAAGCGATGTGCCTAAGCGGTGAATTTAAGCGATGTGCCTGAGCGGTGAATCTAAGCGATGTGCCTAAGTGCTGAATCTAAGTGGTGAATCTAAGGGGGGTGCCTAAGCGGTGAATCTAAGCGGTGAATCTAAGCGGTGAATCTAAGCGATGTGCCTAAGCGGTGAATCTAAGCGATGTGCCTGAGCGGTGAATCAAAGCGATGTGCCTAAGCGATGAATTTAAGCGATGTGCCTGAGCGGTGAATCTAAGCGATGTGCCTAAGTGCTGAATCTAAGTGGTGAATCTAAGGGGGGTGCCTAAGCGGTGAATCTAAGCGGTGAATCTAAGCGGTGAATCTAAGCGATGTGCCTAAGCGGTGAATCTAAGCGATGTGCCTAAGCGGTGAATCTAAGTGATGTGTCTAAGCGGTGAATCTAAGCGATGTGTCTAAGCGGTGAATCTAAGCGATGTGCCTAAGCGGTGAATCTAAGCGATGTGCCTAAGCGGTGAATCTAAGCGATGTGTCTAAGCAGTGAATCTAAGCGATGTGCCTAAGCGGTGAATCTAAGCGATGTGCCTAAGCGGTGAATCTAAGCGATGTGCCTAAGCGGTGAATCAAAGCGATGTGCCTGAGCGGTGAATCTAAGCGATGAGCCTAAGCGGTGAATCTCAGCGATGTGCCTGAATCTAAGCGGTGTGCCTAAGCGATGAATTTAAGCGATGTGCCTGAGCGGTGAATCTAAGCGATGTGCCTAAGCGGTGAATCTAAGCGATGTGCCTGAGCGGTAAATCTAAGCGATGTGCCTAAGCCGTGAATCTAAGCGATGTGCCCTAGCGGTGAATCTAAGCGATGTGTCTAAACGGTGAATCTAAGCAGTGTGCCTAAGCGGTGAATCTAAGCGATGTGTCTAAGCAGTGAATCTAAGCGATGTGCCTAAGCGGTGAATCTTAGCGATGTGCCTAAGCGGTGAATCTAAGCGATGTGCCTGAGCGGTGAATTTAAGCGATGTGCCTGAGCGGTGAATCTAAGCGATGTGCCTAAGCGGTGAATCTAAGCGGTGAATCTAAGCGATGTGCTTAAGCGGTGAATCTAAGCGATGTGCCTGAGCGGTGAATCTAAGTGGTGTGCCTAAGCGGTGAATCTAAGCGATGTGCCTGAGCGGTGAATCTAAGCGATGTGCCTGAGCGGTGAATCTAAGCGGTGAATCTAAGCGATGTGCTTAAGCGGTGAATCTAAGCGATGTGCCTAAGCGGTGAATCTAAGCGATGTGCCTAAGCGGTGAATCTAAGCGATGTGCCTGAGCGGTGAATCTAAGCGATGTGCCTGAGCGGTGACTCTAAGCGATGTGCCTAAGCAGTGAATCTAAGCAATGTGCCTAAGCGGTGAATCTAAGCAGTGTGCCTAAGCGGTGAATCTAAGCGATGTGCCTGAGCGGTGAATCTAAGCGATGTGCCTAAGCGGTGAATCTAAGCGATGTGTCTAAGCGGTGAATCTAAGCGATGTGCCTAAGTGCTGAATCTAAGTGGTGAATCTAAGGGGGGTGCCTAAGCTGTGAATCTAAGCGGTGAATCTAAGCGGTGAATCTAAGCGATGTGCCTAAGCGGTGAATCTAAGCGATGTGCCTAAGCGATGAATCTAAGTGATGTGTCTAAGCGGTGAATCTAAGCGATGTGTCTAAGCAGTGAATCTAAGCGATGTGCCTAAGCGGTGAATCTAAGCGATGTGCCTAAGCGGTGAATCTAAGCGGTGAATCTAAGCGATGTGCTTAAGCGGTGAATCTAAGCGATGTGCCTAAGCGGTGAATCTAAGCAGTGTGCCTAAGCGGTGAATCTAAGCGATGTGCCTGAGCGGTGAATCTAAGCGATGTGCCTAAGCGGTGAATCTAAGCGATGTGTCTAAGCGGTGAATCTAAGCGGCTGTGCCTAAGCGGTGAATCTAAGCGATGTGCCTAAGTGGTGAATCTAAGCGATGTGTCTAAGCAGTGAATCTAAGCGATGTGCCTAAGCGGTGAATCTAAGCGATGTGCCTAAGCGGTGAATCTAAGCGATGTGCCTAAGCGGTGAATCAAAGCGATGTGCCTAAGTGGTGAATCTAAGCGATGAGCCTAAGCGGTGAATCTCAGCGATGTGCCTGAATCTAAGCGGTGTGCCTAAGCGATGAATCTAAGCGATGTGCCTGAGCGGTGAATCCAAGCGATGTGCCTAAGCGATGTGCCTAAGCGGTGAACCTAAGCGATGTGCCTAAGCGATGTGCCTAAGCGGTGAATCTAAGCGATGTGCCTGAGCGGTGAATCTAAGCGATGTGCCTAAGCGGTGAATCTAAGTGATGTGTTTAAGCGGTGAATCTAAGCGATGTGTCTAAGCGGTGAATCTAAGTGGTGAATCTAAGGGGTGTGCCTAAGCGGTGAATCTAAGCGGTGAATCTAAGCGGTGAATCTAAGCGATGTGCCTAAGCAGTGAATCTAAGCAATGTGCCTAAGCGATGTGCCTAAGCGGTGAATCTAAGCGATGTGCCTGAGCGGTGAATCTAAGCGATGTGCCTAAGCAGTGAATCTAAGCAATGTGCCTAAGCGGTGAATCTAAGCAGTGTGCCTAAGCGGTGAATCTAAGCGATGTGCCTGATCGGTGAATCTAAGTGATGTGCCTAAGCGGTGAATCTAAGCGATAAGCCTAAGCGGTGAATCTAAGCGATGTGCCTAAGCGGTGAATCTAAGCGATGTGCCTAAGCGGTGAATCTAAGCGATGTGCCTAAGCGGTGAATCTAAGCGATGTGTCTAAGCGGTGAATCTAAGCGATGTGCCTAAGTGCTGAATCTAAGTGGTGAATCTAAGCGATGTGCCTCAGCGGTGAATCTAAGCGGTGAATCTAAGCGGTGAATCTAAGCGATGTGCCTAAGCGGTGAATCTAAGCGATGTGCCTAAGCGATGAATCTAAGTGATGTGTCTAAGCGGTGAATCTAAGCGATGTGTCTAAGCGGTGAATCTAAGCGGTGTGCCTAAGTGCTGAATCTAAGTGGTGAATCTAAGCGATGTGCCTCAGCGGTGAATCTAAGCGGTGAATCTAAGCGGTGAATCTAAGCGATGTGCCTAAGCGGTGAATCTAAGCGATGTGCCTCAGCGGTGAATCTAAGCGGTGAATCTAAGCGGTGAATCTAAGCGATGTGCCTCAGCGGTGAATCTAAGCGGTGAATCTAAGCGGTGAATCTAAGCGATGTGCCTAAGCGGTGAATCTAAGCGATGTGCCTAAGCGATGAATCTAAGTGATGTGTCTAAGCGGTGAATCTAAGCGATGTGTCTAAGCGGTGAATCTAAGCGGCTGTGCCTAAGCGGTGAATCTAAGCGATGTGCCTAAGCGGTGAATCTAAGCGATGTGTCTAAGCAGTGAATCTAAGCGATGTGCCTAAGCGGTGAATCTAAGCGATGTGCCTAAGCGGTGAATCTAAGCGATGTGCCTAAGCGGTGAATCAAAGCGATGTGCCTAAGTGGTGAATCTAAGCGATGAGCCTAAGCGGTGAATCTCAGCGATGTGCCTGAATCTAAGCGGTGTGCCTAAGCGATGAATCTAAGCGATGTGCCTGAGCGGTGAATCCAAGCGATGTGCCTAAGCGATGTGCCTAAGCGGTGAACCTAAGCGATGTGCCTAAGCGATGTGCCTAAGCGGTGAATCTAAGCGATGTGCCTAAGCGGTGAATCTAAGCGATGTGCCTAAGCGGTGAATCTAAGCGATGTGCCTGAGCGGTGAATCTAAGCGATGTGCCTGAGCGGTGAATCTAAGCGATGTGCCTAAGCAGTGAATCTAAGCGATGTGCCTAAGCGGTGAATCTAAGCGATGTGCCTGAGCGGTGAATCTAAGCGATGTGCCTAAGCGGTGAATCTAAGCGATGTGTCTAAGCGGTGAATCTAAGCGGCTGTGCCTAAGCGGTGAATCTAAGCGATGTGCCTAAGCGGTGAATCTAAGCGATGTGTCTAAGCAGTGAATCTAAGCGATGTGCCTGAGCGGTGAATCCAAGCGATGTGCCTAAGCGATGTGCCTAAGCGGTGAACCTAAGCGATGTGCCTAAGCGATGTGCCTAAGCGGTGAATCTAAGCGATGTGCCTGAGCGGTGAATCTAAGCAATGTGCCTAAGCGGTGAATCTAAGCGATGTGTCTAAGCAGTAAATCTAAGCGATGTGCCTAAGCGGTGAATCTAAGCGATGTGCCTAAGTGGTGAATCTAAGTGATGTGTCTAAGCGGTGAATCTAAGCGATGTGTCTAAGCGGTGAATCTAAGTGGTGAATCTAAGGGGTGTGCCTGAGCGGTGAATCTAAGCGGTGAATCTAAGCGATGTGCCTAAGCGGTGAATCTAAGCGATGAGCCTAAGCGGTGAATCTCAGCGATGTGCCTGAATCTAAGCGGTGTGCCTAAGCGATGAATCTAAGCGATGTGCCTGAGCGGTGAATCCAAGCGATGTGCCTAAGCGATGTGCCTAAGCGGTGAACCTAAGCGATGTGCCTAAGCGATGTGCCTAAGCGGTGAATCTAAGCGATGTGCCTAAGCGGTGAATCTAAGTGATGTGCCTAAGCGGTGAATCTAAGCGATGTGCCTACACGGTGAATCTAAGCGATGTGCCTGAGCGGTGAATCTAAGCGATGTGCCTAAGCGGTGAATCTAAGCGATGTGCCTGAGCGGTGAATCTAAGCGATAAGCCTAAGCGGTGAATCTAAGCGATGTGCCTAAGCAGTGAATCTAAGCAATGTGCCTAAGCGGTGAATCTAAGCGATGTGCCTAAGCGGTGAATCTAAGCGATGTGCCTAAGCGGTGAATCTAAGCGATGTGCCTGAGCGGTGAATCTAAGCGATAAGCCTAAGCGGTGAATCTAAGCGATGTGCCTAAGCGGTGAATCTAAGCGATGTGCCTAAGCGGTGAATCTAAGCGATGTGCCTGAGCGGTGAATCTAAGCGATGTGCCTAAGCAGTGAATCTAAGCAATGTGCCTAAGCGGTGAATCTAAGCGATGTGCCTGAGCGGTGAATCTAAGCGATGTGCCTAAGCGGTGAATCTAAGCGATAAGCCTAAGCGGTGAATCTAAGCGATGTGCCTAAGCGGTGAATCTAAGCGATGTGCCTGAGCGGTGAATCTAAGCGATGTGCCTGAGCGGTGAATCTAAGCGATGTGCCTAAGCAGTGAATCTAAGCGATGTGCCTAAGCGGTGAATCTAAGCGATGTGCCTGAGCGGTGAATCTAAGCGATGTGCCTAAGCGGTGAATCTAAGCGATAAGCCTAAGCGGTGAATCTAAGCGATGTGCCTAAGCGGTGAATCTAAGCGATGTGCCTAAGCGGTGAATCTAAGCGATGTGTCTAAGCGGTGAATCTAAGCGATGTGCCTAAGTGCTGAATCTAAGTGGTGAATCTAAGGGGGGTGCCTAAGCGGTGAATCTAAGCGGTGAATCTAAGCGGTGAATCTAAGCGATGTGCCTAAGCGGTGAATCTAAGCGATGTGCCTAAGCGATGAATCTAAGTGATGTGTCTAAGCGGTGAATCTAAGCGATGTGTCTAAGCGGTGAATCTAAGCGGCTGTGCCTAAGCGGTGAATCTAAGCGATGTGCCTAAGCGGTGAATCTAAGCGATGTGTCTAAGCAGTGAATCTAAGCGATGTGCCTAAGCGGTGAATCTAAGCGATGTGCCTAAGCGGTGAATCTAAGCGATGTGCCTAAGCGGTGAATCAAAGCGATGTGCCTAAGCGGTAAATCTCAGCGATGTGCCTGAATCTAAGCGGTGTGCCTAATCGATGAATCTAAGCGATGTGCCTGAGCGGTGAATCCAAGCGATGTGCCTAAGCGATGTGCCTAAGCGGTGAACCTAAGCGATGTGCCTAAGCGATGTGCCTAAGCGGTGAATCTAAGCGATGTGCCTAAGCGGTGAATCTAAGCAATGTGCCTAAGCGGTGAATCTAAGCAGTGTGCCTAAGCGGTGAATCTAAGCGATGTGCCTGAGCGGTGAATCTAAGCGATGTGCCTAAGCGGTGAATCTAAGCGATAAGCCTAAGCGGTGAATCTAAGCGATGTGCCTAAGCGGTGAATCTAAGCGATGTGCCTAAGCGGTGAATCTAAGCGATGTGCCTAAGCGGTGAATCTAAGCAGTGTGCCTAAGCGGTGAATCTAAGCGATGTGCCTGAGCGGTGAATCCAAGCGATGTGCCTAAGCGGTGAATCTAAGCGATGTGTCTAAGCGGTGAATCTAAGCGGCTGTGCCTAAGCGGTGAATCTAAGCGATGTGCCTAAGCGGTGAATCTAAGCGATGTGCCTAAGCGGTGAATCTAAGCGATGTGTCTAAGCAGTAAATCTAAGCGATGTGCCTAAGCGGTGAATCTAAGCGATGTGCCTAAGCGGTGAATCTAAGCGATGTGCCTGAGCGGTGAATCTAAGCGATGTGCCTAAGCGGTGAATCTAAGCGATGTGTCTAAGCAGTAAATCTAAGCGATGTGCCTAAGCGGTGAATCTAAGCGATGTGCCTAAGTGGTGAATCTAAGTGATGTGTCTAAGCGGTGAATCTAAGCGATGTGTCTAAGCGGTGAATCTAAGTGGTGAATCTAAGGGGTGTGCCTGAGCGGTGAATCTAAGCGGTGAATCTAAGCGATGTGCCTAAGCGGTGAATCTAAGCGATGTGCCTAAGCGGTGAATCTAAGTGATGTGTTTAAGCGGTGAATCTAAGCGATGTGTCTAAGCGGTGAATCTAAGCAGTGAATCTAAGCGATGTGCCTAAGCGGTGAATCTAAGCGATGTGCCTGAGCGGTGAATCTAAGCGATGTGCCTAAGCGGTGAATCTAAGCGATAAGCCTAAGCGGTGAATCTAAGCGATGTGCCTAAGCGGTGAATCTAAGCGATGTGCCTAAGCGGTGAATCTAAGCGATGTGTCTAAGCGGTGAATCTAAGCGATGTGCCTAAGCGGTGAATCAAAGCGATGTGCCTAAGCGGTAAATCTCAGCGATGTGCCTGAATCTAAGCGGTGTGCCTAAGCGATGAATCTAAGCGATGTGCCTGAGCGGTGAATCCAAGCGATGTGCCTAAGCGGTGAATCTAAGCGATGTGCCTAAGCGGTGAATCTAAGCAGTGTGCCTAAGCGGTGAATCTAAGCGATGTGCCTGAGCGATGAATCTAAGCGATGTGCCTAAGCGGTGAATCTAAGCGATGTGTCTAAGCGGTGAATCTAAGCGGCTGTGCCTAAGCGGTGAATCTAAGCGATGTGCCTAAGCGGTGAATCTAAGCGATGTGCCTAAGCGGTGAATCTAAGCGATGTGCCTAAGCGGTGAATCTAAGCAGTGTGCCTAAGCGGTGAATCTAAGCGATGTGCCTGAGCGGTGAATCTAAGCGATGTGCCTAAGCGGTGAATCTAAGCGATGTGTCTAAGCGGTGAATCTAAGCGGCTGTGCCTAAGCGGTGAATCTAAGCGATGTGTCTAAGCAGTGAATCTAAGCGATGTGCCTAAGCGGTGAATCTAAGCGGCTGTGCCTAAGCGGTGAATCTAAGCGATGTGTCTAAGCAGTGAATCTAAGCGATGTGCCTAAGCGGTGAATCTAAGCGATGTGCCTAAGCGGTGAATCTAAGCGATGTGCCTAAGCGGTGAATCAAAGCGATGTGCCTAAGTGGTGAATCTAAGCGATGAGCCTAAGCGGTGAATCTCAGCGATGTGCCTGAATCTAAGCGGTGTGCCTAAGCGATGAATCTAAGCGATGTGCCTGAGCGGTGAATCCAAGCAATGTGCCTAAGCGATGTGCCTAAGCGGTGAACCTAAGCGATGTGCCTAAGCGATGTGCCTAAGCGGTGAATCTAAGCGATGTGCCTGAGCGGTGAATCTAAGCGATGTGCCTAAGCGGTGAATCTAAGCGATGTGTCTAAGCAGTAAATCTAAGCGATGTGCCTAAGCGGTGAATCTAAGCGATGTGCCTACACGGTGAATCTAAGCGATGTGCCTGAGCGGTGAATCTAAGCGATGTGCCTAAGCGGTGAATCTAAGCGATGTGCCTGAGCGGTGAATCTAAGCGATAAGCCTAAGCGGTGAATCTAAGCGATGTGCCTAAGCAGTGAATCTAAGCAATGTGCCTAAGCGGTGAATCTAAGCGATGTGCCTAAGCGGTGAATCTAAGCGATGTGCCTAAGCGGTGAATCTAAGCGATGTGCCTGAGCGGTGAATCTAAGCGATAAGCCTAAGCGGTGAATCTAAGCGATGTGCCTAAGCGGTGAATCTAAGCGATGTGCCTAAGCGGTGAATCTAAGCGATGTGCCTGAGCGGTGAATCTAAGCGATGTGCCTAAGCAGTGAATCTAAGCAATGTGCCTAAGCGGTGAATCTAAGCGATGTGCCTGAGCGGTGAATCTAAGCGATGTGCCTAAGCGGTGAATCTAAGCGATAAGCCTAAGCGGTGAATCTAAGCGATGTGCCTAAGCGGTGAATCTAAGCGATGTGCCTGAGCGGTGAATCTAAGCGATGTGCCTGAGCGGTGAATCTAAGCGATGTGCCTAAGCAGTGAATCTAAGCGATGTGCCTAAGCGGTGAATCTAAGCGATGTGCCTGAGCGGTGAATCTAAGCGATGTGCCTAAGCGGTGAATCTAAGCGATAAGCCTAAGCGGTGAATCTAAGCGATGTGCCTAAGCGGTGAATCTAAGCGATGTGCCTAAGCGGTGAATCTAAGCGATGTGTCTAAGCGGTGAATCTAAGCGATGTGCCTAAGTGCTGAATCTAAGTGGTGAATCTAAGGGGGGTGCCTAAGCGGTGAATCTAAGCGGTGAATCTAAGCGGTGAATCTAAGCGATGTGCCTAAGCGGTGAATCTAAGCGATGTGCCTAAGCGATGAATCTAAGTGATGTGTCTAAGCGGTGAATCTAAGCGATGTGTCTAAGCGGTGAATCTAAGCGGCTGTGCCTAAGCGGTGAATCTAAGCGATGTGCCTAAGCGGTGAATCTAAGCGATGTGTCTAAGCAGTGAATCTAAGCGATGTGCCTAAGCGGTGAATCTAAGCGATGTGCCTAAGCGGTGAATCTAAGCGATGTGCCTAAGCGGTGAATCAAAGCGATGTGCCTAAGCGGTAAATCTCAGCGATGTGCCTGAATCTAAGCGGTGTGCCTAAGCGATGAATCTAAGCGATGTGCCTGAGCGGTGAATCCAAGCGATGTGCCTAAGCGATGTGCCTAAGCGGTGAACCTAAGCGATGTGCCTAAGCGATGTGCCTAAGCGGTGAATCTAAGCGATGTGCCTAAGCGGTGAATCTAAGCAATGTGCCTAAGCGGTGAATCTAAGCAGTGTGCCTAAGCGGTGAATCTAAGCGATGTGCCTGAGCGGTGAATCTAAGCGATGTGCCTAAGCGGTGAATCTAAGCGATAAGCCTAAGCGGTGAATCTAAGCGATGTGCCTAAGCGGTGAATCTAAGCGATGTGCCTAAGCGGTGAATCTAAGCGATGTGCCTAAGCGGTGAATCTAAGCAGTGTGCCTAAGCGGTGAATCTAAGCGATGTGCCTGAGCGGTGAATCCAAGCGATGTGCCTAAGCGGTGAATCTAAGCGATGTGTCTAAGCGGTGAATCTAAGCGGCTGTGCCTAAGCGGTGAATCTAAGCGATGTGCCTAAGCGGTGAATCTAAGCGATGTGCCTAAGCGGTGAATCTAAGCGATGTGTCTAAGCAGTAAATCTAAGCGATGTGCCTAAGCGGTGAATCTAAGCGATGTGCCTAAGCGGTGAATCTAAGCGATGTGCCTGAGCGGTGAATCTAAGCGATGTGCCTAAGCGGTGAATCTAAGCGATGTGTCTAAGCAGTAAATCTAAGCGATGTGCCTAAGCGGTGAATCTAAGCGATGTGCCTAAGTGGTGAATCTAAGTGATGTGTCTAAGCGGTGAATCTAAGCGATGTGTCTAAGCGGTGAATCTAAGTGGTGAATCTAAGGGGTGTGCCTGAGCGGTGAATCTAAGCGGTGAATCTAAGCGATGTGCCTAAGCGGTGAATCTAAGCGATGTGCCTAAGCGGTGAATCTAAGTGATGTGTTTAAGCGGTGAATCTAAGCGATGTGTCTAAGCGGTGAATCTAAGCAGTGAATCTAAGCGATGTGCCTAAGCGGTGAATCTAAGCGATGTGCCTGAGCGGTGAATCTAAGCGATGTGCCTAAGCGGTGAATCTAAGCGATAAGCCTAAGCGGTGAATCTAAGCGATGTGCCTAAGCGGTGAATCTAAGCGATGTGCCTAAGCGGTGAATCTAAGCGATGTGTCTAAGCGGTGAATCTAAGCGATGTGCCTAAGTGCTGAATCTAAGTGGTGAATCTAAGGGGGGTGCCTAAGCGGTGAATCTAAGCGGTGAATCTAAGCGGTGAATCTAAGCGATGTGCCTAAGCGGTGAATCTAAGCGATGTGCCTAAGCGATGAATCTAAGTGATGTGTCTAAGCGGTGAATCTAAGCGATGTGTCTAAGCGGTGAATCTAAGCGGCTGTGCCTAAGCGGTGAATCTAAGCGATGTGCCTAAGCGGTGAATCTAAGCGATGTGTCTAAGCAGTGAATCTAAGCGATGTGCCTAAGCGGTGAATCTAAGCGATGTGCCTAAGCGGTGAATCTAAGCGATGTGCCTAAGCGGTGAATCAAAGCGATGTGCCTAAGCGGTAAATCTCAGCGATGTGCCTGAATCTAAGCGGTGTGCCTAAGCGATGAATCTAAGCGATGTGCCTGAGCGGTGAATCCAAGCGATGTGCCTAAGCGATGTGCCTAAGCGGTGAACCTAAGCGATGTGCCTAAGCGATGTGCCTAAGCGGTGAATCTAAGCGATGTGCCTAAGCGGTGAATCTAAGCAATGTGCCTAAGCGGTGAATCTAAGCAGTGTGCCTAAGCGGTGAATCTAAGCGATGTGCCTGAGCGGTGAATCTAAGCGATGTGCCTAAGCGGTGAATCTAAGCGATAAGCCTAAGCGGTGAATCTAAGCGATGTGCCTAAGCGGTGAATCTAAGCGATGTGCCTAAGCGGTGAATCTAAGCGATGTGCCTAAGCGGTGAATCTAAGCAGTGTGCCTAAGCGGTGAATCTAAGCGATGTGCCTGAGCGATGAATCTAAGCGATGTGCCTAAGCGGTGAATCTAAGCGATGTGTCTAAGCGGTGAATCTAAGCGATGTGCCTAAGCGGTGAATCTAAGCGATGTGCCTAAGCGGTGAATCTAAGCGATGTGCCTAAGCGGTGAATCTAAGCAGTGTGCCTAAGCGGTGAATCTAAGCGATGTGCCTGAGCGGTGAATCTAAACGGTGTGTCTAAGCGGTGAATCTAAGCGGCTGTGCCTAAGCGGTGAATCTAAGCGATGTGCCTAAGCGGTGAATCTAAGCGATGTGCCTAAGCGGTGAATCTAAGCGATGTGCCTAAGCGGTGAATCTAAGCAGTGTGCCTAAGCGGTGAATCTAAGCGATGTGCCTGAGCGGTGAATCTAAGCGATGTGCCTAAGCGGTGAATCTAAGCGATGTGTCTAAGCGGTGAATCTAAGCGGCTGTGCCTAAGCGGTGAATCTAAGCGATGTGTCTAAGCAGTGAATCTAAGCGATGTGCCTAAGCGGTGAATCTAAGCGGCTGTGCCTAAGCGGTGAATCTAAGCGATGTGTCTAAGCAGTGAATCTAAGCGATGTGCCTAAGCGGTGAATCTAAGCGATGTGCCTAAGCGGTGAATCTAAGCGATGTGCCTAAGCGGTGAATCAAAGCGATGTGCCTAAGTGGTGAATCTAAGCGATGAGCCTAAGCGGTGAATCTCAGCGATGTGCCTGAATCTAAGCGGTGTGCCTAAGCGATGAATCTAAGCGATGTGCCTGAGCGGTGAATCCAAGCGATGTGCCTAAGCGATGTGCCTAAGCGGTGAACCTAAGCGATGTGCCTAAGCGATGTGCCTAAGCGGTGAATCTAAGCGATGTGCCTGAGCGGTGAATCTAAGCGATGTGCCTAAGCGGTGAATCTAAGCGATGTGTCTAAGCAGTAAATCTAAGCGATGTGCCTAAGCGGTGAATCTAAGCGATGTGCCTAAGTGGTGAATCTAAGTGATGTGTCTAAGCGGTGAATCTAAGCGATGTGTCTAAGCGGTGAATCTAAGTGGTGAATCTAAGGGGTGTGCCTGAGCGGTGAATCTAAGCGGTGAATCTAAGCGATGTGCCTAAGCGGTGAATCTAAGCGATGTGCCTAAGCGGTGAATCTAAGTGATGTGTTTAAGCGGTGAATCTAAGCGATGTGTCTAAGCGGTGAATCTAAGTGGTGAATCTAAGGGGTGTGCCTAAGCGGTGAATCTAAGCGGTGAATCTAAGCGGTGAATCTAAGCGATGTGCCTAAGCGGTGAATCTCAGCGATGTGCCTGAATCTAAGCGGTGTGCCTAAGCGATGAATCTAAGCGATGTGCCTGAGCGGTGAATCCAAGCGATGTGCCTAAGCGATGTGCCTAAGCGGTGAACCTAAGCGATGTGCCTAAGCGATGTGCCTAAGCGGTGAATCTAAGCGATGTGCCTGAGCGGTGAATCTAAGCGATGTGCCTAAGCAGTGAATCTAAGCAATGTGCCTAAGCGGTGAATCTAAGCAGTGTGCCTAAGCGGTGAATCTAAGCGATGTGCCTGAGCGGTGAATCTAAGTGATGTGCCTAAGCGGTGAATCTAAGCGATAAGCCTAAGCGGTGAATCTAAGCGATGTGCCTAAGCGGTGAATCTAAGCGATGTGCCTAAGCGGTGAATCTAAGCGATGTGCCTAAGCGGTGAATCTAAGCGATGTGTCTAAGCGGTGAATCTAAGCGATGTGCCTAAGTGCTGAATCTAAGTGGTGAATCTAAGGGGGGTGCCTCAGCGGTGAATCTAAGCGGTGAATCTAAGCGGTGAATCTAAGCGATGTGCCTAAGCGGTGAATCTAAGCGATGTGCCTAAGCGATGAATCTAAGTGATGTGTCTAAGCGGTGAATCTAAGCGATGTGTCTAAGCGGTGAATCTAAGCGGCTGTGCCTAAGCGGTGAATCTAAGCGATGTGCCTAAGCGGTGAATCTAAGCGATGTGTCTAAGCAGTGAATCTAAGCGATGTGCCTAAGCGGTGAATCTAAGCGATGTGCCTAAGCGGTGAATCTAAGCGATGTGCCTAAGCGGTGAATCAAAGCGATGTGCCTAAGTGGTGAATCTAAGCGATGAGCCTAAGCGGTGAATCTCAGCGATGTGCCTGAATCTAAGCGGTGTGCCTAAGCGATGAATCTAAGCGATGTGCCTGAGCGGTGAATCCAAGCGATGTGCCTAAGCGATGTGCCTAAGCGGTGAACCTAAGCGATGTGCCTAAGCGATGTGCCTAAGCGGTGAATCTAAGCGATGTGCCTAAGCGGTGAATCTAAGCGATGTGCCTAAGCGGTGAATCTAAGCGATGTGCCTGAGCGGTGAATCTAAGCGATGTGCCTGAGCGGTGAATCTAAGCGATGTGCCTCAGCAGTGAATCTAAGCGATGTGCCTAAGCGGTGAATCTAAGCGATGTGCCTGAGCGGTGAATCTAAGCGATGTGCCTAAGCGGTGAATCTAAGCGATGTGTCTAAGCGGTGAATCTAAGCGGCTGTGCCTAAGCGGTGAATCTAAGCGATGTGCCTAAGCGGTGAATCTAAGCGATGTGTCTAAGCAGTGAATCTAAGCGATGTGCCTGAGCGGTGAATCCAAGCGATGTGCCTAAGCGATGTGCCTAAGCGGTGAACCTAAGCGATGTGCCTAAGCGATGTGCCTAAGCGGTGAATCTAAGCGATGTGCCTGAGCGGTGAATCTAAGCAATGTGCCTAAGCGGTGAATCTAAGCGATGTGTCTAAGCAGTAAATCTAAGCGATGTGCCTAAGCGGTGAATCTAAGCGATGTGCCTAAGTGGTGAATCTAAGTGATGTGTCTAAGCGGTGAATCTAAGCGATGTGTCTAAGCGGTGAATCTAAGTGGTGAATCTAAGGGGTGTGCCTGAGCGGTGAATCTAAGCGGTGAATCTAAGCGATGTGCCTAAGCGGTGAATCTAAGCGATGTGCCTAAGCGGTGAATCTAAGTGATGTGTTTAAGCGGTGAATCTAAGCGATGTGTCTAAGCGGTGAATCTAAGTGGTGAATCTAAGGGGTGTGCCTAAGCGGTGAATCTAAGCGGTGAATCTAAGCGGTGAATCTAAGCGATGTGCCTAAGCGGTGAATCTAAGCGATGAGCCTAAGCGGTGAATCTCAGCGATGTGCCTGAATCTAAGCGGTGTGCCTAAGCGATGAATCTAAGCGATGTGCCTGAGCGGTGAATCCAAGCGATGTGCCTAAGCGATGTGCCTAAGCGGTGAACCTAAGCGATGTGCCTAAGCGATGTGCCTAAGCGGTGAATCTAAGCGATGTGCCTGAGCGGTGAATATAAGCGATGTGCCTAAGCAGTGAATCTAAGCAGTGTGCCTAAGCGGTGAATCTAAGCGATGTGTCTAAGCAGTGAATCTAAGCGATGTGCCTAAGCGGTGAATCTTAGCGATGTGCCTAAGCGGTGAATCTAAGCGATGTGCCTAAGCGGTGAATCTAAGCGGTGAATCTAAGCGATGTGCTTAAGCGGTAAATCTAAGCGATGTGCCTAAGCGGTGAATCTAAGCGATGTGCCTAAGCGGTGAATCTAAGCGATGTGCCTGAGCGGTGAATCTAAGCGATGTGCCTAAGCAGTGAATCTAAGCAATGTGCCTAAGCGGTGAATCTAAGCGATGTGCCTGAGCGGTGAATCTAAGCGATGTGCCTAAGCGGTGAATCTAAGCGATAAGCCTAAGCGGTGAATCTAAGCGATGTGCCTAAGCGGTGAATCTAAGCGATGTGCCTGAGCGGTGAATCTAAGCGATGTGCCTGAGCGGTGAATCTAAGCGATGTGCCTAAGCAGTGAATCTAAGCGATGTGCCTAAGCGGTGAATCTAAGCGATGTGCCTGAGCGGTGAATCTAAGCGATGTGCCTAAGCGGTGAATCTAAGCGATAAGCCTAAGCGGTGAATCTAAGTGATGTGCCTAAGCGGTGAATCTAAGCGATGTGCCTAAGCGGTGAATCTAAGCGATGTGTCTAAGCGGTGAATCTAAGCGATGTGCCTAAGTGCTGAATCTAAGTGGTGAATCTAAGGGGGGTGCCTAAGCGGTGAATCTAAGCGGTGAATCTAAGCGGTGAATCTAAGCGATGTGCCTAAGCGGTGAATCTAAGCGATGTGCCTAAGCGATGAATCTAAGTGATGTGTCTAAGCGGTGAATCTAAGCGATGTGTCTAAGCGGTGAATCTAAGCGGCTGTGCCTAAGCGGTGAATCTAAGCGATGTGCCTAAGCGGTGAATCTAAGCGATGTGCCTAAGCGGTGAATCTAAGCGATGTGCCTAAGCGGTGAATCTAAGCAGTGTGCCTAAGCGGTGAATCTAAGCGATGTGCCTGAGCGGTGAATCTAAGCGATGTGCCTAAGCGGTGAATCTAAGCGATGTGTCTAAGCGGTGAATCTAAGCGGCTGTGCCTAAGCGGTGAATCTAAGCGATGTGCCTAAGCGGTGAATCTAAGCGATGTGTCTAAGCAGTGAATCTAAGCGATGTGCCTAAGCGGTGAATCTAAGCGATGTGCCTAAGCGGTGAATCTAAGCGATGTGCCTAAGCGGTGAATCAAAGCGATGTGCCTAAGTGGTGAATCTAAGCGATGAGCCTAAGCGGTGAATCTCAGCGATGTGCCTGAATCTAAGCGGTGTGCCTAAGCGATGAATCTAAGCGATGTGCCTGAGCGGTGAATCCAAGCGATGTGCCTAAGCGATGTGCCTAAGCGGTGAACCTAAGCGATGTGCCTAAGCGATGTGCCTAAGCGGTGAATCTAAGCGATGTGCCTGAGCGGTGAATCTAAGCGATGTGCCTAAGCGGTGAATCTAAGCGATGTGTCTAAGCAGTAAATCTAAGCGATGTGCCTAAGCGGTGAATCTAAGCGATGTGCCTAAGTGGTGAATCTAAGTGATGTGTCTAAGCGGTGAATCTAAGCGATGTGTCTAAGCGGTGAATCTAAGTGGTGAATCTAAGGGGTGTGCCTGAGCGGTGAATCTAAGCGGTGAATCTAAGCGATGTGCCTAAGCGGTGAATCTAAGTGATGTGTTTAAGCGGTGAATCTAAGCGATGTGTCTAAGCGGTGAATCTAAGTGGTGAATCTAAGGGGTGTGCCTAAGCGGTGAATCTAAGCGGTGAATCTAAGCGGTGAATCTAAGCGATGTGCCTAAGCGGTGAATCTCAGCGATGTGCCTGAATCTAAGCGGTGTGCCTAAGCGATGAATCTAAGCGATGTGCCTGAGCGGTGAATCCAAGCGATGTGCCTAAGCGATGTGCCTAAGCGGTGAACCTAAGCGATGTGCCTAAGCGGTGAATCTAAGCGATGTGCCTGAGCGGTGAATCTAAGCGATGTGCCTAAGCAGTGAATCTAAGCAATGTGCCTAAGCGGTGAATCTAAGTGATGTGCCTAAGCGGTGAATCTAAGCGATAAGCCTAAGCGGTGAATCTAAGCGATGTGCCTAAGCGGTGAATCTAAGCGATGTGCCTAAGCGGTGAATCTAAGCGATGTGCCTAAGCGGTGAATCTAAGCGATGTGTCTAAGCGGTGAATCTAAGCGATGTGCCTAAGTGCTGAATCTAAGTGGTGAATCTAAGGGGGGTGCCTCAGCGGTGAATCTAAGCGGTGAATCTAAGCGGTGAATCTAAGCGATGTGCCTAAGCGATGAATCTAAGTGATGTGTCTAAGCGGTGAATCTAAGCGATGTGTCTAAGCGGTGAATCTAAGCGGCTGTGCCTAAGCGGTGAATCTAAGCGATGTGCCTAAGCGGTGAATCTAAGCGATGTGTCTAAGCAGTGAATCTAAGCGATGTGCCTAAGCGGTGAATCTAAGCGATGTGCCTAAGCGGTGAATCTAAGCGATGTGCCTAAGCGGTGAATCAAAGCGATGTGCCTAAGTGGTGAATCTAAGCGATGAGCCTAAGCGGTGAATCTCAGCGATGTGCCTGAATCTAAGCGGTGTGCCTAAGCGATGAATCTAAGCGATGTGCCTGAGCGGTGAATCCAAGCGATGTGCCTAAGCGATGTGCCTAAGCGGTGAACCTAAGCGATGTGCCTAAGCGATGTGCCTAAGCGGTGAATCTAAGCGATGTGCCTACGCGGTGAATCTAAGCGATGTGCCTAAGCGGTGAATCTAAGCGATGTGTCTAAGCAGTGAATCTAAGCGATGTGCCTAAGCGGTGAATCTAAGCGATGTGCCTAAGCGGTGAATCTAAGCGATGTGCCTAAGCGGTGAATCAAAGCGATGTGCCTGAGCGGTAAATCTAAGCGATGAGCCTAAGCGGTGAATCTCAGCGATGTGCCTGAATCTAAGCGGTGTGCCTAAGCGATGAATTTAAGCGATGTGCCTGAGCGGTGAATCTAAGCGATGTGCCTAAGCGGTGAATCTAAGCGATGTGCCTGAGCGGTAAATCTAAGCGATGTGTTTAAGAGGTGAATCTAAGCGATGTGCCTAAGCCGTGAATCTAAGCGATGTGCCCTAGCGGTGAATCTAAGCGATGTGTCTAAACGGTGAATCTAAGCAGTGTGCCTAAGCGGTGAATCTAAACGATGTGTCTAAGCAGTGAATCTAAGCGATGTGCCTAAGCGGTGAATCTTAGCGATGTGCCTAAGCGGTGAATCTAAGCGATGTGCCTAAGCGGTGAATCTAAGCGGTGAATCTAAGCGATGTGCTTAAGCGGTGAATCTAAGCGATGTGCCTAAGCGGTGAATCTAAGCGATGTGCCTAAGCGGTGAATCTAAGCGATGTGCCTGAGCGGTGAATCTAAGCGATGTGCCTGAGCGGTGAATCTAAGCGATGTGCCTAAGCAGTGAATCTAAGCAATGTGCCTAAGCGGTGAATCTAAGCGATGTGCCTGAGCGGTGAATCTAAGCGATGTGCCTAAGCGGTGAATCTAAGCGATGTGCCTAAGCGGTGAATCTAAGCGATGTGTCTAAGCAGTGAATCTAAGCGATGTGCCTAAGTGCTGAATCTAAGTGGTGAATCTAAGCGGTGAATCTAAGCGGTGAATCTAAGCGATGTGCCTAAGCGGTGAATCTAAGCGATGTGCCTAAGCGATGAATCTAAGTGATGTGTCTAAGCGGTGAATCTAAGCGATGTGTCTAAGCGGTGAATCTAAGCGATGTGTCTAAGCGGTGAATCTAAGCGGCTGTGCCTAAGCGGTGAATCTAAGCGATGTGCCTAAGCGGTGAATCTAAGCGATGTGTCTAAGCGGTGAATCTAAGCGATGTGCCTAAGCGGTGAATCTAAGCGATGTGCCTAAGCGGTGAATCTAAGCGATGTGCCTAAGCGGTGAATCAAAGCGATGTGCCTGAGCGGTGAATCTAAGCGATGTGCCTGAATCTAAGCGGTGTGCCTAAGCGATGAATCTAAGCGATGTGCCTGAGCGGTGAATCCAAGCGATGTGCCTAAGTGATGTGCCTAAGCGGTGAACCTAAGCGATGTGCCTAAGCGATGTGCCTAAGCGGTGAATCTAAGCGATGTGTCTAAGCAGTAAATCTAAGCGATGTGCCTAAGCGGTGAATCTAAACGATGTGCCTAAGTGGTGAATCTAAGTGATGTGTCTAAGCGGTGAATCTAAGCGATGTGTCTAAGCGGTGAATCTAAGTGGTGAATCTAAGGGGTGTGCCTGAGCGGTGAATCTAAGCGGTGAATCTAAGCGATGTGCCTAAGCGGTGAATCTAAGCGATGTGCCTAAGCGGTGAATCTAAGTGATGTGTTTAAGCGGTGAATCTAAGCGATGTGCCTAAGCGGTGAATCTAAGTGGTGAATCTAAGGGGTGTGCCTAAGCGGTGAATCTAAGCGATGTGCCTGAGCGGTGAATCTAAGTGATGTGCCTCAGCGGTGAATCTAAGCAGTGTGCCTAAGCGGTGAATCTAAGCGATGTGCCTGAGCGGTGAATCTAAGTGATGTGCCTAAGCGGTGAATCTAAGCGATGTGCCTAAGCGGTGAATCTAAGTGATGTGTTTAAGCGGTGAATCTAAGCGATGTGTCTAAGCGGTGAATCTAAGTGGTGAATCTAAGGGGTGTGCCTAAGCGGTGAATCTAAGCGATGTGCCTGAGCGGTGAATCTAAGTGATGTGCCTAAGCGGTGAATCTAAGCGATGTGCCTAAGCGGTGAATCTAAGCGATGTGTCTAAGCGGTGAATCTAAGCGATGTGCCTAAGTGCTGAATCTAATTGGTGAATCTAAGGGGGGTGCCTAAGCGGTGAATCTAAGCGGTGAATCTAAGCGGTGAATCTAAGCAGTGTGCCTAAGCGGTGAATCTAAGCGATGTGCCTGAGCGGTGAATCTAAGTGATGTGCCTAAGCGGTGAATCTAAGCGATGTGCCTAAGCGGTGAATCTAAGCGATGTGTCTAAGCGGTGAATCTAAGCGATGTGCCTAAGTGCTGAATCTAATTGGTGAATCTAAGGGGGGTGCCTAAGCGGTGAATCTAAGCGGTGAATCTAAGCGGTGAATCTAAGCGATGTGCCTAAGCGGTGAATCTAAGCGATGTGCCTAAGCGATGAATCTAAGTGATGTGTCTAAGCGGTGAATCTAAGCGATGTGTCTAAGCGGTGAATCTAAGCGGCTGTGCCTAAGCGGTGAATCTAAGCGATGTGCCTAAGCGGTGAATCTAAGCGATGTGTCTAAGCAGTGAATCTAAGCGATGTGCCTAAGCGGTGAATCTAAGCGATGTGCCTAAGCGGTGAATCTAAGCGATGTGCCTAAGCGGTGAATCTAAGAGGTGAATCTAAGCGATGTGCTTAAGCGGTGAATCTAAGCGATGTGCCTGAGCGGTGAATCTTAGCGATGTGCCTGAGCGGTGAATCTAAGCGGTGTGCCTAAGCGGTGAATCTAAGCGATGTGCCTAAGCGGTGAATCTAAGCGACAAGCCTAAGCGGTGAATCTAAGCGATGTGCCTAAGCGGTGAATCAAAGCGATGTGCCTAAGTGGTGAATCTAAGCGATGAGCCTATGCGGTAAATCTCAGCGATGTGCCTGAACCTAAGCGATGTGCCTAAGCGGTGAATCTAAGCGATGTGCCTAAGCGGTGAATCTAAGCGATGTGCCTAAGCGGTGAATCTAAACGATGTGCCTAAGCGGTGAATCTAAGCGATGTGTCTAAGCAGTGAATCTAAGCGATGTGCCTAAGCGGTGAATCTAAGCGATGTGCCTGAGCGGTGAATACAAGCGATGTGCCTAAGCGATGTGCCTAAGCGGTGAATCAAAGCGATGTGCCTAAGTGGTGAATCTAAGCGATGAGCCTAAGTGGTGAATCTAAGTGATGTGCCTGAATCTAAGCGGTGTGCCTAAGCGATGAATCTAAGCGATGTGCCTGAGCGGTAAATCCAAGCGATGTGCCTAAGCGATGTGCCTAAGCGGTGAACCTAAGCGATGTGCCTAAGCGATGTGCCTAAGCGGTGAATCTAAGCGATGTGCCTAAGCGGTAAATCTAAGCGATGTGCCTAAGCGGTGAATCTAAGCGGAGATGTGCCTGAGCGGTGAATCTAAGCGATGTGCCTAAGCGGTGAATCTAAGCGATGTGCCTGAGCGGTGAATCTAAGCGATGTGCCTAAGAGGTGAATCTAAGCGATGTGCTTGAGCGGTGAATCTAAGCGATGTGTCTAAACGGTGAATCTAAGCAGTGTGCCTAAGCGGTGAATCTAAGCGATGTGCCTAAGCGGTGAATCAAAGCGATGTGTCTAAGCGATGAATCTAAGCGATGTGCCTAAGCGGTGAATCTTAGCGATGTGCCTAAGCGGTGAATCTAAGCGATGTGCCTGAATCTAAGCGGTGAATCTAAGCGATGTGCCTAAGCGGTGAATCTAAACGATGTGTTAAGCGGTGAATCTAAGCGATGTGCCTAAGCGGTGAATCTAAACGGTGTGCCCAAGCGGTGAATCTAAGCGATGTGCCTAAGCGGTGAATCTAAGCGATGTGCCTAAGCGGTGAATCTAAGCGGTGTGTCTAAGCAGTGAATCTAAGCGGTGAATCTAAGCGATTAATCTAAGCGGTGAATCTAAGCGATGTTCCTAAGCGGTGAATCTAGGCGATGTGCCTGAACGGTGAATCTAAGCGATGTGCCTAAGCGGTAAATCTAAGCGATGTGCCAAAGCGGTGAATCTAAGCGATGTAACTGAATCTAAGCGGTGAATCTAAGCGATGTGCCTAAGCGGTGAATCTAAGCGATGTGTTAAGCGGTGAATCTAAGCGATGTGCCTAAGCGGTGAATCTAAACGGTGTGCCTAAGCGTTGAATCTAAGCGATGTGCCTAAGCGGTGAATCTAAGCGATGTGCCTAATCGGTGAATCTAAGTGATGTGTCTAAGCGGTGAATCTAAGCGATGTGCCTAAGCGGTGAATCTAAGCGATGTGCCTAAGCGGTGAATCTAAGCGATGTGCCTAAGCGGTGAATCAAAGCGATGTGCCTAAGTGGTGAATCTAAGCGATGAGCCTAAGTGGTGAATCTAAGCGATGAGCCTAAGCGATGTGCCTGAGCGGTGAATCTAAGCGATGTGCCTAAGCAGTGAATCTAAGCAATGTGCCTAAGCGGTGAATCTAAGCAGTGTGCCTAAGCGGTGAATCTAAGCGATGTGCCTGAGCGGTGAATCTAAGCGATGTGCCTAAGCGGTGAATCTAAGTGATGTGTCTAAGCGGTGAATCTAAGCGATGTGCCTAAGTGCTGAATCTAAGTGGTGAATCTAAGGGGTGTGCCTAAGCGGTGAATCTAAGCGGTGTGTCTAAGCAGTGAATCTAAGCGGTGTGCCTAAGCGGTGAATCTAAGCGATGTGCCTAAGCGGTGAATCAAAGCGATGTGCCTAAGTGGTGAATCTAAGCGATGAGCCTAAGCGGTGAATCTCAGCGATGTGCCTGAATCTAAGCGGTGTGCCTAAGCGATGAATCTAAGCGATGTGCCTGAGCGGTGAATACAAGCGATGTGCCTAAGCGATGTGCCTAAGCGGTGAATCTTAGCGATGTGCCTAAGCGGTGAATCTAAGCGATGTGCCTGAGCGGTGAATCTAAGCGATGTGCCTAAGAGGTGAATCTAAGCGATGTGCTTGAGCGGTGAATCTAAGCGATGTGTCTAAACGGTGAATCTAAGCAGTGTGCCTAAGCGGTGAATCTAAGCGATGTGCCTAAGCGGTGAATCAAAGCGATGTGTCTAAGCGATGAATCTAAGCGATGTGCCTAAGCGGTGAATCTTAGCGATGTGCCTAAGCGGTGAATCTAAGCGATGTGCCTAAGCGGTGAATCTAAGCGATGTGCCTGAATCTAAGCGGTGAATCTAAGCGATGTGCCTAAGCGGTGAATCTAAACGATGTGTTAAGCGGTGAATCTAAGCGATGTGCCTAAGCGGTGAATCTAAACGGTGTGCCCAAGCGGTGAATCTAAGCGATGTGCCTAAGCGGTGAATCTAAGCGATGTGCCTAAGCGGTGAATCTAAGCGGTGTGTCTAAGCAGTGAATCTAAGCGGTGAATCTAAGCGATTAATCTAAGCGGTGAATCTAAGCGATGTTCCTAAGCGGTGAATCTAGGCGATGTGCCTGAACGGTGAATCTAAGCGATGTGCCTAAGCGGTAAATCTAAGCGATGTGCCAAAGCGGTGAATCTAAGCGATGTAACTGAATCTAAGCGGTGAATCTAAGCGATGTGCCTAAGCGGTGAATCTAAGCGATGTGTTAAGCGGTGAATCTAAGCGATGTGCCTAAGCGGTGAATCTAAACGGTGTGCCTAAGCGGTGAATCTAAGCGATGTGCCTAAGCGGTGAATCTAAGCGATGTGCCTAAGCGGTGAATCTAAGTGATGTGTCTAAGCGGTGAATCTAAGCGATGTGCCTAAGCGGTGAATCTAAGCGATGTGCCTAAGCGGTGAATCTAAGCGATGTGCCTAAGCGGTGAATCAAAGCGATGTGCCTAAGTGGTGAATCTAAGCGATGAGCCTAAGCGATGTGCCTGAGCGGTGAATCTAAGCGATGTGCCTAAGCGGTGAATCTAAGCAGTGTGCCTTAGCGGTGAATCTAAGCGATGTGCCTGAGCGGTGAATCTAAGCGATGTGCCTAAGCGGTGAATCTAAGCGATGTGTCTAAGCGGTGAATCTAAGCGATGTGTCTAAGCGGTGAATCTAAACGGTGTGCCTAAGCGGTGAATCTAAGCGATGTGCCTAAGCGGTGAATCTAAGCGATGTGCCTAAGCGGTGAATCTAAGTGATGTGTCTAAGCGGTGAATCTAAGCGATGTGCCTAAGCGGTGAATCTAAGCGATGTGCCTAAGCGGTGAATCTAAGCGATGTGCCTAAGCGGTGAATCAAAGCGATGTGCCTAAGTGGTGAATCTAAGCGATGAGCCTAAGCGATGTGCCTGAGCGGTGAATCTAAGCGATGTGCCTAAGCGGTGAATCTAAGCAGTGTGCCTTAGCGGTGAATCTAAGCGATGTGCCTGAGCGGTGAATCTAAGCGATGTGCCTAAGCGGTGAATCTAAGCGATGTGCCTAAGCAGTGAATCTAAGCAATGTGCCTAAGCGGTGAATCTAAGCAGTGTGCCTTAGCGGTGAATCTAAGCGATGTGCCTGAGCGGTGAATCTAAGCGATGTGCCTAAGCGGTGAATCTAAGCGATGTGCCTAAGTGCTGAATCTAAGTGGTGAATCTAAGGGGTGTGCCTAAGCGGTGAATCTAAGCGGTGTGTCTAAGCAGTGAATCTAAGCGGTGTGCCTAAGCGGTGAATCTAAGCGATGTGCCTAAGCGGTGAATCTAAGCGACAAGCCTAAGCGGTGAATCTAAGCGATGTGCCTAAGCGGTGAATCTAAGCGATGAGCCTAAGCGGTGAATCTCAGCGATGTGCCTGAATCTAAGCGGTGTGCCTAAGCGATGAATCTAAGCGATGTGCCTGAGCGGTGAATACAAGCGATGTGCCTAAGCGATGTGCCTAAGCGGTGAATCTTAGCGATGTGCCTAAGCGGTGAATCTAAGCGGAGATGTGCCTGAGCGGTGAATCTAAGCGATGTGCCTAAGCGGTGAATCTAAGCGATGTGCCTAAGAGGTGAATCTAAGCGATGTGCTTGAGCGGTGAATCTAAGCGATGTGTCTAAACGGTGAATCTAAGCGATGTGCCTAAGCGGTGAATCTTAGCGATGTGCCTAAGCGGTGAATCTAAGCGATGTGCCTAAGCGGTGAATCAAAGCGATGTGTCTAAGCGATGAATCTAAGCGATGTGCCTAAGCGGTGAATCTTAGCGATGTGCCTAAGCGGTGAATCTAAGCGATGTGCCTAAGCGGTGAATCTAAGAGGTGAATCTAAGCGATGTGCTTAAGCGGTGAATCTAAGCGATGTGCCTAAGCGGTGAATCTAAGCGATGTGCCTGAGCGGTGAATCTAAGCGATGTGCCTAAGCAGTGAATCTAAGCGATGTGCCTAAGCGGTGAATCTAAGCAGTGTGCCTAAGCGGTGAATCTAAGCGATGTGCCTGAGCGGTGAATCTAAGCGATGTGCCTGAGCGGTGAATCTAAGCGATGTGTCTAAGCGGTGAATCTAAGCGATGTGCCTAAGTGCTGAATCTAAGTGGTGAATCTAAGGGGTGTGCCTAAGCGGTGAATCTAAGCGGTGAATCTAAGCGGTGAATCTAAGCGATGTGCCTAAGCGGTGAATCTAAGCGGTGAATCTAAGCGGTGAATCTAAGCGATGTGCCTAAGCGGTGAATCTAAGCGATGTGCCTAAGCGGTGAATCTTAGCGATGTGCCTGAGCGGTGAATCTAAGCGGTGTGCCTAAGCGGTGAATCTAAGCGATGTGCCTAAGCGGTGAATCTAAGCGACAAGCCTAAGCGGTGAATCTAAGCGATGTGCCTAAGCGGTGAATCAAAGCGATGTGCCTAAGTGGTGAATCTAAGCGATGAGCCTATGCGGTAAATCTCAGCGATGTGCCTGAACCTAAGCGATGTGCCTAAGCGGTGAATCTAAGCGATGTGCCTAAGCGGTGAATCTAAGCGATGTGCCTAAGCGGTGAATCTAAACGATGTGCCTAAGCGGTGAATCTAAGCGATGTGTCTAAGCAGTGAATCTAAGTGATGTGCCTAAGCGGTGAATCTAAGCGATGTGCCTGAGCGGTGAATACAAGCGATATGCCTAAGCGGTGAATCAAAGCGATGTGCCTAAGTGGTGAATCTAAGCGATGAGCCTAAGTGGTGAATCTAAGTGATGTGCCTGAATCTAAGCGGTGTGCCTAAGCGATGAATCTAAACGGTGTGCCCAAGCGGTGAATCTAAGCGATGTGCCTAAGCGGTGAATCTAAGCGATGTGCCTAAGCGGTGAATCTAAACGGTGTGCCCAAGCGGTGAATCTAAGCGATGTGCCTAAGCGGTGAATCTAAGCGATGTGCCTAAGCGGTGAATCTAAGCGGTGTGTCTAAGCAGTGAATCTAAGCGGTGAATCTAAGCGATTAATCTAAGCGGTGAATCTAAGCGATGTTCCTAAGCGGTGAATCTAGGCGATGTGCCTGAACGGTGAATCTAAGCGACGTGCCTAAGCGGTAAATCTAAGCGATGTGCCAAAGCGGTGAATCTAAGCGATGTAACTGAATCTAAGCGGTGAATCTAAGCGATGTGCCTAAGCGGTGAATCTAAGCGATGTGTTAAGCGGTGAATCTAAGCGATGTGCCTAAGCGGTGAATCTAAACGGTGTGCCTAAGCGGTGAATCTAAGCGATGTGCCTAAGCGGTGAATCTAAGCGATGTGCCTAAGCGGTGAATCTAAGTGATGTGTCTAAGCGGTGAATCTAAGCGATGTGCCTAAGCGGTGAATCTAAGCGATGTGCCTAAGCGGTGAATCTAAGCGATGTGCCTAAGCGGTGAATCAAAGCGATGTGCCTAAGTGGTGAATCTAAGCGATGAGCCTAAGCGATGTGCCTGAGCGGTGAATCTAAGCGATGTGCCTAAGCAGTGAATCTAAGCAATGTGCCTAAGCGGTGAATCTAAGCAGTGTGCCTGAGCGGTGAATCTAAGCGGTGTGCCTAAGCGGTGAATCTAAGCGATGTGCCTAAGCGGTGAATCTAAGCGACAAGCCTAAGCGGTGAATCTAAGCGATGTGCCTAAGCGGTGAATCAAAGCGATGTGCCTAAGTGGTGAATCTAAGCGATGAGCCTATGCGGTGAATCTCAGCGATGTGCCTGAACCTAAGCGATGTGTCTAAGCGGTGAATCTAAGCGATGTGCCTAAGTGCTGAATCTAAGTGGTGAATCTAAGGGGTGTGCCTAAGCGGTGAATCTAAGCGGTGAATCTAAGCGATGTGCCTAAGCGGTGAATCTAAGCGGTGAATCTAAGGGGTGTGCCTAAGCGGTGAATCTAAGCGGTGAATCTAAGCGATGTGCCTAAGCGGTGAATCTAAGCGGTGAATCTAAGCGATGTGCCTAAGCGGTGAATCTAAGCGGTGAATCTAAGCGGTGAATCTAAGCGATGTGCCTAAGCGGTGAATCTAAGCGATGTGCCTAAGCGGTGAATCTTAGCGATGTGCCTGAGCGGTGAATCTAAGCGGTGTGCCTAAGCGGTGAATCTAAGCGATGTGCCTAAGCGGTGAATCTAAGCGACAAGCCTAAGCGGTGAATCTAAGCGATGTGCCTAAGCGGTGAATCAAAGCGATGTGTCTAAGCAGTGAATCTAAGCGGTGTGCCTGAGCGGTGAATCTAAGCGATGTGCCTAAGCGGTGAATGTAAGCAATGTGCCTAAGCGGTGAATCTAAGCGATGTGCCTAAGCGGTGAATCTTAGCGATGTGCCTGAGCGGTGAGTCTAAGCGGTGTGCCTAAGCGGTGAATCTAAGCGATGTGCCTAAGCGGTGAATCTAAGCGACAAGCCTAAGCGGTGAATCTAAGCGATGTGCCTAAGCGGTGAATCAAAGCGATGTGCCTAAGTGGTGAATCAAAGCGATGTGCCTATGCGGTGAATCTAAGCGATGTGCCTAAGTGGTGAATCTAAGCGGTGAATCTAAACGGTGTGCCTAAGCGGTGAATCTAAGCGGTGAATCTAAACGGTGTGCCTAAGCGGTGAATCTAAGCGATGTGTCTAAGCAGTGAATCTAAGCGATGTGCCTAAGCGGTGAATCAAAGCGGTGTGCCTAAGTGGTGAATCAAAGCGGTGTGCCTAAGCGGTGAATCTAAGCGATGTGCCTAAGCGGTGAATCTAAGCGATGTGCCTAAGCGGTGAATCAAAGCGATGTGCCTAAGTGGTGAATCAAAGCGGTGTGCCTAAGCGGTGAATCTAAGCGATGTGCCTAAGCGGTGAATCTAAGCGATGTGCCTAAGCGGTGAATCTAAGCGATGTGCCTAAGCGGTGAATCTAAGCGATGTGCCTAAGCGGTGAATCTAAGCGACAAGCCTAAGCGGTGAATCAAAGCGATGTGCCTAAGTGGTGAATCAAAGCGATGTGCCTAAGCGGTGAATCTAAGCGATGTGCCTAAGCGGTGAATCAAAGCGATGTGTCTAAGCAGTGAATCTAAGCGATGTGCCTAAGCGGTGAATCTTAGCGATGTGCCTAAGCGGTGAATCTAAGCGATGTGCCTAAGCGGTGAATCTAAGCGGTGAATCTAAACGATAAGCCTAAGCGGTGAATCTAAGCGATGTGTCTAAGCAGTGAATCTAAGCGATGTGCCTAAGCGGTGAATCAAAGCGATGTGTCTAAGCAGTGAATCTAAGCGATGTGCCTAAGCGGTGAATCTTAGCGATGTGCCTAAGCGGTGAATCTAAGCGATGTGCCTAAGCGGTGAATCTAAGCGGTGAATCTAAGCGATAAGCCTAAGCGGTGAATCTAAGCGATGTGTCTAAGCAGTGAATCTAAGCGATGTGCCTAAGCGGTGAATCTAAGCGATGTGCCTGAGCGGTGAATCTCAGCGATGTGCCTAAGCGGTGAATCTAAGCGATGTGTCTAAGCGGTGAATCTAAGCGATGTGCCTAAGCGGTGAATCTAAGCGAAGTGCCTAAGCGGTGAATCTAAGCGATGTGCCTGAGCGGTGAATCTAAGCGGTGTGTTAAGCGGTGAATCTAAGCGATGTGCCTAAGCGGTGAATCTTAGCGATGTGCCTAAGCGGTGAATCTAAGCGGCGATGTGCCTGAGCGGTGAATCCAAGCGATGTGCCTAAGCGGTGAATCTACGCGATGTGCCTAAGCGGTGAATCTAAGCGATGTGCCTAAGCGGTGAATCTAAGCGATGTGCCTAAGCGGTGAATCTAAGTGATGTGCCTGAGCGGTGAATCTAAGCGATGTGCCTAAGAGGTGAATCTAAGCGATGTGCCTGAGCGGTGAATCTAAGCGATGTGCCTAAGCGGTGAATCAAAGCGATGTGTCTAAGCAGTGAATCTAAGCGATGTGCCTAAGCGGTGAATCTTAGCGATGTGCCTAAGCGGTGAATCTAAGCGATGTGCCTAAGCGGTGAATCTAAGCGACAAGCCTAAGCGGTGAATCTAAGCGATGTGCCTAAGCGGTGAATCTAAGCGATGTGCCTATGCGGTGAATCTTAGCGATGTGCCTGAGCGGTGAGTCTAAGCGGTGTGCCTAAGCGGTGAATCTAAGCGATGTCCCTAAGCGGTGAATCTAAGCGACAAGCCTAAGCGGTGAATCTAAGCGATGTGCCTAAGCGGTGAATCAAAGCGATGTCCCTAAGTGGTGAATCTAAGCGACAAGCCTAAGCGGTGAATCTAAGCGATGTGCCTAAGCGGTGAATCAAAGCGATGTGCCTAAGTGGTGAATCTAAGCGATGAGCCTAAGCGGTGAATCTAAGCGATGTGCCTAAGCGGTGAATCAAAGCGATGTGCCTAAGTGGTGAATCTAAGCGATGTGCCTAAGCGGTGAATCTAAGCGATGTGCCTAAGCGGTGAATCTAAGCGATGTGCCTAAGCGGTGAATCTAAACGATGTGTCTAAGCAGTGAATCTAAGCGATGTGCCTAAGCGGTGAATCTAAGCGATGTGCCTAAGCGGTGAATCTAAGCGATGTGCCTAAGCGGTGAATCTAAACGATGTGTCTAAGCAGTGAATCTAAGCGATGTGCCTAAGCGGTGAATCTAAGCGATGTGCCTAAGCGGTGAATCAAAGCGATGTGTCTAAGCAGTGAATCTAAGCGATGTGCCTAAGCGGTGAATCTAAGCGATGTGCCTAAGCGGTGAATCTAAGCGATGTGCCTAAGCGGTGAATCTAAACGATGTGTCTAAGCAGTGAATCTAAGCGATGTGCCTAAGCGGTGAATCTAAGCGATGTGTCTAAGCAGTGAATCTAAGCGATGTGCCTAAGCGGTGAATCTAAGCGGTGTGCCTGAGCGGTGAATCTAAGCGATGTGCCTAAGCGGTGAATGTAAGCAATGTGCCTAAGCGGTGAATCTAAGCGATGTGCCTATGCGGTGAATCTTAGCGATGTGCCTGAGCGGTGAGTCTAAGCGGTGTGCCTAAGCGGTGAATCTAAGCGATGTCCCTAAGCGGTGAATCTAAGCGACAAGCCTAAGCGGTGAATCTAAGCGATGTGCCTAAGCGGTGAATCAAAGCGATGTGCCTAAGTGGTGAATCTAAGCGATGAGCCTATGCGGTGAATCTCAGCGATGTGCCTGAACCTAAGCGATGTGTCTAAGCGGTGAATCTAAGTGGTGAATCTAAGGGGTGTGCCTAAGCGGTGAATCTAAGCGGTGAATCTAAGCGATGTGCCTAAGCGGTGAATCTAAGTGGTGAATCTAAGGGGTGTGCCTAAGCGGTGAATCTAAGCGGTGAATCTAAGCGAAGTGCCTAAGCGGTGAATCTAAGCGATGTGCCTGAGCGGTGAATCTAAGCGGTGTGTTAAGCGGTGAATCTAAACGATGTGCCTAAGCGGTGTGTCTAAGCAGTGAATCTAAGCGGTGAATCTAAGCGATTAATCTAAGCGGTGAATCTAAGCGGTGTGTCTAAGCAGTGAATCGAAGCGATGTGCCTAAGCGGTGAATCTTAGCGATGTGCCTAAGCGGTGAATCTAAGCGGCGATGTGCCTGAGCGGTGAATCCAAGCGATGTGCCTAAGCGGTGAATCTACGCGATGTGCCTAAGCGGTGAATCTAAGCGATGTGCCTAAGCGGTGAATCTAAGCGATGTGCCTAAGCGGTGAATCTAAGTGATGTGCCTAAGAGGTGAATCTAAGCGATGTGCCTGAGCGGTGAATCTAAGCGATGTGCCTAAGAGGTGAATCTAAGCGATGTGTCTAAACGGTGAATCTAAGCAGTGTGCCTAAGCGGTGAATCAAAGCGATGTGTCTAAGCAGTGAATCTAAGCGATGTGCCTAAGCGGTGAATCTTAGCGATGTGCCTAAGCGGTGAATCTTAGCGATGTGCCTAAGCGGTGAATCTAAGCGATGTGCCTAAGCGGTGAATCTAAGCGATGTGCCTAAGCGGTGAATCTAAGCGGTGTGCCTAAGCGGTGAATCTAAGCGATGTGCCTAAGCGGTGAATCTAAGCGACAAGCCTAAGCGGTGAATCTAAGCGATGTGCCTAAGCGGTGAATCAAAGCGATGTGCCTAAGTGGTGAATCTAAGCGATGAGCCTATGCGGTAAATCTCAGCGATGTGCCTGAACCTAAGCGATGTGCCTAAGCGGTGAATCTAAGCGATGTGCCTAAGCGGTGAATCTAAGCGATGTGCCTAAGCGGTGAATCTAAACGATGTGCCTAAGCGGTGAATCTAAGCGATGTGTCTAAGCAGTGAATCTAAGCGATGTGCCTAAGCGGTGAATCTAAGCGGTGTGCCTGAGCGGTGAATCTAAGCGATGTGCCTAAGCGGTGAATGTAAGCAATGTGCCTAAGCGGTGAATCTAAGCGATGTGCCTAAGCGGTGAATCTTAGCGATGTGCCTGAGCGGTGAGTCTAAGCGGTGTGCCTAAGCGGTGAATCTAAGCGATGTCCCTAAGCGGTGAATCTAAGCGACAAGCCTAAGCGGTGAATCTAAGCGATGTGCCTAAGCGGTGAATCAAAGCGATGTGCCTAAGTGGTGAATCTAAGCGATGAGCCTAAGCGGTGAATCTAAGCAGTGTGCCTAAGCGGTGAATCAAAGCGATGTGTCTAAGCAGTGAATCTAAGCGATGTGCCTAAGCGGTGAATCTTAGCGATGTGCCTAAGCGGTGAATCTAAGCGATGTGCCTAAGCGGTGAATCTAAGCGATGTGTCTAAGCAGTGAATCTAAGCGATGTGCCTAAGCGGTGAATCTAAGCGATGTGCCTGAGCGGTGAATCTCAGCGATGTGCCTAAGCGGTGAATCTAAGCGATGTGTCTAAGCGGTGAATCCAAGCGATGTGCCTAAGCGGTGAATCTACGCGATGTGCCTAAGCGGTGAATCTAAGCGATGTGCCTAAGCGGTGAATCTAAGCGATGTGCCTAAGCGGTGAATCTAAGTGATGTGCCTGAGCGGTGAATCTAAGCGATGTGCCTAAGAGGTGAATCTAAGCGATGTGCCTGAGCGGTGAATCTAAGCGATGTGCCTAAGCGGTGAATCAAAGCGATGTGTCTAAGCAGTGAATCTAAGCGATGTGCCTAAGCGGTGAATCGTAGCGATGTGCCTAAGCGGTGAATCTAAGCGATGTGCCTAAGCGGTGAATCTAAGCGATGTGTATAAGCGGTGAATCTCAGCGATGTGCCTAAGCGGTGAATCTAAGCGATGTGTCTAAGCGGTGAATCTAAGCGATGTGCCTAAGCGGTGAATCTAAGCGAAGTGCCTAAGCGGTGAATCTAAGCGATGTGCCTGAGCGGTGAATCTAAGCGGTGTGTTAAGCGGTGAATCTAAACGATGTGCCTAAGCGGTGTGTCTAAGCAGTGAATCTAAGCGGTGAATCTAAGCGATGTGCCTAAGCGGTGAATCTAAGCGATTAATCTAAGCGGTGAATCTAAGCGGTGTGTCTAAGCAGTGAATCTAAGCGATGTGCCTAAGCGGTGAATCTTAGCGATGTGCCTAAGCGGTGAATCTAAGCGGCGATGTGCCTGAGCGGTGAATCCAAGCGATGTGCCTAAGCGGTGAATCTACGCGATGTGCCTAAGCGGTGAATCTAAGCGATGTGCCTAAGCGGTGAATCTAAGCGATGTGCCTAAGCGGTGAATCTAAGTGATGTGCCTGAGCGGTGAATCTAAGCGATGTGCCTAAGAGGTGAATCTAAGCGATGTGCCTGAGCGGTGAATCTAAGCGATGTGTCTAAACGGTGAATCTAAGCAGTGTGCCTAAGCGGTGAATCAAAGCGATGTGTCTAAGCAGTGAATCTAAGCGATGTGCCTAAGCGGTGAATCTTAGCGATGTGCCTAAGCGGTGAATCTAAGCGATGTGCCTAAGCGGTGAATCTAAGCGGTGAATCTAAGCGATGTGCCTAAGCGGTGAATCTAAGCGATGTGCCTAAGCGGTGAATGTAAGCGATGTGCCTGAGCGGTGAATCTAAGCGATGTGCCTAAGCTATGTGCCTGAGCGTTGAATCTAAGCGATGTGCCTAAGCGGTGAATCTAAGCAGTGTGCCTAAGCGGTGAATCTAAGCGATGTGCCTGAGCGGTGAATCTAAGCAATGTGCCTAAGCGGTGAATCTAAGCGATGTGCCTAAGTGCTGAATCTAAGTGGTGAATCTAAGGGGTGTGCCTAAGCGGTGAATCTAAGCGGTGAATCTAAGCGGTGAATCTAAGCGGTGAATCTAAGCGATGTGCCTAAGCGGTGAATCAAAGCGATGTGCCTAAGTGCTGAATCTAAGTGGTGAATCTAAGGGGTGTGCCTAAGCGGTGAATCTAAGCGGTGAATCTAAGCGGTGAATCTAAGCGGTGAATCTAAGCGATGTGCCTAAGCGGTGAATCAAAGCGATGTGTCTAAGCAGTGAATCTAAGCGATGTGCCTAAGCGGTGAATCTTAGCGATGTGCCTAAGCGGTGAATCTAAGCGATGTGCCTAAGCGGTGAATCTAAGCGGTGAATCTAAGCGGTGAATCTAAGCGATGTGTCTAAGCGGTGAATCTAAGCGATGTGCCTAAGCGGTGAATCTAAGCGAAGTGCCTAAGCGGTGAATCTAAGCGATGTGCCTGAGCGGTGAATCTAAGCGGTGTGTTAAGCGGTGAATCTAAACGATGTGCCTAAGCGGTGTGACTAAGCAGTGAATCTAAGCGGTGAATCTAAGCGATGTGCCTAAGCGGTGAATCTAAGCGATTAATCTAAGCGGTGAATCTAAGCGGTGTGTCTAAGCAGTGAATCTAAGCGATGTGCCTAAGCGGTGAATCTTAGCGATGTGCCTAAGCGGTGAATCTAAGCGGCGATGTGCCTGAGCGGTGAATCCAAGCGATGTGCCTAAGCGGTGAATCTACGCGATGTGCCTAAGCGGTGAATCTAAGCGATGTGCCTAAGCGGTGAATCTAAGCGATGTGTCTAAGAGGTGAATCTAAGCGATGTGCCTGAGCGGTGAATCTAAGCGATGTGTCTAAACGGTGAATCTAAGCAGTGTGCCTAAGCGGTGAATCTAAGCGGTGAATCTAAGCGATGTGCTTAAGCGGTGAATCTAAGCGATGTGCCTAAGCGGTGAATCTTAGCGATGTGCCTAAGCGGTGAATCTTAGCGATGTGCCTAAGCGGTGAATCTAAGCGATGTGCCTAAGCGGTGAATCTAAGCGGTGAATCTAAGCGATGTGCTTAAGCGGTGAATCTAAGCGATGTGCCTAAGCGGTGAATGTAAGCGATGTGCCTGAGCGGTGAATCTAAGCGATGTGCCTAAGCGATGTGCCTGAGCGTTGAATCTAAGCGATGTGCCTAAGCAGTGAATCTAAGCAATGTGCCTAAGCGGTGAATCTAAGCAGTGTGCCTAAGCGGTGAATCTAAGCGATGTGCCTGAGCGGTGAATCTAAGCAATGTGCCTAAGTGCTGAATCTAAGTGGTGAATCTAAGGGGTGTGCCTAAGCGGTGAATCTAAGCGGTGAATCTAAGCGGTGAATCTAAGCGATGTGCCTAAGCGGTGAATCTAAGCGATGTGCCTAAGCGGTGAATCTAAGCGATGTGCCTGAGCGGTGAATCTAAGCGGTGTGCCTGAGCGGTGAATCTAAGCGATGTGCCTAAGCGGTGAATGTAAGCAATGTGCCTAAGCGGTGAATCTAAGCGATGTGCCTAAGCGGTGAATCTTAGCGATGTGCCTGAGCGGTGAATCTAAGCGGTGTGCCTGAGCGGTGAATCTAAGCGATGTGCCTAAGCGGTGAATCTAAGCGACAAGCCTAAGCGGTGAATCTAAGCGATGTGCCTAAGCGGTGAATCAAAGCGATGTGCCTAAGTGGTGAATCTAAGCGATGAGCCTAAGCGGTGAATCTCAGCGATGTGCCTGAATCTAAGCGGTGTGCCTAAGCGATGAATCTAAGCGATGTGCCTGAGCGGTGAATACAAGCGATGTGCCTAAGCGATGTGCCTAAGCGGTGAATCTTAGCGATGTGCCTAAGCTGTGAATCTAAGCGATGTGCCTAAGCGGTGAATCTAAGCGATGTGCCTGAGCGGTGAATCTAAGCGATGTGCCTAAGCGGTGAATCTAAGCGATGTGCCTGAGCGGTGAATCTAAGCGATGTGCCTAAGAGGTGAATCTAAGCGATGTGCTTGAGCGGTGAATCTAAGCGATGTGTCTAAACGGTGAATCTAAGCAGTGTGCCTAAGCGGTGAATCTAAGCGATGTGCCTAAGCGGTGAATCAAAGCGATGTGTCTAAGCAGTGAATCTAAGCGATGTGCCTAAGCGGTGAATCTTAGCGATGTGCCTAAGCGGTGAATCTAAGCGATGTGCCTAAGCGGTGAATCTAAGAGGTGAATCTAAGCGATGTGCTTAAGCGGTGAATCTAAGCGATGTGCCTAAGCGGTGAATCTAAGCGATGTGCCTAAGCGGTGAATCTAAGCGATGTGCCTGAGCGGTGAATCTAAGCGATGTGCCTAAGCGATGTGCCTGAGCGGTGAATCTAAGCGATGTGCCTAAGCAGTGAATCTAAGCAATGTGCCTAAGCGGTGAATCTAAGCAGTGTGCCTAAGCGGTGAATCTAAGCGATGTGCCTGAGCGGTGAATCTAAGCGATGTGCCTAAGCGGTGAATCTAAGCGATGTGTCTAAGCGGTGAATCTAAGCGATGTGCCTAAGTGCTGAATCTAAGTGGTGAATCTAAGGGGTGTGCCTAAGCGGTGAATCTAAGCGGTGAATCTAAGCGGTGAATCTAAGCGATGTGCCTAAGCGGTGAATCTAAGCGGTGAATCTAAGCGGTGAATCTAAGCGATGTGCCTAAGCGGTGAATCTAAGCGATGTGCCTAAGCGGTGAATCTTAGCGATGTGCCTGAGCGGTGAATCTAAGCGGTGTGCCTAAGCGGTGAATCTAAGCGATGTGCCTAAGCGGTGAATCTAAGCGACAAGCCTAAGCGGTGAATCTAAGCGATGTGCCTAAGCGGTGAATCTAAGCGATGTGCCTAAGCGGTGAATCTAAGCGACAAGCCTAAGCGGTGAATCTAAGCGATGTGCCTAAGCGGTGAATCTAAACGATGTGCCTAAGCGGTGAATCTAAGCGATGTGTCTAAGCAGTGAATCTAAGCGATGTGCCTAAGCGGTGAATCTAAGCGATGTGTCTAAGCAGTGAATCTAAGCGATGTGCCTAAGCGGTGAATCTAAGCGGCTGTGCCTAAGCAGTGAATCTAAGCGATGTGTCTAAGCGGTGAATCTAAGCGGCTGTGCCTAAGCGGTGAATCTAAGCGATGTGTCTAAGCAGTGAATCTAAGCGATGTGCCTAAGCGGTGAATCTAAGCGGCTGTGCCTAAGCGGTGAATCTAAGCGATGTGTCTAAGCAGTGAATCTAAGCGATGTGCCTAAGCGGTGAATCTAAGCGATGTGCCTAAGCGGTGAATCTAAGCGATGTGCCTAAGCGGTGAATCAAAGCGATGTGCCTAAGTGGTGAATCTAAGCGATGAGCCTAAGCGGTGAATCTCAGCGATGTGCCTGAATCTAAGCGGTGTGCCTAAGCGATGAATCTAAGCGATGTGCCTGAGCGGTGAATCCAAGCGATGTGCCTAAGCGATGTGCCTAAGCGGTGAACCTAAGCGATGTGCCTAAGCGATGTGCCTAAGCGGTGAATCTAAGCGATGTGCCTGAGCGGTGAATCTAAGCGATGTGCCTAAGCGGTGAATCTAAGCGATGTGTCTAAGCAGTAAATCTAAGCGATGTGCCTAAGCGGTGAATCTAAGCGATGTGCCTAAGTGGTGAATCTAAGTGATGTGTCTAAGCGGTGAATCTAAGCGATGTGTCTAAGCGGTGAATCTAAGTGGTGAATCTAAGGGGTGTGCCTGAGCGGTGAATCTAAGCGGTGAATCTAAGCGATGTGCCTAAGCGGTGAATCTAAGCGATGTGCCTAAGCGGTGAATCTAAGTGATGTGTTTAAGCGGTGAATCTAAGCGATGTGTCTAAGCGGTGAATCTAAGTGGTGAATCTAAGGGGTGTGCCTAAGCGGTGAATCTAAGCGGTGAATCTAAGCGGTGAATCTAAGCGATGTGCCTAAGCGGTGAATCTCAGCGATGTGCCTGAATCTAAGCGGTGTGCCTAAGCGATGAATCTAAGCGATGTGCCTGAGCGGTGAATCCAAGCGATGTGCCTAAGCGATGTGCCTAAGCGGTGAACCTAAGCGATGTGCCTAAGCGATGTGCCTAAGCGGTGAATCTAAGCGATGTGCCTGAGCGGTGAATCTAAGCGATGTGCCTAAGCAGTGAATCTAAGCAATGTGCCTAAGCGGTGAATCTAAGCAGTGTGCCTAAGCGGTGAATCTAAGCGATGTGCCTGAGCGGTGAATCTAAGTGATGTGCCTAAGCGGTGAATCTAAGCGATAAGCCTAAGCGGTGAATCTAAGCGATGTGCCTAAGCGGTGAATCTAAGCGATGTGCCTAAGCGGTGAATCTAAGCGATGTGCCTAAGCGGTGAATCTAAGCGATGTGTCTAAGCGGTGAATCTAAGCGATGTGCCTAAGTGCTGAATCTAAGTGGTGAATCTAAGGGGGGTGCCTCAGCGGTGAATCTAAGCGGTGAATCTAAGCGGTGAATCTAAGCGATGTGCCTAAGCGGTGAATCTAAGCGATGTGCCTAAGCGATGAATCTAAGTGATGTGTCTAAGCGGTGAATCTAAGCGATGTGTCTAAGCGGTGAATCTAAGCGGCTGTGCCTAAGCGGTGAATCTAAGCGATGTGCCTAAGCGGTGAATCTAAGCGATGTGTCTAAGCAGTGAATCTAAGCGATGTGCCTAAGCGGTGAATCTAAGCGATGTGCCTAAGCGGTGAATCTAAGCGATGTGCCTAAGCGGTGAATCAAAGCGATGTGCCTAAGTGGTGAATCTAAGCGATGAGCCTAAGCGGTGAATCTCAGCGATGTGCCTGAATCTAAGCGGTGTGCCTAAGCGATGAATCTAAGCGATGTGCCTGAGCGGTGAATCCAAGCGATGTGCCTAAGCGATGTGCCTAAGCGGTGAACCTAAGCGATGTGCCTAAGCGATGTGCCTAAGCGGTGAATCTAAGCGATGTGCCTAAGCGGTGAATCTAAGCGATGTGCCTAAGCGGTGAATCTAAGCGATGTGCCTGAGCGGTGAATCTAAGCGATGTGCCTGAGCGGTGAATCTAAGCGATGTGCCTCAGCAGTGAATCTAAGCGATGTGCCTAAGCGGTGAATCTAAGCGATGTGCCTGAGCGGTGAATCTAAGCGATGTGCCTAAGCGGTGAATCTAAGCGATGTGTCTAAGCGGTGAATCTAAGCGGCTGTGCCTAAGCGGTGAATCTAAGCGATGTGCCTAAGCGGTGAATCTAAGCGATGTGTCTAAGCAGTGAATCTAAGCGATGTGCCTGAGCGGTGAATCCAAGCGATGTGCCTAAGCGATGTGCCTAAGCGGTGAACCTAAGCGATGTGCCTAAGCGATGTGCCTAAGCGGTGAATCTAAGCGATGTGCCTGAGCGGTGAATCTAAGCAATGTGCCTAAGCGGTGAATCTAAGCGATGTGTCTAAGCAGTAAATCTAAGCGATGTGCCTAAGCGGTGAATCTAAGCGATGTGCCTAAGTGGTGAATCTAAGTGATGTGTCTAAGCGGTGAATCTAAGCGATGTGTCTAAGCGGTGAATCTAAGTGGTGAATCTAAGGGGTGTGCCTGAGCGGTGAATCTAAGCGGTGAATCTAAGCGATGTGCCTAAGCGGTGAATCTAAGCGATGTGCCTAAGCGGTGAATCTAAGTGATGTGTTTAAGCGGTGAATCTAAGCGATGTGTCTAAGCGGTGAATCTAAGTGGTGAATCTAAGGGGTGTGCCTAAGCGGTGAATCTAAGCGGTGAATCTAAGCGGTGAATCTAAGCGATGTGCCTAAGCGGTGAATCTAAGCGATGAGCCTAAGCGGTGAATCTCAGCGATGTGCCTGAATCTAAGCGGTGTGCCTAAGCGATGAATCTAAGCGATGTGCCTGAGCGGTGAATCCAAGCGATGTGCCTAAGCGATGTGCCTAAGCGGTGAACCTAAGCGATGTGCCTAAGCGATGTGCCTAAGCGGTGAATCTAAGCGATGTGCCTGAGCGGTGAATATAAGCGATGTGCCTAAGCAGTGAATCTAAGCAGTGTGCCTAAGCGGTGAATCTAAGCGATGTGTCTAAGCAGTGAATCTAAGCGATGTGCCTAAGCGGTGAATCTTAGCGATGTGCCTAAGCGGTGAATCTAAGCGATGTGCCTAAGCGGTGAATCTAAGCGGTGAATCTAAGCGATGTGCTTAAGCGGTAAATCTAAGCGATGTGCCTAAGCGGTGAATCTAAGCGATGTGCCTAAGCGGTGAATCTAAGCGATGTGCCTGAGCGGTGAATCTAAGCGATGTGCCTAAGCAGTGAATCTAAGCAATGTGCCTAAGCGGTGAATCTAAGCGATGTGCCTGAGCGGTGAATCTAAGCGATGTGCCTAAGCGGTGAATCTAAGCGATAAGCCTAAGCGGTGAATCTAAGCGATGTGCCTAAGCGGTGAATCTAAGCGATGTGCCTGAGCGGTGAATCTAAGCGATGTGCCTGAGCGGTGAATCTAAGCGATGTGCCTAAGCAGTGAATCTAAGCGATGTGCCTAAGCGGTGAATCTAAGCGATGTGCCTGAGCGGTGAATCTAAGCGATGTGCCTAAGCGGTGAATCTAAGCGATAAGCCTAAGCGGTGAATCTAAGTGATGTGCCTAAGCGGTGAATCTAAGCGATGTGCCTAAGCGGTGAATCTAAGCGATGTGTCTAAGCGGTGAATCTAAGCGATGTGCCTAAGTGCTGAATCTAAGTGGTGAATCTAAGGGGGGTGCCTAAGCGGTGAATCTAAGCGGTGAATCTAAGCGGTGAATCTAAGCGATGTGCCTAAGCGGTGAATCTAAGCGATGTGCCTAAGCGATGAATCTAAGTGATGTGTCTAAGCGGTGAATCTAAGCGATGTGTCTAAGCGGTGAATCTAAGCGGCTGTGCCTAAGCGGTGAATCTAAGCGATGTGCCTAAGCGGTGAATCTAAGCGATGTGCCTAAGCGGTGAATCTAAGCGATGTGCCTAAGCGGTGAATCTAAGCAGTGTGCCTAAGCGGTGAATCTAAGCGATGTGCCTGAGCGGTGAATCTAAGCGATGTGCCTAAGCGGTGAATCTAAGCGATGTGTCTAAGCGGTGAATCTAAGCGGCTGTGCCTAAGCGGTGAATCTAAGCGATGTGCCTAAGCGGTGAATCTAAGCGATGTGTCTAAGCAGTGAATCTAAGCGATGTGCCTAAGCGGTGAATCTAAGCGATGTGCCTAAGCGGTGAATCTAAGCGATGTGCCTAAGCGGTGAATCAAAGCGATGTGCCTAAGTGGTGAATCTAAGCGATGAGCCTAAGCGGTGAATCTCAGCGATGTGCCTGAATCTAAGCGGTGTGCCTAAGCGATGAATCTAAGCGATGTGCCTGAGCGGTGAATCCAAGCGATGTGCCTAAGCGATGTGCCTAAGCGGTGAACCTAAGCGATGTGCCTAAGCGATGTGCCTAAGCGGTGAATCTAAGCGATGTGCCTGAGCGGTGAATCTAAGCGATGTGCCTAAGCGGTGAATCTAAGCGATGTGTCTAAGCAGTAAATCTAAGCGATGTGCCTAAGCGGTGAATCTAAGCGATGTGCCTAAGTGGTGAATCTAAGTGATGTGTCTAAGCGGTGAATCTAAGCGATGTGTCTAAGCGGTGAATCTAAGTGGTGAATCTAAGGGGTGTGCCTGAGCGGTGAATCTAAGCGGTGAATCTAAGCGATGTGCCTAAGCGGTGAATCTAAGTGATGTGTTTAAGCGGTGAATCTAAGCGATGTGTCTAAGCGGTGAATCTAAGTGGTGAATCTAAGGGGTGTGCCTAAGCGGTGAATCTAAGCGGTGAATCTAAGCGGTGAATCTAAGCGATGTGCCTAAGCGGTGAATCTCAGCGATGTGCCTGAATCTAAGCGGTGTGCCTAAGCGATGAATCTAAGCGATGTGCCTGAGCGGTGAATCCAAGCGATGTGCCTAAGCGATGTGCCTAAGCGGTGAACCTAAGCGATGTGCCTAAGCGGTGAATCTAAGCGATGTGCCTGAGCGGTGAATCTAAGCGATGTGCCTAAGCAGTGAATCTAAGCAATGTGCCTAAGCGGTGAATCTAAGTGATGTGCCTAAGCGGTGAATCTAAGCGATAAGCCTAAGCGGTGAATCTAAGCGATGTGCCTAAGCGGTGAATCTAAGCGATGTGCCTAAGCGGTGAATCTAAGCGATGTGCCTAAGCGGTGAATCTAAGCGATGTGTCTAAGCGGTGAATCTAAGCGATGTGCCTAAGTGCTGAATCTAAGTGGTGAATCTAAGGGGGGTGCCTCAGCGGTGAATCTAAGCGGTGAATCTAAGCGGTGAATCTAAGCGATGTGCCTAAGCGATGAATCTAAGTGATGTGTCTAAGCGGTGAATCTAAGCGATGTGTCTAAGCGGTGAATCTAAGCGGCTGTGCCTAAGCGGTGAATCTAAGCGATGTGCCTAAGCGGTGAATCTAAGCGATGTGTCTAAGCAGTGAATCTAAGCGATGTGCCTAAGCGGTGAATCTAAGCGATGTGCCTAAGCGGTGAATCTAAGCGATGTGCCTAAGCGGTGAATCAAAGCGATGTGCCTAAGTGGTGAATCTAAGCGATGAGCCTAAGCGGTGAATCTCAGCGATGTGCCTGAATCTAAGCGGTGTGCCTAAGCGATGAATCTAAGCGATGTGCCTGAGCGGTGAATCCAAGCGATGTGCCTAAGCGATGTGCCTAAGCGGTGAACCTAAGCGATGTGCCTAAGCGATGTGCCTAAGCGGTGAATCTAAGCGATGTGCCTACGCGGTGAATCTAAGCGATGTGCCTAAGCGGTGAATCTAAGCGATGTGTCTAAGCAGTGAATCTAAGCGATGTGCCTAAGCGGTGAATCTAAGCGATGTGCCTAAGCGGTGAATCTAAGCGATGTGCCTAAGCGGTGAATCAAAGCGATGTGCCTGAGCGGTAAATCTAAGCGATGAGCCTAAGCGGTGAATCTCAGCGATGTGCCTGAATCTAAGCGGTGTGCCTAAGCGATGAATTTAAGCGATGTGCCTGAGCGGTGAATCTAAGCGATGTGCCTAAGCGGTGAATCTAAGCGATGTGCCTGAGCGGTAAATCTAAGCGATGTGTTTAAGAGGTGAATCTAAGCGATGTGCCTAAGCCGTGAATCTAAGCGATGTGCCCTAGCGGTGAATCTAAGCGATGTGTCTAAACGGTGAATCTAAGCAGTGTGCCTAAGCGGTGAATCTAAACGATGTGTCTAAGCAGTGAATCTAAGCGATGTGCCTAAGCGGTGAATCTTAGCGATGTGCCTAAGCGGTGAATCTAAGCGATGTGCCTAAGCGGTGAATCTAAGCGGTGAATCTAAGCGATGTGCTTAAGCGGTGAATCTAAGCGATGTGCCTAAGCGGTGAATCTAAGCGATGTGCCTAAGCGGTGAATCTAAGCGATGTGCCTGAGCGGTGAATCTAAGCGATGTGCCTGAGCGGTGAATCTAAGCGATGTGCCTAAGCAGTGAATCTAAGCAATGTGCCTAAGCGGTGAATCTAAGCGATGTGCCTGAGCGGTGAATCTAAGCGATGTGCCTAAGCGGTGAATCTAAGCGATGTGCCTAAGCGGTGAATCTAAGCGATGTGTCTAAGCAGTGAATCTAAGCGATGTGCCTAAGTGCTGAATCTAAGTGGTGAATCTAAGCGGTGAATCTAAGCGGTGAATCTAAGCGATGTGCCTAAGCGGTGAATCTAAGCGATGTGCCTAAGCGATGAATCTAAGTGATGTGTCTAAGCGGTGAATCTAAGCGATGTGTCTAAGCGGTGAATCTAAGCGATGTGTCTAAGCGGTGAATCTAAGCGGCTGTGCCTAAGCGGTGAATCTAAGCGATGTGCCTAAGCGGTGAATCTAAGCGATGTGTCTAAGCGGTGAATCTAAGCGATGTGCCTAAGCGGTGAATCTAAGCGATGTGCCTAAGCGGTGAATCTAAGCGATGTGCCTAAGCGGTGAATCAAAGCGATGTGCCTGAGCGGTGAATCTAAGCGATGTGCCTGAATCTAAGCGGTGTGCCTAAGCGATGAATCTAAGCGATGTGCCTGAGCGGTGAATCCAAGCGATGTGCCTAAGTGATGTGCCTAAGCGGTGAACCTAAGCGATGTGCCTAAGCGATGTGCCTAAGCGGTGAATCTAAGCGATGTGTCTAAGCAGTAAATCTAAGCGATGTGCCTAAGCGGTGAATCTAAACGATGTGCCTAAGTGGTGAATCTAAGTGATGTGTCTAAGCGGTGAATCTAAGCGATGTGTCTAAGCGGTGAATCTAAGTGGTGAATCTAAGGGGTGTGCCTGAGCGGTGAATCTAAGCGGTGAATCTAAGCGATGTGCCTAAGCGGTGAATCTAAGCGATGTGCCTAAGCGGTGAATCTAAGTGATGTGTTTAAGCGGTGAATCTAAGCGATGTGCCTAAGCGGTGAATCTAAGTGGTGAATCTAAGGGGTGTGCCTAAGCGGTGAATCTAAGCGATGTGCCTGAGCGGTGAATCTAAGTGATGTGCCTCAGCGGTGAATCTAAGCAGTGTGCCTAAGCGGTGAATCTAAGCGATGTGCCTGAGCGGTGAATCTAAGTGATGTGCCTAAGCGGTGAATCTAAGCGATGTGCCTAAGCGGTGAATCTAAGTGATGTGTTTAAGCGGTGAATCTAAGCGATGTGTCTAAGCGGTGAATCTAAGTGGTGAATCTAAGGGGTGTGCCTAAGCGGTGAATCTAAGCGATGTGCCTGAGCGGTGAATCTAAGTGATGTGCCTAAGCGGTGAATCTAAGCGATGTGCCTAAGCGGTGAATCTAAGCGATGTGTCTAAGCGGTGAATCTAAGCGATGTGCCTAAGTGCTGAATCTAATTGGTGAATCTAAGGGGGGTGCCTAAGCGGTGAATCTAAGCGGTGAATCTAAGCGGTGAATCTAAGCAGTGTGCCTAAGCGGTGAATCTAAGCGATGTGCCTGAGCGGTGAATCTAAGTGATGTGCCTAAGCGGTGAATCTAAGCGATGTGCCTAAGCGGTGAATCTAAGCGATGTGTCTAAGCGGTGAATCTAAGCGATGTGCCTAAGTGCTGAATCTAATTGGTGAATCTAAGGGGGGTGCCTAAGCGGTGAATCTAAGCGGTGAATCTAAGCGGTGAATCTAAGCGATGTGCCTAAGCGGTGAATCTAAGCGATGTGCCTAAGCGATGAATCTAAGTGATGTGTCTAAGCGGTGAATCTAAGCGATGTGTCTAAGCGGTGAATCTAAGCGGCTGTGCCTAAGCGGTGAATCTAAGCGATGTGCCTAAGCGGTGAATCTAAGCGATGTGTCTAAGCAGTGAATCTAAGCGATGTGCCTAAGCGGTGAATCTAAGCGATGTGCCTAAGCGGTGAATCTAAGCGATGTGCCTAAGCGGTGAATCTAAGAGGTGAATCTAAGCGATGTGCTTAAGCGGTGAATCTAAGCGATGTGCCTGAGCGGTGAATCTTAGCGATGTGCCTGAGCGGTGAATCTAAGCGGTGTGCCTAAGCGGTGAATCTAAGCGATGTGCCTAAGCGGTGAATCTAAGCGACAAGCCTAAGCGGTGAATCTAAGCGATGTGCCTAAGCGGTGAATCAAAGCGATGTGCCTAAGTGGTGAATCTAAGCGATGAGCCTATGCGGTAAATCTCAGCGATGTGCCTGAACCTAAGCGATGTGCCTAAGCGGTGAATCTAAGCGATGTGCCTAAGCGGTGAATCTAAGCGATGTGCCTAAGCGGTGAATCTAAACGATGTGCCTAAGCGGTGAATCTAAGCGATGTGTCTAAGCAGTGAATCTAAGCGATGTGCCTAAGCGGTGAATCTAAGCGATGTGCCTGAGCGGTGAATACAAGCGATGTGCCTAAGCGATGTGCCTAAGCGGTGAATCAAAGCGATGTGCCTAAGTGGTGAATCTAAGCGATGAGCCTAAGTGGTGAATCTAAGTGATGTGCCTGAATCTAAGCGGTGTGCCTAAGCGATGAATCTAAGCGATGTGCCTGAGCGGTAAATCCAAGCGATGTGCCTAAGCGATGTGCCTAAGCGGTGAACCTAAGCGATGTGCCTAAGCGATGTGCCTAAGCGGTGAATCTAAGCGATGTGCCTAAGCGGTAAATCTAAGCGATGTGCCTAAGCGGTGAATCTAAGCGGAGATGTGCCTGAGCGGTGAATCTAAGCGATGTGCCTAAGCGGTGAATCTAAGCGATGTGCCTGAGCGGTGAATCTAAGCGATGTGCCTAAGAGGTGAATCTAAGCGATGTGCTTGAGCGGTGAATCTAAGCGATGTGTCTAAACGGTGAATCTAAGCAGTGTGCCTAAGCGGTGAATCTAAGCGATGTGCCTAAGCGGTGAATCAAAGCGATGTGTCTAAGCGATGAATCTAAGCGATGTGCCTAAGCGGTGAATCTTAGCGATGTGCCTAAGCGGTGAATCTAAGCGATGTGCCTGAATCTAAGCGGTGAATCTAAGCGATGTGCCTAAGCGGTGAATCTAAACGATGTGTTAAGCGGTGAATCTAAGCGATGTGCCTAAGCGGTGAATCTAAACGGTGTGCCCAAGCGGTGAATCTAAGCGATGTGCCTAAGCGGTGAATCTAAGCGATGTGCCTAAGCGGTGAATCTAAGCGGTGTGTCTAAGCAGTGAATCTAAGCGGTGAATCTAAGCGATTAATCTAAGCGGTGAATCTAAGCGATGTTCCTAAGCGGTGAATCTAGGCGATGTGCCTGAACGGTGAATCTAAGCGATGTGCCTAAGCGGTAAATCTAAGCGATGTGCCAAAGCGGTGAATCTAAGCGATGTAACTGAATCTAAGCGGTGAATCTAAGCGATGTGCCTAAGCGGTGAATCTAAGCGATGTGTTAAGCGGTGAATCTAAGCGATGTGCCTAAGCGGTGAATCTAAACGGTGTGCCTAAGCGTTGAATCTAAGCGATGTGCCTAAGCGGTGAATCTAAGCGATGTGCCTAATCGGTGAATCTAAGTGATGTGTCTAAGCGGTGAATCTAAGCGATGTGCCTAAGCGGTGAATCTAAGCGATGTGCCTAAGCGGTGAATCTAAGCGATGTGCCTAAGCGGTGAATCAAAGCGATGTGCCTAAGTGGTGAATCTAAGCGATGAGCCTAAGTGGTGAATCTAAGCGATGAGCCTAAGCGATGTGCCTGAGCGGTGAATCTAAGCGATGTGCCTAAGCAGTGAATCTAAGCAATGTGCCTAAGCGGTGAATCTAAGCAGTGTGCCTAAGCGGTGAATCTAAGCGATGTGCCTGAGCGGTGAATCTAAGCGATGTGCCTAAGCGGTGAATCTAAGTGATGTGTCTAAGCGGTGAATCTAAGCGATGTGCCTAAGTGCTGAATCTAAGTGGTGAATCTAAGGGGTGTGCCTAAGCGGTGAATCTAAGCGGTGTGTCTAAGCAGTGAATCTAAGCGGTGTGCCTAAGCGGTGAATCTAAGCGATGTGCCTAAGCGGTGAATCAAAGCGATGTGCCTAAGTGGTGAATCTAAGCGATGAGCCTAAGCGGTGAATCTCAGCGATGTGCCTGAATCTAAGCGGTGTGCCTAAGCGATGAATCTAAGCGATGTGCCTGAGCGGTGAATACAAGCGATGTGCCTAAGCGATGTGCCTAAGCGGTGAATCTTAGCGATGTGCCTAAGCGGTGAATCTAAGCGATGTGCCTGAGCGGTGAATCTAAGCGATGTGCCTAAGAGGTGAATCTAAGCGATGTGCTTGAGCGGTGAATCTAAGCGATGTGTCTAAACGGTGAATCTAAGCAGTGTGCCTAAGCGGTGAATCTAAGCGATGTGCCTAAGCGGTGAATCAAAGCGATGTGTCTAAGCGATGAATCTAAGCGATGTGCCTAAGCGGTGAATCTTAGCGATGTGCCTAAGCGGTGAATCTAAGCGATGTGCCTAAGCGGTGAATCTAAGCGATGTGCCTGAATCTAAGCGGTGAATCTAAGCGATGTGCCTAAGCGGTGAATCTAAACGATGTGTTAAGCGGTGAATCTAAGCGATGTGCCTAAGCGGTGAATCTAAACGGTGTGCCCAAGCGGTGAATCTAAGCGATGTGCCTAAGCGGTGAATCTAAGCGATGTGCCTAAGCGGTGAATCTAAGCGGTGTGTCTAAGCAGTGAATCTAAGCGGTGAATCTAAGCGATTAATCTAAGCGGTGAATCTAAGCGATGTTCCTAAGCGGTGAATCTAGGCGATGTGCCTGAACGGTGAATCTAAGCGATGTGCCTAAGCGGTAAATCTAAGCGATGTGCCAAAGCGGTGAATCTAAGCGATGTAACTGAATCTAAGCGGTGAATCTAAGCGATGTGCCTAAGCGGTGAATCTAAGCGATGTGTTAAGCGGTGAATCTAAGCGATGTGCCTAAGCGGTGAATCTAAACGGTGTGCCTAAGCGGTGAATCTAAGCGATGTGCCTAAGCGGTGAATCTAAGCGATGTGCCTAAGCGGTGAATCTAAGTGATGTGTCTAAGCGGTGAATCTAAGCGATGTGCCTAAGCGGTGAATCTAAGCGATGTGCCTAAGCGGTGAATCTAAGCGATGTGCCTAAGCGGTGAATCAAAGCGATGTGCCTAAGTGGTGAATCTAAGCGATGAGCCTAAGCGATGTGCCTGAGCGGTGAATCTAAGCGATGTGCCTAAGCGGTGAATCTAAGCAGTGTGCCTTAGCGGTGAATCTAAGCGATGTGCCTGAGCGGTGAATCTAAGCGATGTGCCTAAGCGGTGAATCTAAGCGATGTGTCTAAGCGGTGAATCTAAGCGATGTGTCTAAGCGGTGAATCTAAACGGTGTGCCTAAGCGGTGAATCTAAGCGATGTGCCTAAGCGGTGAATCTAAGCGATGTGCCTAAGCGGTGAATCTAAGTGATGTGTCTAAGCGGTGAATCTAAGCGATGTGCCTAAGCGGTGAATCTAAGCGATGTGCCTAAGCGGTGAATCTAAGCGATGTGCCTAAGCGGTGAATCAAAGCGATGTGCCTAAGTGGTGAATCTAAGCGATGAGCCTAAGCGATGTGCCTGAGCGGTGAATCTAAGCGATGTGCCTAAGCGGTGAATCTAAGCAGTGTGCCTTAGCGGTGAATCTAAGCGATGTGCCTGAGCGGTGAATCTAAGCGATGTGCCTAAGCGGTGAATCTAAGCGATGTGCCTAAGCAGTGAATCTAAGCAATGTGCCTAAGCGGTGAATCTAAGCAGTGTGCCTTAGCGGTGAATCTAAGCGATGTGCCTGAGCGGTGAATCTAAGCGATGTGCCTAAGCGGTGAATCTAAGCGATGTGCCTAAGTGCTGAATCTAAGTGGTGAATCTAAGGGGTGTGCCTAAGCGGTGAATCTAAGCGGTGTGTCTAAGCAGTGAATCTAAGCGGTGTGCCTAAGCGGTGAATCTAAGCGATGTGCCTAAGCGGTGAATCTAAGCGACAAGCCTAAGCGGTGAATCTAAGCGATGTGCCTAAGCGGTGAATCTAAGCGATGAGCCTAAGCGGTGAATCTCAGCGATGTGCCTGAATCTAAGCGGTGTGCCTAAGCGATGAATCTAAGCGATGTGCCTGAGCGGTGAATACAAGCGATGTGCCTAAGCGATGTGCCTAAGCGGTGAATCTTAGCGATGTGCCTAAGCGGTGAATCTAAGCGGAGATGTGCCTGAGCGGTGAATCTAAGCGATGTGCCTAAGCGGTGAATCTAAGCGATGTGCCTAAGAGGTGAATCTAAGCGATGTGCTTGAGCGGTGAATCTAAGCGATGTGTCTAAACGGTGAATCTAAGCGATGTGCCTAAGCGGTGAATCTTAGCGATGTGCCTAAGCGGTGAATCTAAGCGATGTGCCTAAGCGGTGAATCAAAGCGATGTGTCTAAGCGATGAATCTAAGCGATGTGCCTAAGCGGTGAATCTTAGCGATGTGCCTAAGCGGTGAATCTAAGCGATGTGCCTAAGCGGTGAATCTAAGAGGTGAATCTAAGCGATGTGCTTAAGCGGTGAATCTAAGCGATGTGCCTAAGCGGTGAATCTAAGCGATGTGCCTGAGCGGTGAATCTAAGCGATGTGCCTAAGCAGTGAATCTAAGCAATGTGCCTAAGCGGTGAATCTAAGCAGTGTGCCTAAGCGGTGAATCTAAGCGATGTGCCTGAGCGGTGAATCTAAGCGATGTGCCTAAGCGGTGAATCTAAGCGATGTGTCTAAGCGGTGAATCTAAGCGATGTGCCTAAGTGCTGAATCTAAGTGGTGAATCTAAGGGGTGTGCCTAAGCGGTGAATCTAAGCGGTGAATCTAAGCGGTGAATCTAAGCGATGTGCCTAAGCGGTGAATCTAAGCGGTGAATCTAAGCGGTGAATCTAAGCGATGTGCCTAAGCGGTGAATCTAAGCGATGTGCCTAAGCGGTGAATCTTAGCGATGTGCCTGAGCGGTGAATCTAAGCGGTGTGCCTAAGCGGTGAATCTAAGCGATGTGCCTAAGCGGTGAATCTAAGCGACAAGCCTAAGCGGTGAATCTAAGCGATGTGCCTAAGCGGTGAATCAAAGCGATGTGCCTAAGTGGTGAATCTAAGCGATGAGCCTATGCGGTAAATCTCAGCGATGTGCCTGAACCTAAGCGATGTGCCTAAGCGGTGAATCTAAGCGATGTGCCTAAGCGGTGAATCTAAGCGATGTGCCTAAGCGGTGAATCTAAACGATGTGCCTAAGCGGTGAATCTAAGCGATGTGTCTAAGCAGTGAATCTAAGTGATGTGCCTAAGCGGTGAATCTAAGCGATGTGCCTGAGCGGTGAATACAAGCGATGTGCCTAAGCGGTGAATCAAAGCGATGTGCCTAAGTGGTGAATCTAAGCGATGAGCCTAAGTGGTGAATCTAAGTGATGTGCCTGAATCTAAGCGGTGTGCCTAAGCGATGAATCTAAACGGTGTGCCCAAGCGGTGAATCTAAGCGATGTGCCTAAGCGGTGAATCTAAGCGATGTGCCTAAGCGGTGAATCTAAACGGTGTGCCCAAGCGGTGAATCTAAGCGATGTGCCTAAGCGGTGAATCTAAGCGATGTGCCTAAGCGGTGAATCTAAGCGGTGTGTCTAAGCAGTGAATCTAAGCGGTGAATCTAAGCGATTAATCTAAGCGGTGAATCTAAGCGATGTTCCTAAGCGGTGAATCTAGGCGATGTGCCTGAACGGTGAATCTAAGCGACGTGCCTAAGCGGTAAATCTAAGCGATGTGCCAAAGCGGTGAATCTAAGCGATGTAACTGAATCTAAGCGGTGAATCTAAGCGATGTGCCTAAGCGGTGAATCTAAGCGATGTGTTAAGCGGTGAATCTAAGCGATGTGCCTAAGCGGTGAATCTAAACGGTGTGCCTAAGCGGTGAATCTAAGCGATGTGCCTAAGCGGTGAATCTAAGCGATGTGCCTAAGCGGTGAATCTAAGTGATGTGTCTAAGCGGTGAATCTAAGCGATGTGCCTAAGCGGTGAATCTAAGCGATGTGCCTAAGCGGTGAATCTAAGCGATGTGCCTAAGCGGTGAATCAAAGCGATGTGCCTAAGTGGTGAATCTAAGCGATGAGCCTAAGCGATGTGCCTGAGCGGTGAATCTAAGCGATGTGCCTAAGCAGTGAATCTAAGCAATGTGCCTAAGCGGTGAATCTAAGCAGTGTGCCTGAGCGGTGAATCTAAGCGGTGTGCCTAAGCGGTGAATCTAAGCGATGTGCCTAAGCGGTGAATCTAAGCGACAAGCCTAAGCGGTGAATCTAAGCGATGTGCCTAAGCGGTGAATCAAAGCGATGTGCCTAAGTGGTGAATCTAAGCGATGAGCCTATGCGGTGAATCTCAGCGATGTGCCTGAACCTAAGCGATGTGTCTAAGCGGTGAATCTAAGCGATGTGCCTAAGTGCTGAATCTAAGTGGTGAATCTAAGGGGTGTGCCTAAGCGGTGAATCTAAGCGGTGAATCTAAGCGATGTGCCTAAGCGGTGAATCTAAGCGGTGAATCTAAGGGGTGTGCCTAAGCGGTGAATCTAAGCGGTGAATCTAAGCGATGTGCCTAAGCGGTGAATCTAAGCGGTGAATCTAAGCGATGTGCCTAAGCGGTGAATCTAAGCGGTGAATCTAAGCGGTGAATCTAAGCGATGTGCCTAAGCGGTGAATCTAAGCGATGTGCCTAAGCGGTGAATCTTAGCGATGTGCCTGAGCGGTGAATCTAAGCGGTGTGCCTAAGCGGTGAATCTAAGCGATGTGCCTAAGCGGTGAATCTAAGCGACAAGCCTAAGCGGTGAATCTAAGCGATGTGCCTAAGCGGTGAATCAAAGCGATGTGTCTAAGCAGTGAATCTAAGCGGTGTGCCTGAGCGGTGAATCTAAGCGATGTGCCTAAGCGGTGAATGTAAGCAATGTGCCTAAGCGGTGAATCTAAGCGATGTGCCTAAGCGGTGAATCTTAGCGATGTGCCTGAGCGGTGAGTCTAAGCGGTGTGCCTAAGCGGTGAATCTAAGCGATGTGCCTAAGCGGTGAATCTAAGCGACAAGCCTAAGCGGTGAATCTAAGCGATGTGCCTAAGCGGTGAATCAAAGCGATGTGCCTAAGTGGTGAATCAAAGCGATGTGCCTATGCGGTGAATCTAAGCGATGTGCCTAAGTGGTGAATCTAAGCGGTGAATCTAAACGGTGTGCCTAAGCGGTGAATCTAAGCGGTGAATCTAAACGGTGTGCCTAAGCGGTGAATCTAAGCGATGTGTCTAAGCAGTGAATCTAAGCGATGTGCCTAAGCGGTGAATCAAAGCGGTGTGCCTAAGTGGTGAATCAAAGCGGTGTGCCTAAGCGGTGAATCTAAGCGATGTGCCTAAGCGGTGAATCTAAGCGATGTGCCTAAGCGGTGAATCAAAGCGATGTGCCTAAGTGGTGAATCAAAGCGGTGTGCCTAAGCGGTGAATCTAAGCGATGTGCCTAAGCGGTGAATCTAAGCGATGTGCCTAAGCGGTGAATCTAAGCGATGTGCCTAAGCGGTGAATCTAAGCGATGTGCCTAAGCGGTGAATCTAAGCGACAAGCCTAAGCGGTGAATCAAAGCGATGTGCCTAAGTGGTGAATCAAAGCGATGTGCCTAAGCGGTGAATCTAAGCGATGTGCCTAAGCGGTGAATCAAAGCGATGTGTCTAAGCAGTGAATCTAAGCGATGTGCCTAAGCGGTGAATCTTAGCGATGTGCCTAAGCGGTGAATCTAAGCGATGTGCCTAAGCGGTGAATCTAAGCGGTGAATCTAAACGATAAGCCTAAGCGGTGAATCTAAGCGATGTGTCTAAGCAGTGAATCTAAGCGATGTGCCTAAGCGGTGAATCAAAGCGATGTGTCTAAGCAGTGAATCTAAGCGATGTGCCTAAGCGGTGAATCTTAGCGATGTGCCTAAGCGGTGAATCTAAGCGATGTGCCTAAGCGGTGAATCTAAGCGGTGAATCTAAGCGATAAGCCTAAGCGGTGAATCTAAGCGATGTGTCTAAGCAGTGAATCTAAGCGATGTGCCTAAGCGGTGAATCTAAGCGATGTGCCTGAGCGGTGAATCTCAGCGATGTGCCTAAGCGGTGAATCTAAGCGATGTGTCTAAGCGGTGAATCTAAGCGATGTGCCTAAGCGGTGAATCTAAGCGAAGTGCCTAAGCGGTGAATCTAAGCGATGTGCCTGAGCGGTGAATCTAAGCGGTGTGTTAAGCGGTGAATCTAAGCGATGTGCCTAAGCGGTGAATCTTAGCGATGTGCCTAAGCGGTGAATCTAAGCGGCGATGTGCCTGAGCGGTGAATCCAAGCGATGTGCCTAAGCGGTGAATCTACGCGATGTGCCTAAGCGGTGAATCTAAGCGATGTGCCTAAGCGGTGAATCTAAGCGATGTGCCTAAGCGGTGAATCTAAGTGATGTGCCTGAGCGGTGAATCTAAGCGATGTGCCTAAGAGGTGAATCTAAGCGATGTGCCTGAGCGGTGAATCTAAGCGATGTGCCTAAGCGGTGAATCAAAGCGATGTGTCTAAGCAGTGAATCTAAGCGATGTGCCTAAGCGGTGAATCTTAGCGATGTGCCTAAGCGGTGAATCTAAGCGATGTGCCTAAGCGGTGAATCTAAGCGACAAGCCTAAGCGGTGAATCTAAGCGATGTGCCTAAGCGGTGAATCTAAGCGATGTGCCTATGCGGTGAATCTTAGCGATGTGCCTGAGCGGTGAGTCTAAGCGGTGTGCCTAAGCGGTGAATCTAAGCGATGTCCCTAAGCGGTGAATCTAAGCGACAAGCCTAAGCGGTGAATCTAAGCGATGTGCCTAAGCGGTGAATCAAAGCGATGTCCCTAAGTGGTGAATCTAAGCGACAAGCCTAAGCGGTGAATCTAAGCGATGTGCCTAAGCGGTGAATCAAAGCGATGTGCCTAAGTGGTGAATCTAAGCGATGAGCCTAAGCGGTGAATCTAAGCGATGTGCCTAAGCGGTGAATCAAAGCGATGTGCCTAAGTGGTGAATCTAAGCGATGTGCCTAAGCGGTGAATCTAAGCGATGTGCCTAAGCGGTGAATCTAAGCGATGTGCCTAAGCGGTGAATCTAAACGATGTGTCTAAGCAGTGAATCTAAGCGATGTGCCTAAGCGGTGAATCTAAGCGATGTGCCTAAGCGGTGAATCTAAGCGATGTGCCTAAGCGGTGAATCTAAACGATGTGTCTAAGCAGTGAATCTAAGCGATGTGCCTAAGCGGTGAATCTAAGCGATGTGCCTAAGCGGTGAATCAAAGCGATGTGTCTAAGCAGTGAATCTAAGCGATGTGCCTAAGCGGTGAATCTAAGCGATGTGCCTAAGCGGTGAATCTAAGCGATGTGCCTAAGCGGTGAATCTAAACGATGTGTCTAAGCAGTGAATCTAAGCGATGTGCCTAAGCGGTGAATCTAAGCGATGTGTCTAAGCAGTGAATCTAAGCGATGTGCCTAAGCGGTGAATCTAAGCGGTGTGCCTGAGCGGTGAATCTAAGCGATGTGCCTAAGCGGTGAATGTAAGCAATGTGCCTAAGCGGTGAATCTAAGCGATGTGCCTATGCGGTGAATCTTAGCGATGTGCCTGAGCGGTGAGTCTAAGCGGTGTGCCTAAGCGGTGAATCTAAGCGATGTCCCTAAGCGGTGAATCTAAGCGACAAGCCTAAGCGGTGAATCTAAGCGATGTGCCTAAGCGGTGAATCAAAGCGATGTGCCTAAGTGGTGAATCTAAGCGATGAGCCTATGCGGTGAATCTCAGCGATGTGCCTGAACCTAAGCGATGTGTCTAAGCGGTGAATCTAAGTGGTGAATCTAAGGGGTGTGCCTAAGCGGTGAATCTAAGCGGTGAATCTAAGCGATGTGCCTAAGCGGTGAATCTAAGTGGTGAATCTAAGGGGTGTGCCTAAGCGGTGAATCTAAGCGGTGAATCTAAGCGAAGTGCCTAAGCGGTGAATCTAAGCGATGTGCCTGAGCGGTGAATCTAAGCGGTGTGTTAAGCGGTGAATCTAAACGATGTGCCTAAGCGGTGTGTCTAAGCAGTGAATCTAAGCGGTGAATCTAAGCGATTAATCTAAGCGGTGAATCTAAGCGGTGTGTCTAAGCAGTGAATCGAAGCGATGTGCCTAAGCGGTGAATCTTAGCGATGTGCCTAAGCGGTGAATCTAAGCGGCGATGTGCCTGAGCGGTGAATCCAAGCGATGTGCCTAAGCGGTGAATCTACGCGATGTGCCTAAGCGGTGAATCTAAGCGATGTGCCTAAGCGGTGAATCTAAGCGATGTGCCTAAGCGGTGAATCTAAGTGATGTGCCTAAGAGGTGAATCTAAGCGATGTGCCTGAGCGGTGAATCTAAGCGATGTGCCTAAGAGGTGAATCTAAGCGATGTGTCTAAACGGTGAATCTAAGCAGTGTGCCTAAGCGGTGAATCAAAGCGATGTGTCTAAGCAGTGAATCTAAGCGATGTGCCTAAGCGGTGAATCTTAGCGATGTGCCTAAGCGGTGAATCTTAGCGATGTGCCTAAGCGGTGAATCTAAGCGATGTGCCTAAGCGGTGAATCTAAGCGATGTGCCTAAGCGGTGAATCTAAGCGGTGTGCCTAAGCGGTGAATCTAAGCGGTGAATCTTAGCGATGTGCCTGAGCGGTGAATCTAAGCGGTGTGCCTAAGCGGTGAATCTAAGCGATGTGCCTAAGCGGTGAATCTAAGCGACAAGCCTAAGCGGTGAATCTAAGCGATGTGCCTAAGCGGTGAATCAAAGCGATGTGCCTAAGTGGTGAATCTAAGCGATGAGCCTATGCGGTAAATCTCAGCGATGTGCCTGAACCTAAGCGATGTGCCTAAGCGGTGAATCTAAGCGATGTGCCTAAGCGGTGAATCTAAGCGATGTGCCTAAGCGGTGAATCTAAACGATGTGCCTAAGCGGTGAATCTAAGCGATGTGTCTAAGCAGTGAATCTAAGCGATGTGCCTAAGCGGTGAATCTAAGCGGTGTGCCTGAGCGGTGAATCTAAGCGATGTGCCTAAGCGGTGAATGTAAGCAATGTGCCTAAGCGGTGAATCTAAGCGATGTGCCTAAGCGGTGAATCTTAGCGATGTGCCTGAGCGGTGAGTCTAAGCGGTGTGCCTAAGCGGTGAATCTAAGCGATGTCCCTAAGCGGTGAATCTAAGCGACAAGCCTAAGCGGTGAATCTAAGCGATGTGCCTAAGCGGTGAATCAAAGCGATGTGCCTAAGTGGTGAATCTAAGCGATGAGCCTAAGCGGTGAATCTAAGCAGTGTGCCTAAGCGGTGAATCAAAGCGATGTGTCTAAGCAGTGAATCTAAGCGATGTGCCTAAGCGGTGAATCTTAGCGATGTGCCTAAGCGGTGAATCTAAGCGATGTGCCTAAGCGGTGAATCTAAGCGATGTGTCTAAGCAGTGAATCTAAGCGATGTGCCTAAGCGGTGAATCTAAGCGATGTGCCTGAGCGGTGAATCTCAGCGATGTGCCTAAGCGGTGAATCTAAGCGATGTGTCTAAGCGGTGAATCCAAGCGATGTGCCTAAGCGGTGAATCTACGCGATGTGCCTAAGCGGTGAATCTAAGCGATGTGCCTAAGCGGTGAATCTAAGCGATGTGCCTAAGCGGTGAATCTAAGTGATGTGCCTGAGCGGTGAATCTAAGCGATGTGCCTAAGAGGTGAATCTAAGCGATGTGCCTGAGCGGTGAATCTAAGCGATGTGCCTAAGCGGTGAATCAAAGCGATGTGTCTAAGCAGTGAATCTAAGCGATGTGCCTAAGCGGTGAATCGTAGCGATGTGCCTAAGCGGTGAATCTAAGCGATGTGCCTAAGCGGTGAATCTAAGCGATGTGTATAAGCGGTGAATCTCAGCGATGTGCCTAAGCGGTGAATCTAAGCGATGTGTCTAAGCGGTGAATCTAAGCGATGTGCCTAAGCGGTGAATCTAAGCGAAGTGCCTAAGCGGTGAATCTAAGCGATGTGCCTGAGCGGTGAATCTAAGCGGTGTGTTAAGCGGTGAATCTAAACGATGTGCCTAAGCGGTGTGTCTAAGCAGTGAATCTAAGCGGTGAATCTAAGCGATGTGCCTAAGCGGTGAATCTAAGCGATTAATCTAAGCGGTGAATCTAAGCGGTGTGTCTAAGCAGTGAATCTAAGCGATGTGCCTAAGCGGTGAATCTTAGCGATGTGCCTAAGCGGTGAATCTAAGCGGCGATGTGCCTGAGCGGTGAATCCAAGCGATGTGCCTAAGCGGTGAATCTACGCGATGTGCCTAAGCGGTGAATCTAAGCGATGTGCCTAAGCGGTGAATCTAAGCGATGTGCCTAAGCGGTGAATCTAAGTGATGTGCCTGAGCGGTGAATCTAAGCGATGTGCCTAAGAGGTGAATCTAAGCGATGTGCCTGAGCGGTGAATCTAAGCGATGTGTCTAAACGGTGAATCTAAGCAGTGTGCCTAAGCGGTGAATCAAAGCGATGTGTCTAAGCAGTGAATCTAAGCGATGTGCCTAAGCGGTGAATCTTAGCGATGTGCCTAAGCGGTGAATCTAAGCGATGTGCCTAAGCGGTGAATCTAAGCGGTGAATCTAAGCGATGTGCCTAAGCGGTGAATCTAAGCGATGTGCCTAAGCGGTGAATGTAAGCGATGTGCCTGAGCGGTGAATCTAAGCGATGTGCCTAAGCTATGTGCCTGAGCGTTGAATCTAAGCGATGTGCCTAAGCGGTGAATCTAAGCAGTGTGCCTAAGCGGTGAATCTAAGCGATGTGCCTGAGCGGTGAATCTAAGCAATGTGCCTAAGCGGTGAATCTAAGCGATGTGCCTAAGTGCTGAATCTAAGTGGTGAATCTAAGGGGTGTGCCTAAGCGGTGAATCTAAGCGGTGAATCTAAGCGGTGAATCTAAGCGGTGAATCTAAGCGATGTGCCTAAGCGGTGAATCAAAGCGATGTGCCTAAGTGCTGAATCTAAGTGGTGAATCTAAGGGGTGTGCCTAAGCGGTGAATCTAAGCGGTGAATCTAAGCGGTGAATCTAAGCGGTGAATCTAAGCGATGTGCCTAAGCGGTGAATCAAAGCGATGTGTCTAAGCAGTGAATCTAAGCGATGTGCCTAAGCGGTGAATCTTAGCGATGTGCCTAAGCGGTGAATCTAAGCGATGTGCCTAAGCGGTGAATCTAAGCGGTGAATCTAAGCGGTGAATCTAAGCGATGTGTCTAAGCGGTGAATCTAAGCGATGTGCCTAAGCGGTGAATCTAAGCGAAGTGCCTAAGCGGTGAATCTAAGCGATGTGCCTGAGCGGTGAATCTAAGCGGTGTGTTAAGCGGTGAATCTAAACGATGTGCCTAAGCGGTGTGACTAAGCAGTGAATCTAAGCGGTGAATCTAAGCGATGTGCCTAAGCGGTGAATCTAAGCGATTAATCTAAGCGGTGAATCTAAGCGGTGTGTCTAAGCAGTGAATCTAAGCGATGTGCCTAAGCGGTGAATCTTAGCGATGTGCCTAAGCGGTGAATCTAAGCGGCGATGTGCCTGAGCGGTGAATCCAAGCGATGTGCCTAAGCGGTGAATCTACGCGATGTGCCTAAGCGGTGAATCTAAGCGATGTGCCTAAGCGGTGAATCTAAGCGATGTGTCTAAGAGGTGAATCTAAGCGATGTGCCTGAGCGGTGAATCTAAGCGATGTGTCTAAACGGTGAATCTAAGCAGTGTGCCTAAGCGGTGAATCTAAGCGGTGAATCTAAGCGATGTGCTTAAGCGGTGAATCTAAGCGATGTGCCTAAGCGGTGAATCTTAGCGATGTGCCTAAGCGGTGAATCTTAGCGATGTGCCTAAGCGGTGAATCTAAGCGATGTGCCTAAGCGGTGAATCTAAGCGGTGAATCTAAGCGATGTGCTTAAGCGGTGAATCTAAGCGATGTGCCTAAGCGGTGAATGTAAGCGATGTGCCTGAGCGGTGAATCTAAGCGATGTGCCTAAGCGATGTGCCTGAGCGTTGAATCTAAGCGATGTGCCTAAGCAGTGAATCTAAGCAATGTGCCTAAGCGGTGAATCTAAGCAGTGTGCCTAAGCGGTGAATCTAAGCGATGTGCCTGAGCGGTGAATCTAAGCAATGTGCCTAAGTGCTGAATCTAAGTGGTGAATCTAAGGGGTGTGCCTAAGCGGTGAATCTAAGCGGTGAATCTAAGCGGTGAATCTAAGCGATGTGCCTAAGCGGTGAATCTAAGCGATGTGCCTAAGCGGTGAATCTAAGCGATGTGCCTGAGCGGTGAATCTAAGCGGTGTGCCTGAGCGGTGAATCTAAGCGATGTGCCTAAGCGGTGAATGTAAGCAATGTGCCTAAGCGGTGAATCTAAGCGATGTGCCTAAGCGGTGAATCTTAGCGATGTGCCTGAGCGGTGAATCTAAGCGGTGTGCCTGAGCGGTGAATCTAAGCGATGTGCCTAAGCGGTGAATCTAAGCGACAAGCCTAAGCGGTGAATCTAAGCGATGTGCCTAAGCGGTGAATCAAAGCGATGTGCCTAAGTGGTGAATCTAAGCGATGAGCCTAAGCGGTGAATCTCAGCGATGTGCCTGAATCTAAGCGGTGTGCCTAAGCGATGAATCTAAGCGATGTGCCTGAGCGGTGAATACAAGCGATGTGCCTAAGCGATGTGCCTAAGCGGTGAATCTTAGCGATGTGCCTAAGCTGTGAATCTAAGCGATGTGCCTAAGCGGTGAATCTAAGCGATGTGCCTGAGCGGTGAATCTAAGCGATGTGCCTAAGCGGTGAATCTAAGCGATGTGCCTGAGCGGTGAATCTAAGCGATGTGCCTAAGAGGTGAATCTAAGCGATGTGCTTGAGCGGTGAATCTAAGCGATGTGTCTAAACGGTGAATCTAAGCAGTGTGCCTAAGCGGTGAATCTAAGCGATGTGCCTAAGCGGTGAATCAAAGCGATGTGTCTAAGCAGTGAATCTAAGCGATGTGCCTAAGCGGTGAATCTTAGCGATGTGCCTAAGCGGTGAATCTAAGCGATGTGCCTAAGCGGTGAATCTAAGAGGTGAATCTAAGCGATGTGCTTAAGCGGTGAATCTAAGCGATGTGCCTAAGCGGTGAATCTAAGCGATGTGCCTAAGCGGTGAATCTAAGCGATGTGCCTGAGCGGTGAATCTAAGCGATGTGCCTAAGCGATGTGCCTGAGCGGTGAATCTAAGCGATGTGCCTAAGCAGTGAATCTAAGCAATGTGCCTAAGCGGTGAATCTAAGCAGTGTGCCTAAGCGGTGAATCTAAGCGATGTGCCTGAGCGGTGAATCTAAGCGATGTGCCTAAGCGGTGAATCTAAGCGATGTGTCTAAGCGGTGAATCTAAGCGATGTGCCTAAGTGCTGAATCTAAGTGGTGAATCTAAGGGGTGTGCCTAAGCGGTGAATCTAAGCGGTGAATCTAAGCGGTGAATCTAAGCGATGTGCCTAAGCGGTGAATCTAAGCGGTGAATCTAAGCGGTGAATCTAAGCGATGTGCCTAAGCGGTGAATCTAAGCGATGTGCCTAAGCGGTGAATCTTAGCGATGTGCCTGAGCGGTGAATCTAAGCGGTGTGCCTAAGCGGTGAATCTAAGCGATGTGCCTAAGCGGTGAATCTAAGCGACAAGCCTAAGCGGTGAATCTAAGCGATGTGCCTAAGCGGTGAATCTAAGCGATGTGCCTAAGCGGTGAATCTAAGCGACAAGCCTAAGCGGTGAATCTAAGCGATGTGCCTAAGCGGTGAATCTAAACGATGTGCCTAAGCGGTGAATCTAAGCGATGTGTCTAAGCAGTGAATCTAAGCGATGTGCCTAAGCGGTGAATCTAAGCGGTGAATCTAAGCGATGTGCCTAAGCGGTGAATCTAAGCGGTGAATCTAAGCGGTGAATCTAAGCGATGTGCCTGAATCTCAGCGATGTGCCTGAATCTAAGCGGTGTGCCTAAGCGATGAATCTAAGCGATGTGCCTGAGCGGTGAATACAAGCGATGTGCCTAAGCGATGTGCCTAAGCGGTGAATCTTAGCGATGTGCCTAAGCTGTGAATCTAAGCGATGTGCCTAAGCGGTGAATCTAAGCGATGTGCCTGAGCGGTGAATCTAAGCGATGTGCCTAAGCGGTGAATCTAAGCGATGTGCCTGAGCGGTGAATCTAAGCGATGTGCCTAAGAGGTGAATCTAAGCGATGTGCTTGAGCGGTGAATCTAAGCGATGTGTCTAAACGGTGAATCTAAGCAGTGTGCCTAAGCGGTGAATCTAAGCGATGTGCCTAAGCGGTGAATCAAAGCGATGTGTCTAAGCAGTGAATCTAAGCGATGTGCCTAAGCGGTGAATCTTAGCGATGTGCCTAAGCGGTGAATCTAAGCGATGTGCCTAAGCGGTGAATCTAAGAGGTGAATCTAAGCGATGTGCTTAAGCGGTGAATCTAAGCGATGTGCCTAAGCGGTGAATCTAAGCGATGTGCCTAAGCGGTGAATCTAAGCGATGTGCCTGAGCGGTGAATCTAAGCGATGTGCCTAAGCGATGTGCCTGAGCGGTGAATCTAAGCGATGTGCCTAAGCAGTGAATCTAAGCAATGTGCCTAAGCGGTGAATCTAAGCAGTGTGCCTAAGCGGTGAATCTAAGCGATGTGCCTGAGCGGTGAATCTAAGCGATGTGCCTAAGCGGTGAATCTAAGCGATGTGTCTAAGCGGTGAATCTAAGCGATGTGCCTAAGTGCTGAATCTAAGTGGTGAATCTAAGGGGTGTGCCTAAGCGGTGAATCTAAGCGGTGAATCTAAGCGGTGAATCTAAGCGATGTGCCTAAGCGGTGAATCTAAGCGGTGAATCTAAGCGGTGAATCTAAGCGATGTGCCTAAGCGGTGAATCTAAGCGATGTGCCTAAGCGGTGAATCTTAGCGATGTGCCTGAGCGGTGAATCTAAGCGGTGTGCCTAAGCGGTGAATCTAAGCGATGTGCCTAAGCGGTGAATCTAAGCGACAAGCCTAAGCGGTGAATCTAAGCGATGTGCCTAAGCGGTGAATCTAAGCGATGTGCCTAAGCGGTGAATCTAAGCGACAAGCCTAAGCGGTGAATCTAAGCGATGTGCCTAAGCGGTGAATCTAAACGATGTGCCTAAGCGGTGAATCTAAGCGATGTGTCTAAGCAGTGAATCTAAGCGATGTGCCTAAGCGGTGAATCTAAGCGGTGAATCTAAGCGATGTGCCTAAGCGGTGAATCTAAGCGGTGAATCTAAGCGGTGAATCTAAGCGATGTGCCTAAGCGGTGAATCTAAGCGATGTGCCTAAGCGGTGAATCTTAGCGATGTGCCTGAGCGGTGAATCTAAGCGGTGTGCCTAAGCGGTGAATCTAAGCGATGTGCCTAAGCGGTGAATCTAAGCGACAAGCCTAAGCGGTGAATCTAAGCGATGTGCCTAAGCGGTGAATCAAAGCGATGTGCCTAAGCGGTGAATCTAAACGATGTGCCTAAGCGGTGAATCTAAGCGATGTGTCTAAGCAGTGAATCTAAGCGATGTGCCTAAGCGGTGAATCTAAGCGATGTGCCTGAGCGGTGAATACAAGCGATGTGCCTAAGCGATGTGCCTAAGCGGTGAATCAAAGCGATGTGCCTAAGTGGTGAATCTAAGCGATGAGCCTAAGTGGTGAATCTAAGTGATGTGCCTGAATCTAAGCGGTGTGCCTAAGCGATGAATCTAAGCGATGTGCCTGAGCGGTAAATCCAAGCGATGTGCCTAAGCGATGTGCCTAAGCGGTGAACCTAAGCGATGTGCCTAAGCGATGTGCCTAAGCGGTGAATCTAAGCGGTGTGTCTAAGCAGTGAATCTAAGCGGTGAATCTAAGCGATTAATCTAAGCGGTGAATCTAAGCGATGTTCCTAAGCGGTGAATCTAGGCGATGTGCCTGAACGGTGAATCTAAGCGATGTGCCTAAGCGGTAAATCTAAGCGATGTGCCAAAGCGGTGAATCTAAGTGATGTGTTAAGCGGTGAATCTAAGCGATGTGCCTAAGCGGTGAATCTAAACGATGTGCCTAAGCGGTGAATCTAAGCGATGTGCCTAAGCGGTGAATCTAAGCGGTGTGTCTAAGCAGTGAATCTAAGCGGTGAATCTAAGCGATTAATCTAAGCGGTGAATCTAAGCGATGTTCCTAAGCGGTGAATCTAGGCGATGTGCCTGAACGGTGAATCTAAGCGATGTGCCTAAGCAGTGAATCTAAGCAATGTGCCTAAGCGGTGAATCTAAGCAGTGTGCCTAAGCGGTGAATCTAAGCGATGTGCCTGAGCGGTGAATCTAAGCGATGTGCCTAAGTGCTGAATCTAAGTGGTGAATCTAAGGGGTGTGCCTAAGCGGTGAATCTAAGCGGTGAATCTAAGCGGTGAATCTAAGCGATGTGCCTAAGCGGTGAATCTAAGCGGTGAATCTAAGCGGTGAATCTAAGCGATGTGCCTAAGCGGTGAATCTAAGCGATGTGCCTAAGCGGTGAATCTAAGCGATGTGTCTAAGCGGTGAATCTAAGCGATGTGCCTAAGTGCTGAATCTAAGTGGTGAATCTAAGGGGTGTGCCTAAGCGGTGAATCTAAGCGGTGAATCTAAGCGGTGAATCTAAGCGATGTGCCTAAGCGGTGAATCTAAGCGGTGAATCTAAGCGGTGAATCTAAGCGATGTGCCTAAGCGGTGAATCTAAGCGATGTGCCTAAGCGGTGAATCTTAGCGATGTGCCTGAGCGGTGAATCTAAGCGGTGTGCCTAAGCGGTGAATCTAAGCGATGTGCCTAAGCGGTGAATCTAAGCGACAAGCCTAAGCGGTGAATCTAAGCGATGTGCCTAAGTGGTGAATCTAAGCAATGTGCCTAAGCGGTGAATCTAAGCGATGTGCCTAAGCGGTGAATCTAAGCGATGTGCCTAAGCGGTGAATCTAAGCGATGTGTCTAAGCGGTGAATCTAAGCGATGTGCCTAAGTGCTGAATCTAAGTGGTGAATCTAAGGGGTGTGCCTAAGCGGTGAATCTAAGCGGTGAATCTAAGCGGTGAATCTAAGCGATGTGCCTAAGCGGTGAATCTAAGCGGTGAATCTAAGCGGTGAATCTAAGCGATGTGCCTAAGCGGTGAATCTAAGCGATGTGCCTAAGCGGTGAATCTTAGCGATGTGCCTGAGCGGTGAATCTAAGCGGTGTGCCTAAGCGGTGAATCTAAGCGATGTGCCTAAGCGGTGAATCTAAGCGACAAGCCTAAGCGGTGAATCTAAGCGATGTGCCTAAGCGGTGAATCAAAGCGATGTGCCTAAGTGGTGAATCTAAGCGATGAGCCTATGCGGTGAATCTCAGCGATGTGCCTGAACCTAAGCGATGTGCCTAAGCGGTGAATCTAAGCGATGTGCCTAAGCGGTGAATCTAAGCGATGTGCCTAAGCGGTGAATCTAAACGATGTGCCTAAGCGGTGAATCTAAGCAATGTGTCTAAGCAGTGAATCTAAGCGATGTGCCTAAGCGGTGAATCTAAGCGATGTGCCTGAGCGGTGAATCTAAGCGATGAGCCTAAGTGGTGAATCTAAGTGATGTGCCTGAATCTAAGCGGTGTGCCTAAGCGATGAATCTAAGCGATGTGCCTGAGCGGTAAATCCAAGCGATGTGCCTAAGCGATGTGCCTAAGCGGTGAACCTAAGCGATGTGCCTAAGCGATGTGCCTAAGCGGTGAATCTAAGCGGTGTGTCTAAGCGGTGAATCTAAGCGGTGAATCTAAGCGATTAATCTAAGCGGTGAATCTAAGCGATGTTCCTAAGCGGTGAATCTAGGCGATGTGCCTGAACGGTGAATCTAAGCGATGTGCCTAAGCGGTAAATCTAAGCGATGTGCCAAAGCGGTGAATCTAAGCGATGTGCCTGAATCTAAGCGGTGAATCTAAGCGATGTGCCTAAGCGGTGAATCTAAACGATGTGTTAAGCGGTGAATCTAAGCGATGTGCCTAAGAGGTGAATCTAAACGGTGTGCCTAAGCGGTGAATCTAAGCGATGTGCCTAAGCGGTGAATCTAAGCGATGTGCCTAAGCGGTGAATCTAAGCGGTGTGTCTAAGCAGTGAATCTAAGCGGAGAATCTAAGCGATTAATCTAAGCGGTGAATCTAAGCGATGTTCCTAAGCGGTGAATCTAGGCGATGTGCCTGAACGGTGAATCTAAGCGATGTGCCTAAGCGGTAAATCTAAGCGATGTGCCAAAGCGGTGAATCTAAGCGATGTGCCTGAATCTAAGCGGTGAATCTAAGCGATGTGCCTAAGCGGTGAATCTAAACGGTGTGCCTAAGCGGTGAATCTAAGCGATGTGCCTAAGCGGTGAATCTAAGCGATGTGCCTAAGCGGTGAATCTAAGTGATGTGTCTAAGCGGTGAATCTAAGCGATGTGCCTAAGCGGTGAATCTAAGCGATGTGCCTAAGCGGTGAATCTACGCGATGTGCCTAAGCGGTGAATCAAAGCGATGTGCCTAAGTGGTGAATCTAAGCGATGAGCATATGTGGTGAATCTAAGCGATGTGCCTGAATCTAAGCGGTGTGCCTAAGCGATGAATCTAAGCGATGTGCCTGAGCGGTAAATCCAAGCGATGTGCCTAAGCGATGTGCCTAAGCGGTGAACCTAAGCGATGTGCCTGAATCTAAGCGATGTGCCTAAGCAATGTGCCTAAGCGGAGAATTTAAGTGATGTGCCTAAGCAGTGAATCTAAGCGGTGTGCCTAAGCGGTGAATCTAAGCGATGTGCCTGAGCGGTGAATCTAAGCGATTTGCCTAAGCGATGTGCCTGAGCGGTGAATCTAAGCGGTGTGCCTAAGCGGTGAATCTAAGCGATGTGCCTGAGCGGTGAATCTAAGCGATGTGCCTAAGCGATGTGCCTAAGCGGTGAATCTAAGCAGTGTGCCTAAGCGGTGAATCTAAGCGATGTGCCTGAGCGGTGAATCTAAGCGATGTGCCTAAGCGGTGAATCTAAGCGATGTGTCTAAGCGGTGAATCTAAGCGATGTGCCTAAGTGCTGAATCTAAGTGGTGAATCTAAGGGGTGTGCCTAAGCGGTGAATCTAAGCGGTGAATCTAAGCGGTGAATCTAAGCGATGTGCCTAAGCGGTGAATCTAAGCGATGTGCCTAAGTGGTGAATCTAAGCGATGTGCCTGAGCGGTGAATCTAAGCGGTGTGCCTGAGCGGTGAATCTAAGCGATGTGCCTAAGCGGTGAATGTAAGCAATGTGCCTAAGCGATGAATCTAAGCGATGTGCCTAAGCGGTGAATCTTAGCGATGTGCCTGAGTGGTGAATCTAAGCGGTGTGCCTAAGCGGTGAATCTAAGCGATGTGCCTAAGCGGTGAATCTAAGCGACAAGCCTAAGCGGTGAATATAAGCGATGTGCCTAAGCGGTGAATCAAAGCGATGTGCCTAAGTGGTGAATCTAAGCGATGAGCCTAAGCGGTGAATCTCAGCGATGTGCCTGAATACAAGCGATGTGCCTAAGCGATGTGCCTAAGCGGTGAACCTAAGCGATGTGCCTAAGCGGTGAATCTAAGCGATGTGCCTAAGCGGTGAATCTAAGCGATGTGCCTAAGCGGTGAATCTAAGTGATGTGTCTAAGCGGTGAATCTAAGCGATGTGTCTAAGCGGTGAATCTAAGCGATGTGCCTAAGCGGTGAATCTAAACGATGTGCCTAAGCGGTGAATCTAAGCGATGTGTCTAAGCAGTGAATCTAAGCGATGTGCCTAAGCGGTGAATCTAAGCGATGTGTCTAAGCGGTGAATCTAAGCGATGTGCCTAAGCGGTGAATCTAAACGATGTGCCTAAGCGGTGAATCTAAGCGATGTGTCTAAGCAGTGAATCTAAGCGATGTGCCTAAGCGGTGAATCTAAGCGATGTGCCTAAGCGGTGAATCTAAGCGATGTGCCTAAGCGGTGAATCAAAGCGATGTGCCTAAGTGGTGAATCTAAGCGATGAGCCTAAGTGGTGAATCTAAGCGATGTGCCTAAGCGGTGAATCTACGCGATGTGCCTAAGCCGTGAATCTAAGCGATGTGCCTAAGCGGTGAATCAAAGCGATGTGCCTAAGTGGTGAATCTAAGCGATGAGCCTAAGTGGTGAATCTAAGCGATGTGCCTAAGCGGTGAATCTACGCGATGTGCCTAAGCCGTGAATCTAAGCGATTAATCTAAGCGGTGAATCTAAGCGATGTGCCTAAGCGGTGAATCTAAGTGATTAATCTAAGTGGTATATCTAAGCGATGTGCCAAAGCGGTGAATCTAAGCGATGTTCCAAAGCATTGAATCTAAGCGATTAATCTAAGCGGTGAATCTAAGCGATGTGCCTAAGCAGTGAATCTAAGCGATTAATCTAAGCGGTGAATATAAGCGATGTGCCTAAGCAGTGAATCTAAGCGATTACTCTAAGCAGTGAATCTAAGCGATTAATCTAAGCGGTGAATCTAAGCGAAGTGCCTAAACGGTGAATCTAAGCGATGTGCCTAAGCGGTGAATCTAAGCGATGTGCCTAAGCGGTGAATCTAAGCGACAAGCCTAAGCGGTGAATATAAGCGATGTGCCTAAGCGGTGAATCAAAGCGATGTGCCTAAGTGGTGAATCTAAGCGATGAGCCTAAGCGGTGAATCTCAGCGATGTGCCTGAATCTAAGCGGTGTGCCTAAGCGATGAATCTAAGCGATGTGCCTGAGCGGTGAATACAAGCGATGTGCCTAAGCGATGTGCCTAAGCGGTGAACCTAAGCGATGTGCCTAAGCGGTGAATCTAAGCGATGTGCCTAAGCGGTGAATCTAAGCGATGTGCCTAAGCGGTGAATCTAAGTGATGTGTCTAAGCGGTGAATCTAAGCGATGTGTCTAAGCGGTGAATCTAAGCGATGTGTCTAAGCAGTGAATCTAAGCGATGTGCCTAAGCGGTGAATCTAAGCGATGTGCCTAAGCGGTGAATCAAAGCGATGTGCCTAAGTGGTGAATCTAAGCGATGTGTCTAAGCAGTGAATCTAAGCGATGTGCCTAAGCGGTGAATCTAAGCGATGTGCCTAAGCGGTGAATCTAAGCGATGTGCCTAAGCGGTGAATCTAAGCGATGTGCCTAAGCGGTGAATCAAAGCGATGTGCCTAAGTGGTGAATCTAAGCGATGAGCCTAAGTGGTGAATCTAAGCGATGTGCCTAAGCGGTGAATCAAAGCGATGTGCCTAAGTGGTGAATCTAAGCGATGAGCCTAAGCGGTGAATCTAAACGATGTGCCTAAGCGGTGAATCTAAGCGATGTGTCTAAGCAGTGAATCTAAGCGATGTGCCTAAGCGGTGAATCTAAGCGATGTGCCTAAGCGGTGAATCTAAGCGATGTGCCTAAGCGGTGAATCAAAGCGATGTGCCTAAGTGGTGAATCTAAGCGATGAGCCTAAGTGGTGAATCTAAGCGATGTGCCTAAGCGGTGAATCTACGCGATGTGCCTAAGCCGTGAATCTAAGCGATGTGCCTAAGCGGTGAATCTAAGCGATGAGCCTAAGTGGTGAATCTAAGCGATGTGCCTAAGTGGTGAATCTAAGCGATGAGCCTAAGTGGTGAATCTAAGCGATGTGCCTAAGCGGTGAATCTACGCGATGTGCCTAAGCCGTGAATCTAAGCGATGTGCCTAAGCGGTGAATATAAGCGATGTGCCTAAGCAGTGAATCTAAGCGATTAATCTAAGCGGTGAATCTAAGCGATGTGCCTAAGCGGTGAATCTAAGTGATTAATCTAAGTGGTATATCTAAGCGATGTGCCAAAGCGGTGAATCTAAGCGATGTTCCAAAGCATTGAATCTAAGCGATTAATCTAAGCGGTGAATCTAAGCGATGTGCCTAAGCAGTGAATCTAAGCGATTAATCTAAGCGGTGAATATAAGCGATGTGCCTAAGCAGTGAATCTAAGCGATTAATCTAAGCGGTGAATCTAAGCGAAGTGCCTAAACGGTGAATCTAAGCGATGTGCCTAAGCGGTGAATCTAAGCGATTAATCTAAGTGGTGAATCTAAGCGATGTGCCGAAACGGTGAATCTAAGCAATGTGTCTAAGCGGTGAATCTAATCGGTAAATCTAAGTGGTGAATCTAAGCGATGTGCCTAAGAGGTGAATCTACGCGATGTGCCTAAGCCGTGAATCTAAGCATGGTGCCTAAGCGGTGAATCTAAGCGGTAAATCTAAGTGGTGAATCAAAGCGATGTGCCTAAGAGGTGAATCTAAGCGATGTGCCAGAGCGGTGAATCTAATCGGTGAATCTAAGCGATGTGCCTAAGTGGTGAATCGAAGCGATGTGCCTAAGAGGTGAATCTAAGCGATGTGCCAGAGCGGTGAATCTAATCGGTGAATCTAAGCGATGTGCCTAAGTGGTGAATCTAAGCGATGTGTCTAAGCGGTGAATCTAATCGGTGAATCTAAGCGATGTGTCTAAGCGGTAAATCCAAGCGGTAAATCTAAGCGGTGAATCTAAGCGATGTGCCTGAGTGGTGAATCTAAGCGATATGCCTAAGTGGTGAATCTAAGCGGTGAATCTAAGCGATGTGCCTAAGCGGTGAATCTAAGCGATGTGCCTGAGCGGTGAATCTAAGCGATGTGCCTAAGCGGTGAATCTAAGCGGTAAATCTAAGCGGTGAATCTAAGCGATGTGCCTAAGCGGTGAATCTAAGCGGTGAATCTAAGCGATGTGCCTAAGCGGTGAATCTAAGCGATGTGCCTGAGCGGTGAATCTAAGAGATGTGCCTAAGCGGTGAATCTAAGCGGTAAATCTAAGCGGTGAATCTAAGCGATGTGTCTAAGCGGTGAATCTAAGCGATGTGCCTAAGCGGTGAATCTAAACGATGTGCCTAAGCGGTGAATCTAAGCGATGTGCCTAAGCGGTGAATCAAAGCGATGAGCCTAAGTGGTGAATCTAAGCGATGTGCCTGAGCGGTGAATCTACGCGATGTGCCTAAGCCGTGAATCTAAGCGATGTGCCTAAGCGGTGAATATAAGCGATGTGCCTAAGCCGTGAATCTAAGCGATGTGCCTAAGCGGTGAATCTAAGCGATGAGCCTAAGTGGTGAATCTAAGCGATGTGCCTGAGCGGTGAATCTACGCGATGTGCCTAAGCCGTGAATCTAAGCGATGTGCCTAAGCGGTGAATATAAGCGATGTGCCTAAGCCGTGAATCTAAGCGATGTGCCTAAGTGGTGAATGTAAGCGATGAGCCTAAGTGGTGAATCTAAGCGATGTGCCTAAGCGGTGAATCTACGCGATGTGCCTAAGCGGTGAATATAAGCGATGTGCCTAAGCAGTGAATCTAAGCGATGTGCCTAAGCGGTGAATATAAGCGATGTGCCTAAGCAGTGAATCTAAGCGATTAATCTAAGCGGTGAATCTAAGCGATGTGCCTAAGCGGTGAATATAAGCGATGTGCCTAAGCAGTGAATCTAAGCGATTAATCTAAGCGGTGAATCTAAGCGATGTGCCTAAGCGGTGAATCTAAGTGATTAATCTAAGTGGTATATCTAAGCGATGTGCCAAAGCGGTGAATCTAAGCGATGTTCCAAAGCATTGAATCTAAGCGATTAATCTAAGCGGTGAATCTAAGCGATGTGCCTAAGCAGTGAATCTAAGCGATTAATCTAAGCGGTGAATATAAGCGATGTGCCTAAGCAGTGAATCTAAGCGATTACTCTAAGCAGTGAATCTAAGCGATGTGCCTAAGATGTGAATCTAAGCGATTAATCTAAGCGGTGAATCTAAGCGAAGTGCCTAAACGGTGAATCTAAGCGATGTGCCTAAGCGGTGAATCTAAGCGATTAATCTAAGTGGTGAATCTAAGCGATGTGCCGAAACGGTGAATCTAAGCAATGTGTCTAAGCGGTGAATCTAATCGGTAAATCTAAGTGGTGAATCTAAGCGATGTGCCTAAGAGGTGAATCTACGCGATGTGCCTAAGCCGTGAATCTAAGCATGGTGCCTAAGCGGTGAATCTAAGCGGTAAATCTAAGTGGTGAATCAAAGCGATGTGCCTAAGAGGTGAATCTAAGCGATGTGCCAGAGCGGTGAATCTAATCGGTGAATCTAAGCGATGTGCCTAAGTGGTGAATCGAAGCGATGTGCCTAAGAGGTGAATCTAAGCGATGTGCCAGAGCGGTGAATCTAATCGGTGAATCTAAGCGATGTGCCTAAGTGGTGAATCTAAGCGATGTGTCTAAGCGGTGAATCTAATCGGTGAATCTAAGCGATGTGTCTAAGCGGTAAATCCAAGCGGTAAATCTAAGCGGTGAATCTAAGCGATGTGCCTGAGTGGTGAATCTAAGCGATATGCCTAAGTGGTGAATCTAAGCGGTGAATCTAAGCGATGTGCCTAAGCGGTGAATCTAAGCGATGTGCCTGAGCGGTGAATCTAAGCGATGTGCCTAAGCGGTGAATCAAAGCGATGTGCCTAAGTGGTGAATCTAAGCGATGAGCCTAAGTGGTGAATCTAAGCGATGTGCCTAAGCGGTGAATCTACGCGATGTGCCTAAGCCGTGAATCTAAGCGATGTGCCTAAGCGGTGAATCTAAGCGATGAGCCTAAGTGGTGAATCTAAGCGATGTGCCTAAGTGGTGAATCTAAGCGATGAGCCTAAGTGGTGAATCTAAGCGATGTGCCTAAGCGGTGAATCTACGCGATGTGCCTAAGCCGTGAATCTAAGCGATGTGCCTAAGCGGTGAATATAAGCGATGTGCCTAAGCAGTGAATCTAAGCGATTAATCTAAGCGGTGAATCTAAGCGATGTGCCTAAGCGGTGAATCTAAGTGATTAATCTAAGTGGTGAATCTAAGCGATGTGCCGAAACGGTGAATCTAAGCAATGTGTCTAAGCGGTGAATCTAATCGGTAAATCTAAGTGGTGAATCTAAGCGATGTGCCTAAGAGGTGAATCTACGCGATGTGCCTAAGCCGTGAATCTAAGCATGGTGCCTAAGCGGTGAATCTAAGCGGTAAATCTAAGTGGTGAATCAAAGCGATGTGCCTAAGAGGTGAATCTAAGCGATGTGCCAGAGCGGTGAATCTAATCGGTGAATCTAAGCGATGTGCCTAAGTGGTGAATCGAAGCGATGTGCCTAAGAGGTGAATCTAAGCGATGTGCCAGAGCGGTGAATCTAATCGGTGAATCTAAGCGATGTGCCTAAGTGGTGAATCTAAGCGATGTGTCTAAGCGGTGAATCTAATCGGTGAATCTAAGCGATGTGTCTAAGCGGTAAATCCAAGCGGTAAATCTAAGCGGTGAATCTAAGCGATGTGCCTGAGTGGTGAATCTAAGCGATATGCCTAAGTGGTGAATCTAAGCGGTGAATCTAAGCGATGTGCCTAAGCGGTGAATCTAAGCGATGTGCCTGAGCGGTGAATCTAAGCGATGTGCCTAAGCGGTGAATCAAAGCGATGTGCCTAAGTGGTGAATCTAAGCGATGAGCCTAAGTGGTGAATCTAAGCGATGTGCCTAAGCGGTGAATCTACGCGATGTGCCTAAGCCGTGAATCTAAGCGATGTGCCTAAGCGGTGAATCTAAGCGATGAGCCTAAGTGGTGAATCTAAGCGATGTGCCTAAGTGGTGAATCTAAGCGATGAGCCTAAGTGGTGAATCTAAGCGATGTGCCTAAGCGGTGAATCTACGCGATGTGCCTAAGCCGTGAATCTAAGCGATGTGCCTAAGCGGTGAATATAAGCGATGTGCCTAAGCAGTGAATCTAAGCGATTAATCTAAGCGGTGAATCTAAGCGATGTGCCTAAGCGGTGAATCTAAGTGATTAATCTAAGTGGTATATCTAAGCGATGTGCCAAAGCGGTGAATCTAAGCGATGTTCCAAAGCATTGAATCTAAGCGATTAATCTAAGCGGTGAATCTAAGCGATGTGCCTAAGCAGTGAATCTAAGCGATTAATCTAAGCGGTGAATATAAGCGATGTGCCTAAGCAGTGAATCTAAGCGATTACTCTAAGCAGTGAATCTAAGCGATGTGCCTAAGATGTGAATCTAAGCGATTAATCTAAGCGGTGAATCTAAGCGAAGTGCCTAAACGGTGAATCTAAGCGATGTGCCTAAGCGGTGAATCTAAGCGATTAATCTAAGTGGTGAATCTAAGCGATGTGCCGAAACGGTGAATCTAAGCAATGTGTCTAAGCGGTGAATCTAATCGGTAAATCTAAGTGGTGAATCTAAGCGATGTGCCTAAGAGGTGAATCTACGCGATGTGCCTAAGCCGTGAATCTAAGCATGGTGCCTAAGCGGTGAATCTAAGCGGTAAATCTAAGTGGTGAATCAAAGCGATGTGCCTAAGAGGTGAATCTAAGCGATGTGCCAGAGCGGTGAATCTAATCGGTGAATCTAAGCGATGTGCCTAAGTGGTGAATCGAAGCGATGTGCCTAAGAGGTGAATCTAAGCGATGTGCCAGAGCGGTGAATCTAATCGGTGAATCTAAGCGATGTGCCTAAGTGGTGAATCTAAGCGATGTGTCTAAGCGGTGAATCTAATCGGTGAATCTAAGCGATGTGTCTAAGCGGTAAATCCAAGCGGTAAATCTAAGCGGTGAATCTAAGCGATGTGCCTGAGTGGTGAATCTAAGCGATATGCCTAAGTGGTGAATCTAAGCGGTGAATCTAAGCGATGTGCCTAAGCGGTGAATCTAAGCGATGTGCCTGAGCGGTGAATCTAAGCGATGTGCCTAAGCGGTGAATCTAAGCGGTAAATCTAAGCGGTGAATCTAAGCGATGTGCCTAAGCGGTGAATCTAAGCGGTGAATCTAAGCGATGTGCCTAAGCGGTGAATCTAAGCGATGTGCCTGAGCGGTGAATCTAAGAGATGTGCCTAAGCGGTGAATCTAAGCGTTAAATCTAAGCGGTGAATCTAAGCGATGTGTCTAAGCGGTGAATCTAAGCGATGTGCCTAAGCGGTGAATCTAAACGATGTGCCTAAGCGGTGAATCTAAGCGATGTGTCTAAGCAGTGAATCTAAGCGATGTGCCTAAGCGGTGAATCTAAGCGATGTGCCTAAGCGGTGAATCTAAGCGATGTGCCTAAGCGGTGAATCAAAGCGATGAGCCTAAGTGGTGAATCTAAGCGATGTGCCTGAGCGGTGAATCTACGCGATGTGCCTAAGCCGTGAATCTAAGCGATGTGCCTAAGCCGTGAATCTAAGCGATGTGCCTAAGCCGTGAATCTAAGCGATGTGCCTAAGCGGTGAATCTAAGCGATGAGCCTAAGTGGTGAATCTAAGCGATGTGCCTGAGCGGTGAATCTACGCGATGTGCCTAAGCCGTGAATCTAAGCGATGTGCCTAAGCGGTGAATATAAGCGATGTGCCTAAGCCGTGAATCTAAGCGATGTGCCTAAGTGGTGAATCTAAGCGATGAGCCTAAGTGGTGAATCTAAGCGATGTGCCTAAGCGGTGAATCTACGCGATGTGCCTAAGCCGTGAATCTAAGCGATGTGCCTAAGCGGTGAATATAAGCGATGTGCCTAAGCAGTGAATCTAAGCGATTAATCTAAGCGGTGAATCTAAGCGATGTGCCAAAGCGGTGAATCTAAGCGATGTTCCAAAGCATTGAATCTAAGCGATTAATCTAAGCGGTGAATCTAAGCGATGTGCCTAAGCAGTGAATCTAAGCGATTAATCTAAGCGGTGAATATAAGCGATGTGCCTAAGCAGTGAATCTAAGCGATTACTCTAAGCAGTGAATCTAAGCGATGTGCCTAAGATGTGAATCTAAGCGATTAATCTAAGCGGTGAATCTAAGCGAAGTGCCTAAACGGTGAATCTAAGCGATGTGCCTAAGCGGTGAATCTAAGCGATTAATCTAAGTGGTGAATCTAAGCGATGTGCCGAAACGGTGAATCTAAGCAATGTGTCTAAGCGGTGAATCTAATCGGTAAATCTAAGTGGTGAATCTAAGCGATGTGCCTAAGAGGTGAATCTACGCGATGTGCCTAAGCCGTGAATCTAAGCATGGTGCCTAAGCGGTGAATCTAAGCGGTAAATCTAAGTGGTGAATCAAAGCGATGTGCCTAAGAGGTGAATCTAAGCGATGTGCCAGAGCGGTGAATCTAATCGGTGAATCTAAGCGATGTGCCTAAGTGGTGAATCGAAGCGATGTGCCTAAGAGGTGAATCTAAGCGATGTGCCAGAGCGGTGAATCTAATCGGTGAATCTAAGCGATGTGCCTAAGTGGTGAATCTAAGCGATGTGTCTAAGCGGTGAATCTAATCGGTGAATCTAAGCGATGTGTCTAAGCGGTAAATCCAAGCGGTAAATCTAAGCGGTGAATCTAAGCGATGTGCCTGAGTGGTGAATCTAAGCGATATGCCTAAGTGGTGAATCTAAGCGGTGAATCTAAGCGATGTGCCTAAGCGGTGAATCTAAGCGATGTGCCTGAGCGGTGAATCTAAGCGATGTGCCTAAGCGGTGAATCTAAGCGGTAAATCTAAGCGGTGAATCTAAGCGATGTGCCTAAGCGGTGAATCTAAGCGGTGAATCTAAGCGATGTGCCTAAGCGGTGAATCTAAGCGATGTGCCTGAGCGGTGAATCTAAGAGATGTGCCTAAGCGGTGAATCTAAGCGGTAAATCTAAGCGGTGAATCTAAGCGATGTGCCTGAGTGGTGAATCTAAGCGATATGCCTAAGTGGTGAATCTAAGCGGTGAATCTAAGCGGTGAATCTAAGCGATGTGCCTAAGCGGTGAATCTAAGTGGTGAATCTAAGCGATGTGCCTAAGCGGTGAATCTAAGCGATGTGTCTAAGAGGTGAATGTAAGCGGTGTGTTAAGCGGTGAATCTAAGTGGTGTGTTAAGCGGTGAATCTAAACGATGTGCCTAAGCGGTGAATCTAAGCGATGTGCCTAAGCGGTGAATCTAAGCGATGTGTCTAAGTGGTGAATCTAAGCGATGTGCCTGACCGGTGAATCCAAGCGATGTGCCTAAGCGGTGAATCTAAGCGATGTGCCTAAGCGGTGAATCTAAGCGATGTTCATAAGCGGTGAATCTAAGCAGTGTGCCTAAGCGGTGAATCTAAGCATGGTGCCTAAGCGGTGAATCTAAGCGGTAAATCTAAGTGGTGAATCAAAGCGATGTGCCTAAGAGGTGAATCTAAGCGATGTGCCAGAGCGGTGAATCTAATCGGTGAATCTAAGCGATGTGCCTAAGTGGTGAATCGAAGCGATGTGCCTAAGAGGTGAATCTAAGCGATGTGCCAGAGCGGTGAATCTAATCGGTGAATCTAAGCGATGTGCCTAAGTGGTGAATCTAAGCGATGTGTCTAAGCGGTGAATCTAATCGGTGAATCTAAGCGATGTGTCTAAGCGGTAAATCCAAGCGGTAAATCTAAGCGGTGAATCTAAGCGATGTGCCTGAGTGGTGAATCTAAGCGATATGCCTAAGTGGTGAATCTAAGCGGTGAATCTAAGCGATGTGCCTAAGCGGTGAATCTAAGCGATGTGCCTGAGCGGTGAATCTAAGCGATGTGCCTAAGCGGTGAATCTAAGCGGTAAATCTAAGCGGTGAATCTAAGCGATGTGCCTAAGCGGTGAATCTAAGCGGTGAATCTAAGCGATGTGCCTAAGCGGTGAATCTAAGCGATGTGCCTGAGCGGTGAATCTAAGAGATGTGCCTAAGCGGTGAATCTAAGCGGTAAATCTAAGTGGTGAATCTAAGCGATGTGCCTGAGTGGTGAATCTAAGCGATATGCCTAAGTGGTGAATCTAAGCGGTGAATCTAAGCGGTGAATCTAAGCGATGTGCCTAAGCGGTGAATCTAAGTGGTGAATCTAAGCGATGTGCCTAAGCGGTGAATCTAAGCGATGTGTCTAAGAGGTGAATGTAAGCGGTGTGTTAAGCGGTGAATCTAAGTGGTGTGTTAAGCGGTGAATCTAAACGATGTGCCTAAGCGGTGAATCTAAGCGATGTGCCTAAGCGGTGAATCTAAGCGATGTGTCTAAGTGGTGAATCTAAGCGATGTGCCTGACCGGTGAATCCAAGCGATGTGCCTAAGCGGTGAATCTAAGCGATGTGCCTAAGCGGTGAATCTAAGCGATGTTCATAAGCGGTGAATCTAAGCAGTGTGCCTAAGCGGTGAATCTAAGCGATGTGCCTAAGCGGTGAATCTAAGCGATGTGCCTAAGCGGTGAATCTAAGCGATGTGCCTAAGCGGTGAATCTAAGCGATGTGCCTAAGCGGTGAATCTAAGCGGTGTGCCTAAGCAATGTGCCTAAGTGGTGAATCTAAGTGGTGAATCTAAGCGATGAATCTAAGCGGTGAATCTAAGTGATGTGCCTAAGCGGTGAATCTAAGCGGTGAATCTAAGCGGTGAATCTAAGTGATGTGCCTAAGCGGTGAATCTAAGCGGTGAATCTAAGCGATGTGTCTAAGCGGTGAATCTAAGCGATGTGCCTAAGCGGTGAATCTAAACGATTTGCCTAAGCGGTGAATCTAAGCGATGTGCCTAAGCGGTGAATCTAAGCGGTGTGCCTAAGCAATGTGCCTAAGTGGTGAATCTAAGTGGTGAATCTAAGCGATGTGCCTAAGTGGTGAATCTAAGCTGTGAATCTAAGCGGTGAATCTAAGCGGTGAATCTAAGCGATGTGCCTAAGCGGTGAATCTAAACGATTTGCCTAAGCGGTGAATCTAAGCGATGTGCCTAAGCGGTGAATCTAAGCGGTGTGCCTAAGCAATGTGCCTAAGTGGTGAATCTAAGTGGTGAATCTAAGCGATGAATCTAAGCGGTGAATCTAAGTGATGTGCCTAAGCGGTGAATCTAAGCGGTGAATCTAAGCGGTGAATCTAAGCGATGTGCCTAAGTGGTGAATCTAAGCTGTGAATCTAAGCGGTGAATCTAAGTGATGTGCCTAAGCGGTGAATCTAAGCGGTGAATCTAAGCGATGTGCCTAAGCGGTGAATCTAAGCGATGTGCCTAAGCGGTGAATCTAAGCGATGTGCCTAAGCGGTGAATCTAAGCGGTGTGCCTAAGTGGTGAATCTAAGTGATGTGCCTGAGCTGTGAATTCAAGCGATGTGCCTAAGCGGTGAATCTTAGCGATGTGCCTAAGCGGTGAATCTAAGCGATGTTCCTAAGCGGTGAATCTAAGTGGTGTATCTAAACGATGTGCCTGAGCGGTGAATCTAAGCGATGTGCCTAAGCAGTGAATCTAAGCAATGTACCTAAGCGGTGAATCTAAGCAGTGTGCCTAAGCGGTGAATCTAAGCGATTAATCTACAGTGCCTTGCAAAAGTATTCAGCCCCCTTGAACTTTTCAACCTTTTGCCACATTTCAGGCTTTAAACATAAAGATATGAAATTGTAATTTTTTGTGAAGAATCAACAACAAGTGGGACACAATCGTGAAGTGGAACGAAATTTATTGGATATTTTAAACTTTTTTTAGAAATAAAAAAACTGAAAAGTGGGGCGTGCAATATTATTCAGCCCCCTTGCGTTAATACTTTGTAGCGCCACCTTTTGCTGCGATTACAGCTGCAAGTCGCTTGGGGTATGTCTCTATTAGTTTTGCACATCGAGATACTGAAATTTTTGCCCATTCTTCCTTGCAAAACAGTTCGAGCTCAGTGAGGTTGGATGGAGAGCGTTTGTGAACAGCAGTTTTCAGCTCTTTCCACAGATTCTCGATGGGATTCAGGTCTGGACTTTGACTTGGCCATTTTAACACCTGGATAAGTTTATTTGTGAACCATTCCATTGTAGATTTTGCTTTATGTTTTGGATCATTGTCTTGTTGGAAGATAAATCTCCATCCCAGTCTCAGGTCTTTTGCAGACTGCAACAGGTTTTCTTCCAGAATGGTCCTGTATTTGGCTCCATCCATCTTCCCATCAATTTTAACCATCTTCCCTGTCCCTGCTGAAGAAAAGCAGGCCCAAACCATGATGCTGCCACCACCATGTTTGACAGTGGGGATGGTGTGTTCAGGGTGATGAGCTGTGTTGCTTTTATGCCAAACATAACGTTTTGCGTTGTGGCCAAAAAGTTCGATTTTGGTTTCATCTGACCAGAGCACCTTCTTCCACATGCTTGGTGTGTCTCCCAGGTGACTTTTTATAGATATCTTTGAGAAATGGCTTTCTTCTTGCCACTCTTCCATAAAGGCCAGATTTGTGCAGTGTACGACTGATTGTTGTCCTATGGACAGATTCTCCCACCTCAGCTGTAGATCTCTGCAGTTCATTCAGAGTGATCATAAGCCTCTTGGCTGCATCTCTGATCAGTCTTCTCCTTGTTTGAGCTGAAAGTTTAGAGGGACGGCCGGGTCTTGGTAGATTTGCAGTGGTCTGATACTCCCTTCATTTCAATATGATCGCTTGCACAGTGCTCCTTGAGATGTTTAAAGCTTGGGAAATCTTTTTGTATCCAAATTCGGCTTTAAACTTCTCCACAACAGTATCTCGGACCTGCCTGGTGTGTTCCTTGGTCTTCATGATGCTCTCTGCGCTTTAAACAGAACTCTGAGACTATCACAGAGCAGGTGCATTTATACGGAGACTTGATTACACACAGGTGGATTCTATTTATCACCATCAGTCATTTAGGTCAACATTGGATCATTCAGAGATCCTCACTGAACTTCTGGAGTGAGTTTGCTGCACTGAAAGTAAAGGGGCTGAATAATATTGCACGCCCCACTTTTCAGGTTTTTATTTCTAAAAAAAGTTTAAAATATCCAATAAATTTCGTTCCACTTCACAATTGTGTCGCACTTGTTATTGATTCTTCACAAAAAATTACAATTTCATATCGTTATGTTTAAAGCCTGAAATGTGGCAAAAGGTTGAAAAGTTCAAGGGGGCTGAATACTTTTGCAAGGCACTGTAAGCGGTGAATCTAAGCGATGTGCCTAAGCAGTGAATCTAAGCGATTAATCTAAGCGGTAAATCTAAGCGATGTGCCTAAGCAGTGAATCTAAGCGATTAATCTAAGCGGTGAATCTAAGCGATGTGCCTAAGCAGTGAATCTAAGCGATTAATCTAAGCGGTGAATCTAAGCGATGTGCCTAAGATGTGAATCTAAGCGATTAATCTAAGCGGTGAATCTAAGCGATGTGCCTAAACGGTGAATCTAAGCGATGTGCCTAAGCGGTGAATCTAAGCGATTAATCTAAGTGGTGAATCTAAGCGATGTGCCTAAACGGTGAATCTAAGCGATGTGCCTAAGCGGTGAATCTAAGCGATTAATCTAAGTGGTGAATCTAAGCGATGTGCCTAAGCGGTAAATGTAAGCGATGTGCCAAAGCGGTGAATCTAAGCGATATGCCTAAGCGGTGAATCTAAGCGATGTGCCTGAATCTAAGCGGTGAATCTAAGCGGTGTGTTAAGCGGTGAATCTAAACGATGTGCCTAAGCGGTGTGTCTAAGCAGTGAATCTAAGCGGTGAATCTAAGCGATGTGCCTAAGCGGTGAATCTAAGCGATTAATCTAAGCGGTGAATCTAAGCGATGTGCTTAAGCAGTGAATCTAAGCGATATGCCTAAGCAGTGAATCTAAGCGATATGCCTAAGCGGTGAATCTAAGCGATGTGCCTAAGCAGTGAATCTAAGCGATATGCCTAAGCGGTGAATCTAAGCGATGTGCCTAAGTGGTGAATCTAAGCGATGAGCCTAAGCGGTGAATCTAAGCGATGTGCCTAAGCGCTGAATCTAAGTGGTGAATCTAAGGGGTGTGCCTAAGCGGTGAATCTAAGCGATGTGCCTAAGCGCTGAATCTAAGTGGTGAATCTAAGGGGTGTGCCTAAGCGGTGAATCTAAGCGGTGAATCTAAGCGGTGAATCTAAGCGATGTGCCTGAGCGGTGAATCTAAGCGATGTGTCTAAGCGGTGAATCTAAGCGATGTGCCTAAGCGGTGAATCTAAGCGGTGAATCTAAGCGATGTGCCTAAGCGGTGAATCTAAGCGATGTGCCTGAGCGGTGAATCTAAGCGGTGTGCCTGAGCGGTGAATCTAAGCGATGTGCCTAAACGGTGAATCTAAGTGATGTGCCTAAGCGGTGAATCTAAGTGATGTGCCTAAGCGGTGAATCTAAGCGATGTGTCTAAGCGGTGAATCTAAGTGATGTGCCTAAGCGGTGAATCTAAGCGATGTGCCTGAGCGGTGAATCTAAGCGGTGTGCCTGAGCGGTGAATCTAAGCGATGTGCCTAAGCGGTGAATCTAAGCGATGTGCCTAAGCAATGAATCTAAGCAACGTGCCTAAGCGGTGAATCTAAGCAGTAAATTTAAGCGGTGAATCTAAGCGATGTGCCTAAGCGCTGAATCTAAGCGATGTGCCTAAGCGGTGAATCTAAGCGGTGTGCCTAAGCGGTGAATCTAAGTGGTGAATCTAAACGATGTGCCTAAGCGGTGAATCTAAGTGGTGAATCTAAGCGATGTGCCTGAGCGGTGAATCTAAGCGATGTGCCTAAGCAGTGAATCTAAGCAATGTACCTAAGCGGTGAATCTAAGCAGTGTGCCTAAGCGGTGAATCTAAGCGATGTGTCTAAGCGGTGAATCTAAGCGATGTGCCTAAGCGGTGAATCTAAGTGATGTGCCTAAGCGGTGAATCTAAGCAGTGTGCCTAAGCGGTGAATCTAAGCGATGTGTCTAAGCGGTGAATATAAGCGATGTGCCTAAGCGGTGAATCTAAGCGGTGAATCTAAGCGGTGAATCTAGGCGATGTGCCTAAGTGGTGAATCTAAGCGATGTGCCTAAGCAGTGAATCTAAGCGATGTGCCTGAGCGGTGAATCTAAGCGGTGTGCCTGAGCGGTGAATCTAAGCGATGTGCCTAAGCGGTGAATCTAAGCGATGTGCCTAAGCAGTGAATCTAAGCGATGTGCCTAAGCGGTGAATCTAAGCGATGAATTTAAGCGGTGAATCTAAGCGGTGAATCTAAGTGGTGAATCTAAGCGATGTGCCTAAGCAGTGAATCTAAGCGATGTGCCTAAGCGGTGAATCTAAGCGATGAATTTAAGCGGTGAATCTAAGCGGTGAATCTAAGCGGTGAATCTAGGCGATCTGCCTAAGCGGTAAATCTAAGCGATGAATTTATGCGGTGAATCTAAGCAGTGAATCTAAGTGGTGAATCTAAGCGGTGAATCTAAGCGATGTGCTTAAGCGGTTAATCTAAGCGATTTGCCTAAGCGGTTAATCTAAGCGATGTGCCTAAGCGGTCAATCTAAGCAATGTGCCTAAGCGCTGAATCTAAGTGGTGAATCTAAGGGGTGTGCCTAAGCGGTGAATCTAAGCGATGTGCCTAAGCGCTGAATCTAAGCGATGTGCCTGAGCGGTGAATCTAAGCGATGTGCCTAAGCGGTGAATCTAAGCAGTAAATTTAAGCGGTGAATCTAAGCGATGTGCCTAAGCGCTGAATCTAAACGATGTGCCTAAGCGGTGAATCTAAGCGATGTGTCTAAGAGGTGAATGTAAGCGGTGTGTTAAGCGGTGAATCTAAGTGGTGTGTTAAGCGGTGAATCTAAACGATGTGCCTAAGCGGTGAATCTAAGCAATGTGCCTAAGCGGTGAATCTAAGCGATGTGCCTAAGCGGTGAATCTAAGCGATGTGCCTAAGCGGTGAATCTAAGCGAAGTGCCTAAGCGGTGAATCTAAGCGATGTGTCTAAGCGGTGAATCTAAGCGACGTGCCTGAGCGGTGAATCTAAGCGATGTGCCTAAGCGGTGAATCTAAGCGATGTTCCTAAGCGGTGAATCTAAGCGATGTTCCAAAGCATTCAATCTAAGCGATTAATCTAAGCGGTGAATCTAAGCGATGTGCCTAAGCAGTGAATCTAAGCGATTAATCTAAGCGGTGAATCTAAGCGATGTGCCTAAGCAGTGAATCTAAGCGATTAATCTAAGCGGTGAATCTAAGCGATGTGCCTAAACGGTGAATCTAAGCGATGTGTCTAAGCAGTGAATCTAAGCGATTAATCTAAGCGGTGAATCTAAGCGATGTGCCTAAACGGTGAATCTAAGCGATGTGCCTAAGCAGTGAATCTAAACGATTAATCTAAGCGGTGAATCTAAGCGATGTGCCTAAGCGGTGAATCTAAGCGATGTGTCTAAGCGGTGAATCTAAGCGATGTGCCTAAGCGGTGAATCTAAGCGATGTGTCTAAGCGTTGAATATAAGCGATGTGCCTAAGCGGTGAATCTAAGCGGTGAATCTAAGCGATGTGCCTAAGCGGTGAATCTAAGCGATGTGCCTAAGCGGTGAATCTAAGCGATGTGCCTGAGCGGTGAATCTAAGCGGTGTGCCTGAGCGGTGAATCTAAGCGATGTGCCTAAGCGGTGAATCTAAGCAGTAAATTTAAGCGGTGAATCTAAGCGGTGAATCTAAGTGGTGAATCTAAGCGATGTGCCTAAGCAGTGAATCTAAGCGATGTGCCTAAGCGGTGAATCTAAGCGATGTGCCTAAGCAGTGAATCTAAGCGATGAATTTAAGCGGTGAATCTAAGCGGTGAATCTAAGCAGTAAATTTAAGCAGTGAATCTAAGCGATGTGCCTAAGCGCTGAATCTAAGCGATGTGCCTAAGCGGTGAATCTAAGTGGTGAATCTAAACGATGTGCCTAAGCTGTGAATCTAAGCGATGTGCCTAAGCGGTGAATCTAAGTGGTGAATCTAAACGATGTGCCTAAGCGGTGAATCTAAGTGGTGAATCTAAACGATGTGCCTAAGCTGTGAATCTAAGCGATGTGCCTAAGCGGTGAATCTAAGCAGTAAATTTAAGTGGTGAATCTAAGCGATGTGCCTAAGCGCTGAATCTAAGCGATGTGCCTAAGCGGTGAATCTAAGCAGTAAATTTAAGCGGTGAATCTAAGCGGTGAATCTAAGTGGTGAATCTAAGCGATGTGCCTAAGCAGTGAATCTAAGCGATGTGCCTAAGCGGTGAATCTAAGCGATGTGCCTAAGCAGTGAATCTAAGCGATGAATTTAAGCGGTGAATCTAAGCGGTGAATCTAAGCGGTGAATCTAAGCGATGTGCCTAAGCGGTGAATCTAAGCGATGTGCCTAAGCGCTGAATCTAAGCGATGTGCCTAAGCGGTGAATCTAAGTGGTGAATCTGAACGATGTGCCTAAGCTGTGAATCTAAGCGATGTGCCTAAGCGGTGAATCTAAGTGGTGAATCTAAACGATGTGCCTAAGCGGTGAATCTAAGCGGTGTGCCTAAGCGGTGAATCTAAGTGGTGAATCTAAACGATGTGCCTAAGCTGTGAATCTAAGCGATGTGCCTAAGCAGTGAATCTAAGCAATGTACCTAAGCGGTGAATCTAAGCAGTGTGCCTAAGCGGTGAATCTAAGCGATGTGTCTAAGCGGTGAATCTAAGTGATGTGTCTAAGCGGTGAATATAAGCGATGTGCCTAAGTGGTGAATCTAAGCGGTGAATCTAAGCGGTGAATCTAAGCGATGTGCCTAAGCGGTGAATCTAAGCGATGCGCCTAAGCGGTGAATCTAAGCGATGTGCCTGAGCGGTGAATCTAAGCGATGTGCCTAAGCGGAAAATCTAAGCAGTGTGCCTAAGCGGTGAATCTAAGCGATGTGTCTAAGCGGTGAATCTAAGCGATGTGTCTAAGCGGTGAATATAAGCGATGTGCCTAAGTGGTGAATCTAAGCGGTGAATCTAAGCGGTGAATCTAAGCGATGTGCCTAAGCGGTGAATCTAAGCGATGCGCCTAAGCGGTGAATCTAAGCGATGTGCCTGAGCGGTGAATCTAAGCGGTGTGCCTGAGCGGTGAATCTAAGCGATGTGCCTAAGCGGTGAATCTAAGCAGTAAATTTAAGTGGTGAATCTAAGCGATGAATCTAAGCGGTGAATCTAAGCGATGTGCCTGAGCGGTGAATCTAAGCGATGTGCAGGAGCGCTGAATCTAAGCGATGTGTCTAAGCGGTGAATCTAAGCAATGTGCCTAAGCAGTGAATCTAAGCAATGTGCCTAAGCGGTGAATCTAAGCGGTGTGCCTAAGCGGTGAATCTAAGTGGTGAATCTAAACGATGTGCCTAAGCAGTAAATTTAAGCGGTGAATCTAAGCGATGTGCCTAAGCGGTGAATCTAAGCGGTGTGCCTAAGCGGTAAATCTAAGTGGTGAATCTAAACGATGTGCCTAAGCGGTGAATCTAAGTGGTGAATCTAAGCGATGTGCCTGAGCGGTGAATCTAAGCGATATGCCTAAGCGGTGAATCTAAGCGATGTGCCTAAGCAATGAATCTAAGCAACGTGCCTAAGCGGTGAATCTAAGCAGTAAATTTAAGCGGTGAATCTAAGCGATGTGCCTAAGCGCTGAATCTAAGCGATGTGCCTAAGCGGTGAATCTAAGCGGTGTGCCTAAGCGGTGAATCTAAGTGGTGAATCTAAACGATGTGCCTAAGCGGTGAATCTAAGTGGTGAATCTAAGCGATGTGCCTGAGCGGTGAATCTAAGCGATGTGCCTAAGCAGTGAATCTAAGCAATGTACCTAAGCGGTGAATCTAAGCAGTGTGCCTAAGCGGTGAATCTAAGCGATGTGTCTAAGCGGTGAATCTAAGCGATGTGCCTAAGCGGTGAATCTAAGTGATGTGCCTAAGCGGTGAATCTAAGCAGTGTGCCTAAGCGGTGAATCTAAGCGATGTGTCTAAGCGGTGAATATAAGCGATGTGCCTAAGCGGTGAATCTAAGCGGTGAATCTAAGCGGTGAATCTAGGCGATGTGCCTAAGTGGTGAATCTAAGCGATGTGCCTAAGCAGTGAATCTAAGCGATGTGCCTGAGCGGTGAATCTAAGCGGTGTGCCTGAGCGGTGAATCTAAGCGATGTGCCTAAGCGGTGAATCTAAGCGATGTGCCTAAGCAGTGAATCTAAGCAATGTGCCTAAGCGGTGAATCTAAGCAGTAAATTTAAGTGGTGAATCTAAGCGATGTGCCTAAGCGCTGAATCTAAGCGATGTGCCTATGCGGTGAATCTAAGCAGTAAATTTAAGCGGTGAATCTAAGCGGTGAATCTAAGTGGTGAATCTAAGCGATGTGCCTAAGCAGTGAATCTAAGCGATGTGCCTAAGCGGTGAATCTAAGCGATGAATTTAAGCGGTGAATCTAAGCGGTGAATCTAAGCGGTGAATCTAGGCGATCTGCCTAAGCGGTAAATCTAAGCGATGAATTTATGCGGTGAATCTAAGCAGTGAATCTAAGTGGTGAATCTAAGCGGTGAATCTAAGCGATGTGCTTAAGCGGTTAATCTAAGCGATTTGCCTAAGCGGTTAATCTAAGCGATGTGCCTAAGCGGTCAATCTAAGCAATGTGCCTAAGCGCTGAATCTAAGTGGTGAATCTAAGCGATGTGCCTAAGCGCTGAATCTAAGCGATGTGCCTGAGCGGTGAATCTAAGCGATGTGCCTAAGCGGTGAATCTAAGCAGTAAATTTAAGCGGTGAATCTAAGCGATGTGCCTAAGCGCTGAATCTAAACGATGTGCCTAAGCGGTGAATCTAAGCGATGTGTCTAAGAGGTGAATGTAAGCGGTGTGTTAAGCGGTGAATCTAAGTGGTGTGTTAAGCGGTGAATCTAAACGATGTGCCTAAGCGGTGAATCTAAGCAATGTGCCTAAGCGGTGAATCTAAGCGATGTGCCTAAGCGGTGAATCTAAGCGATGTGCCTAAGCGGTGAATCTAAGCGAAGTGCCTAAGCGGTGAATCTAAGCGATGTGTCTAAGCGGTGAATCTAAGCGACGTGCCTGAGCGGTGAATCTAAGCGATGTTCCTAAGCGGTGAATCTAAGCGATGTTCCAAAGCATTCAATCTAAGCGATTAATCTAAGCGGTGAATCTAAGCGATGTGCCTAAGCAGTGAATCTAAGCGATTAATCTAAGCGGTGAATCTAAGCGATGTGCCTAAGCAGTGAATCTAAGCGATTAATCTAAGCGGTGAATCTAAGCGATGTGCCTAAACGGTGAATCTAAGCGATGTGCCTAAGCGGTGAATCTAAGCGATGTGCCTAAGCGGTGAATCTAAGCGATATGCCTAAGCGGTGAATCTAAGCGATGTGCTTGAATCTAAGCGGTGAATCTAAGCGATGTGCCTAAGCGGTGAATCTAAGCGATGTGCCTGAGCGGTGAATCTAAGCGATTAATCTAAGCGGTGAATCTAAGCGATGTGCCTAAGCGGTGAATCTAAGCGATGTTCCAAAGCGGTGAATCTAAGCGATGTTCCTAAGCGGTGAATATAAGCGATTAATCTAAGCGGTGAATCTAAGCGGTAAATCTAAGCGATGTGCCTGAACGGTGAATCTAAGCGATGTTCCAAAGCAGTGAATCTAAGCGATTAATCTAAGCGGTGAATCTAAGCGGTGAATCTAAGCGATGTGCCTAAGCGGTGAATCTAAGCGATGTGCCTGAGCGGTGAATCTAAGCGGTGTGCCTGAGCGGTGAATCTAAGCGATGTGCCTAAGCGGTGAATCTAAGCGATGTGCCTAAGCAATTAATCTAAGCAATGTGCCTAAGCGGTGAATCTAAGCAGTAAATTTAAGCGGTGAATCTAAGCGCTGAATCTAAGCGATGTGCCTAAGCGGTGAATCTAAGCGGTGTGCCTAAGCGGTGAATCTAAGTGGTGAATCTAAACGATGTGCCTAAGCGGTGAATCTAAGTGGTGAATCTAAGCGATGTGCCTGAGCGGTGAATCTAAGCGATGTGCCTAAGCAGTGAATCTAAGCAATGTACCTAAGCGGTGAATCTAAGCGATGTGCCTAAGCGGTGAATCTAAGCGATGTGTCTAAGCGGTGAATCTAAGCGATGTGCCTAAGCGGTGAATCTAAGCGATGTGTCTAAGCGGTGAATCTAAGCGATGTGCCTAAGCAGTGAATCTAAGCGATGAATTTAAGCGGTGAATCTAAGCGGTGAATCTAAGCAGTAAATTTAAGCAGTGAATCTAAGCGATGTGCCTAAGCGCTGAATCTAAGCGATGTGCCTAAGCGGTGAATCTAAGTGGTGAATCTAAACGATGTGCCTAAGCTGTGAATCTAAGCGATGTGCCTAAGCGGTGAATCTAAGTGGTGAATCTAAACGATGTGCCTAAGCGGTGAATCTAAGCAATGTACCTAAGCGGTGAATCTAAGCGATGTGCCTAAGCGGTGAATCTAAGCGATGTGTCTAAGTGGTGAATCTAAGCGATGTGCCTAAGCAGTGAATCTAAGCGATGTGCCTAAGCGGTGAATCTAAGCGATGTGCCTAAGCAGTGAATCTAAGCGATGAATTTAAGCGGTGAATCTAAGCGGTGAATCTAAGCAGTAAATTTAAGCAGTGAATCTAAGCGATGTGCCTAAGCGCTGAATCTAAGCGATGTGCCTAAGCGGTGAATCTAAGTGGTGAATCTAAACGATGTGCCTAAGCTGTGAATCTAAGCGATGTGCCTAAGCGGTGAATCTAAGTGGTGAATCTAAACGATGTGCCTAAGCGGTGAATCTAAGCGGTGTGCCTAAGCGGTGAATCTAAGTGGTGAATCTAAACGATGTGCCTAAGCTGTGAATCTAAGCGATGTGCCTAAGCAGTGAATCTAAGCAATGTACCTAAGCGGTGAATCTAAGCAGTGTGCCTAAGCGGTGAATCTAAGCGGTGTGCCTAAGCGGTGAATCTAAGTGGTGAATCTAAACGATGTGCCTAAGCTGTGAATCTAAGCGATGTGCCTAAGCAGTGAATCTAAGCAATGTGCCTAAGCGGTGAATTTAAGCGGTGTGCCTAAGCGGTGAATATAAGCGATGTGCCTAAGCGGTGAATCTAAGCGATGTGCCTGAGCGGTGAATCTAAGCGATGTGCCTAAGCGGAAAATCTAAGCAGTGTGCCTAAGCGGTGAATCTAAGCGATGTGCCTAAGCGGTGAATCTAAGCGATGCGCCTAAGCGGTGAATCTAAGCGATGTGCCTGAGCGGTGAATCTAAGCGATGTGGCTAAGCGGAAAATCTAAGCAGTGTGCCTAAGCGGTGAATCTAAGCGATGTGTCTAAGCGGTGAATCTAAGCGATGTGTCTAAGCGGTGAATATAAGCGATGTGCCTAAGTGGTGAATCTAAGCGGTGAATCTAAGCGGTGAATCTAAGCGATGTGCCTAAGCGGTGAATCTAAGCGATGCGCCTAAGCGGTGAATCTAAGCGATGTGCCTGAGCGGTGAATCTAAGCGGTGTGCCTGAGCGGTGAATCTAAGCGATGTGCCTAAGCGGTGAATCTAAGCAGTAAATTTAAGTGGTGAATCTAAGCGATGAATCTAAGCGGTGAATCTAAGCGATGTGCCTGAGCGGTGAATCTAAGCGATGTGCAGGAGCGCTGAATCTAAGCGATGTGTCTAAGCGGTGAAACTAAGCAATGTGCCTAAGCAGTGAATCTAAGCAATGTGCCTAAGCGGTGAATCTAAGCGGTGTGCCTAAGCGGTGAATCTAAGTGGTGAATCTAAACGATGTGCCTAAGCAGTAAATTTAAGCGGTGAATCTAAGCGATGTGCCTAAGCGGTGAATCTAAGCGGTGTGCCTAAGCGGTAAATCTAAGTGGTGAATCTAAACGATGTGCCTAAGCGGTGAATCTAAGTGGTGAATCTAAGCGATGTGCCTGAGCGGTGAATCTAAGCGATGTGCCTAAGCGGTGAATCTAAGCGATGTGCCTAAGCGGTGAATCTAAGCGATGTGTCTAAGCGGTGAATATAAGCGATGTGCCTAAGCGGTGAATCTAAGCGATGTGTCTAAGCGGTGAATCTAAGCGATGTGTCTAAGCGGTGAATATAAGCGATGTGCCTAAGCGGTGAATCTAAGCGGTGAATCTAGCGATGTGCCTAAGCGGTGAATCTAAGCGATGTGCCTAAGCGGTGAATCTAAGCGATGTGCCTGAGCGGTGAATCTAAGCGGTGTGCCTGAGCGGTGAATCTTAGCAATGTGCCTGAGCAGTGAATCTAAGCAATGTGCCTAAGCGGTGAATCTAAGCAGTAAATTTAAGTGGTGAATCTAAGCGATGTGCCTAAGCGCTGAATCTAAGCGATGTGCCTAAGCGGTGAATCTAAGCAATGTGCCTAAGCGGTAAATCTAAGCAGTAAATTTAAGCGGTGAATCTAAGCGGTGAATCTAAGTGGTGAATCTAAGCGATGAATTTAAGCGGTGAATCTAAGCGGTGAATCTAAGCAGTAAATTTAAGCAGTGAATCTAAGCGATGTGCCTAAGCGCTGAATCTAAGCGATGTGCCTAAGCGGTGAATCTAAGCGGTGTGCCTAAGCTGTGAATCTAAGTGGTGAATCTAAACGATGTGCCTAAGCTGTGAATCTAAGTGGTGAATCTAAGCGATGTGCCTGAGCGGTGAATCTAAGCGATGTGCCTAAGCGGTGAATCTAAGCGATGTGTCTAAGCGGTGAATCTAAGCGATGTGTCTAAGCGGTGAAAATAAGCGATGTGCCTAAGTGGTGAATCTAAGCGGTGAATCTAAGCGGTGAATCTAAGCGATGTGCCTAAGCGGTGAATCTAAGCGATGCGCCTAAGCGGTGAATCTAAGCGGTGTGCCTGAGCGGTGAATCTAAGCGATGTGCCTAAGCGGTGAATCTAAGCAGTAAATTTAAGTGGTGAATCTAAGCGATGAATCTAAGCGGTGAATCTAAGCGGTAAATCTAAGCGATGTGCATGAGCGGTGAATCTAAGCGATGTGCCTGAGCGGTGAATCCAAGCGATGTGCCTAAGCGGTGAATCTAAGCGATTTGCCTAAGCGGTGAATCTAAGCGATGTGCCTAAGCGGTGAATCTAAGCGATGTGCCTAAGCGGTGAATCTAAGCGATGTGCCTAAGCGGTGAATCTAAGCGATGTGCCTAAGCGGTGAATCTAAGCGATGAACCTAAGCGGTGAATTTATGCCATGTGCCTAAACGGTGAATCTAAGCGGAGCGCCTAAGCGGTGAATCTAAGCGATGAATCTAGGCGGTGAATCTATGCCATGTGCCTAAGCGGTGAATATAAGCGGTGCGCCTAAGCAGTGAATCTAAGCGATAAATCTAGGCGGTGAATTTAAGCGATGTGCCTAGGCGGTGAATCTAAGCGATGTGCCTAAGCGGTGAAAATAAGCGGTGCGCCTAAGCGGTGAATCTAAGCGATGAATCTAGGCGGTGAATTTAAGCAATGTGCCTAAGCTGTGAATCTAAGCGATGTGCCTAAGCGGTGAATCTAAGCGGTGTGCCTGAGCGGTGAATCTAAGCGGTGCGCCTAAGCGATGAATCTAGGCGGTGAATTTAAGCGATGTGCCTAGGCGGTGAATCTAAGCGATGTGCCTAAGCTGTGAATCTAAGCGATGTGCCTAAGCGGTGAATCTAAGCGATGTGCCTAAGCGATGTGCCTAAGCGGTGAATCTAAGCGAAGTGCCTAAGCAGTGAATCTAAACAATGTTCCTAAGCGGTGAATCTAAGCGATGTGCCTAAGCGGTGAATCTAAGCAATGTGCCTAAGCGGTGAATCTTAACGATGTGCCTAAGCGGTGAATCTTAGAATCTAAGCGGTGAATCTAAGCGATGTGCCTAAGGGGTGAATCTAAACGATGTGCTTATCCGGTGAATCTAAGCGGTTCACCGCTTTGATTCACCGCTTAGATTCACCGCTTAGAACATTCATCGCTTAGGCACATCGCTTAGGCACATCGCTTAGGCTCACGGCTTAGGCACATCGCTTAGGCTCACGGCTTAGGCACACCGCTTAGATTCACCGCTTAGGCACACCGCTTAGATTCACCGCCTAGATAAATCGCTTAGATTTACCGCTTAGGCACACCACTTAGATTCACCGCTAAGATTCACCGCTTAGGCACATAGCTTAGATTAACCGCTAAGATTCACCGCTTAGGCACATCGCTTAGATTCACCGCTTAGGCACACCGCTTAGATTCACTGCTTAGATTCACCGCTCAGGCACACCGCTTAGATTCACCGCTCAGGCACACCGCTTAGATTCACCGCTCAGGCACACCGCTTAGATTCACCGCTTAGGCACATCGCTTAGATTCACCGCTAAGACACACCGCTTAGATTCACCGCTAAGGCACATGGCTTAGATTCACAGCTTAGGCACATCGCTTAGATTCACCGCTTAGGCACATCGCTTAGACTCACCGCTTAGGCACACATCTTAGCCACATCGCTTAGATTCACCGCTTAGGCACATCGCTTAGATTCACCGCTTAGGCACATCGCTTAATTTCACCGCTGAGGCACACCGCTTAGAATCACCGCTTAGGCACACCGCTTAGATTCACCGCTTAGGCACATCGCTTAGTTTCACCGCTGAGACACACCGCTTAGAATCACCGCTTAGGCACACCGCTTAGATTCACAGCTTAGGCACATCGCTTAGATTCACAGCTTAGGCACACCGCTTAGATTCACCGTTTAGGCACATCGCTTAGTTTCACCGCTTAGTCACATCGCTTAGATTTACCGCTTAGGCACATCGCTTAGATTCACCGCTTAGGCACATCGCTTAGATTCACCACTTAGGCACATCGCTTAGATTCACCGCTTAGATTCACCGCTTAGGCACATCGCTTAGATTCAACGCTTAGGCACATCGCTTAGATTCACCGCTTAGGCACACCGCTTAGATTTACCGCTTTGGCACATCGCTTAGATTCACCGCTTAGGCATATCGCTTAGATTCACCGCTTAGGCACATCGCTTAGATTCACCACTTAGGCACATCGCTTAGATTCACCGCTTAGATTCACCGCTTAGGCACATCGCTTAGATTCAACTCTTAGGCACATCGCTTAGATTCACCGCTTAGGCACACCGCTTAGATTCACCGCCTAGGCACACCGCTTAGATTAACCGCTTAGGCACATCGCTTAGATTCACCGCTTAGATTCACCGCTCAGGCACACCGCTTAGATTCACCGCTCAGGCACACGCTTAGATTCACCGCTTAGGCACATCGCTTAGATTCACCGCTTAGGAATATATCTTAGATTTACCGCTTTGGCACATCGCTTAGATTCACCGCTAAGATTCACCGCTTAGGCACATAGCTTAGATTCACCGCTTAGGCTCATTGCTTAGATTTACCGCTTAGGCACACCGCTTAGATTCACCGCTTAGATTCACTGCTTAGGCACATCGCTTAGATTCACCGCTTAGATTCACCGCTCAGGCACACCGCTTAGATTCACCGCTCAGGCACACGCTTAGATTCACCGCTTAGGCACATAGCTTAGATTCACCGCTAAGACACTCCGCTTAGATTTACCGCCAAGGCACATCGCTTAGATTCACCGCTTAGGCACATCGCTTAGATTCACCGCTTAGGCACATCGCTTACATTTACCGCTCAGACACACCGCTTAGATTCACCGCTTAGGCACATCGCTTAGATTCACCGCTTAGGCACATCGCTTAGATTCACCGCTTAGGCATATCGCTTAGATTCACCGCTTAGATTCACCGCTTAGGCACATTGTTTAGGCACACCGCTTAGATTCACCGCTTAGGAACACCTCTTAGATTCACCGCTTAGATTCACTGCTTAGATTCACCGCTTTGGCACATCGCTTAGATTCACCGCTTAGGCACATCGCTTAGATTTACCGCTTAGATTCACCGCTTTGTCACATGGCTTAGATTCACCGCTAAGATTCACCGCTTAGGCACATAGCTTAGATTCACCGCTTAGGCACATCGCTTAGATTCACCGCTTAGGCACATCGCTTAGATTCACCACTTAGGCACATCGCTTAGATTCACCGCTTAGATTCACCGCTTAGGCACATCGCTTAGATTCAACGCTTAGGCACATCACTTAGATTCACCGCTTAGGCACACCGCTTAGATTTACCGCTTTGGCACATCGCTTAGATTCACTGCTTAGGCACACTGTTTAGATTCACCGCTTAGGCACATCGCTTAGATTCACCGCATAGGCACACCGCTTAGATTCACCGCTTAGGCACATCGCTTAGATTCACCGCTTAGATTCACCGCTTAGGCACATCGCTTAGACTCACCGCTTAGGCACACCGCTTAGGCACATCGCTTAGATTCACCGCTTAGGCACATCGCTTAGATTCACCGCTTAGGCACATCGCTTAATTTCACCGCTGAGGCACACCGCTTAGAATCACCGCTTAGGCACACCGCTTAGATTCACCGCTTAGGCACATCGCTTAGTTTCACCGCTGAGACACACCGCTTAGAATCACCGCTTAGAATCACCGCTTAGGCACACCGCTTAGATTCACAGCTTAGGCACGTCGCTTAGATTCACCGCTTAGGCACATCGCTTAGTTTCACCGCTTAGTCACATCGCTTAGATTTACCGCTTAGGCACATCGCTTAGATTCACCGCTTAGACACATCGCTTAGATTCACCGCTTAAGCACATCGCTTAGATTCACCGCTTAGGCACATCGCTTAGATTCACCACTTAGGCACATCGCTTAGATTCACCGCTTAGATTCACCGCTTAGGCACATCGCTTAGATTCAACGCTTAGGCACATTGCTTAGATTCACCGCTTAGGCACACCGCTTAGATTTACCGCTTTGGCACATCGCTTACATTCGCCGCTTAGACACATTGCTTAGGCACACCGCTTAGGCACACCGCTTAGGCACATCGCTTAGATTCACCGCATAGGCACACTGTTTAGATTCACCGCTTAGGCACATCGCTTAGATTCACCGCTTAGGCACACCGCTTAGATTCACCGCTTAGGCACATCGCTTAGATTCACCGCTCAGGCACACCGCTTAGATTCACCGCTCAGGCACACGCTTAGATTCACCGCTTAGGCACATAGCTTAGATTCACCGCTTAGGCACATCGCTTAGATTCACCGCTTAGGCATATCGCTTAGATTCACCGCTTAGATTCACCGCTTAGGCACATTGCTTAGGCACAACGCTTAGATTCACCGCTTAGGCACATCGCTTCGATTCACCGCTTAGGCACACCGCTTAGATTCACCGCTTAGGAACACCGCTTAGATTCACCGCTTAGATTCACTGCTTAGATTCACCGATTAGGAACAATACTTAGATTCACCGCTTAGATTCACTGCTTAGATTCACCGCTTTGGCACATCGCTTAGATTCACCGCTTAGGCACATCGCTTAGATTTACCGCTTAGATTCACCGCTTAGGCACATAGCTTAGATTCACCGCTTAGGCACATCGCTTAGATTCACCGCTTAGGCACATCGCTTAGATTCACCACTTAGGCACATCGCTTAGATTCACCCCTTAGATTCACCGCTTAGGCACATCGCTTAGATTCAACGCTTAGGCACATCGCTTAGATTCACCGCTTAGGCACACCGCTTAGATTAACCGCTTTGGCACATCGCTTAGATTCACTGCTTAGGCACACTGTTTAGATTCACCGCTTAGGCACATCGCTTAGATTTACCGCTTTGGCACATCGCTTAGATTCACCGCTTAGGCATATCGCTTAGATTCACCGCTTAGGCACATCGCTTAGATTCACCACTTAGGCACATCGCTTAGATTCACCGCTTAGATTCACCGCTTAGGCACATCGCTTAGATTCAACTCTTAGGCACATCGCTTAGATTCACCGCTTAGGCACACCGCTTAAATTTACCGCTTTGGCACATCGCTTACATTCGCCGCTTAGACACATTGCTTAGGCACACCGCTTAGGCACATCGCTTAGATTCACCGCTTAGGCACACTGTTTAGATTCACCGCTTAGGCACATCGCTTAGATTCACCGCCTAGGCACACCGCTTAGATTAACCGCTTAGGCACATCGCTTAGATTCACCGCTTAGATTCACCGCTCAGGCACACCGCTTAGATTCACCGCTCAGGCACACGCTTAGATTCACCGCTTAGGCACATCGCTTAGATTCACCGCTTAGGCATATATCTTAGATTTACCGCTTTGGCACATCGCTTAGATTCACCGCTAAGATTCACCGCTTAGGCACATAGCTTAGATTCACCGCTTAGGCTCATTGCTTAGATTTACCGCTTAGGCACACCGCTTAGATTCACCGCTTAGATTCACTGCTTAGGCACATCGCTTAGATTCACCGCTTAGATTCACCGCTCAGGCACACCGCTTAGATTCACCGCTCAGGCACACGCTTAGATTCACCGCTTAGGCACATAGCTTAGATTCACCGCTAAGACACTCCGCTTAGATTCACCGCCAAGGCACATCGCTTAGATTCACCGCTTAGGCACATCGCTTAGATTCACCGCTTAGGCACATCGCTTACATTTACCGCTCAGACACACCGCTTAGATTCACCGCTTAGGCACATCGCTTAGATTCACCGCTTAGGCATATCGCTTAGATTCACCGCTTAGATTCACCGCTTAGGCACATTGCTTACATTTACCGCTCAGACACACCGCTTAGATTCACCGCTTAGGCACATCACTTAGATTCACCGCTTAGGCACACCGCTTAGATTCACCGCTTAGGAACACCGCTTAGATTCACCGCTTAGATTCACTGCTTAGATTCACCGCTTTGGCACATCGCTTAGATTCACCGCTTAGGCACATCGCTTAGATTTACCGCTTAGATTCACCGCTTTGTCACATGGCTTAGATTCACCGCTAAGATTCACCGCTTAGGCACATAGCTTAGATTCACCGCTTAGGCACATCGCTTAGATTCACCGCTTAGGCACATCGCTTAGATTCACCACTTAGGCACATCGCTTAGATTCACCGCTTAGATTCACCGCTTAGGCACATCGCTTAGATTCAACGCTTAGGCACATCACTTAGATTCACCGCTTAGGCACACCGCTTAGATTTACCGCTTTGGCACATCGCTTAGATTCACTGCTTAGGCACACTGTTTAGATTCACCGCTTAGGCACATCGCTTAGATTCACCGCATAGGCACACCGCTTAGATTCACCGCTTAGGCACATCGCTTAGATTCACCGCTTAGATTCACCGCTTAGGCACATCGCTTAGACTCACCGCTTAGGCACACCGCTTAGGCACATCGCTTAGATTCACCGCTTAGGCACATCGCTTAGATTCACCGCTTAGGCACATCGCTTAATTTCACCGCTGAGGCACACCGCTTAGAATCACCGCTTAGGCACACCACTTAGATTCACCGCTTAGGCACATCGCTTAGTTTCACCGCTGAGACACACCGCTTAGAATCACCGCTTAGAATCACCGCTTAGGCACACCGCTTAGATTCACAGCTTAGGCACATCGCTTAGATTCACCGCTTAGGCACATCGCTTAGTTTCACCGCTTAGTCACATCGCTTAGATTTACCGCTTAGGCACATCGCTTAGATTCACCGCTTAGACACATCGATTAGATTCACCGCTTAGGCACATCGCTTAGATTCACCGCTTAGGCACATCGCTTAGATTCACCACTTAGGCACATCGCTTAGATTCACCGCTTAGATTCACCGCTTAGGCACATCGCTTAGATTCAACGCTTAGGCACACCGCTTAGATTTACCGCTTTGGCACATCGCTTACATTCGCCGCTTAGACACATTGCTTAGGCACACCGCTTAGGCACACCGCTTAGGCACATCGCTTAGATTCACCGCATAGGCACACTGTTTAGATTCACCGCTTAGGCACATCGCTTAGATTCACCGCTTAGGCACACCGCTTAGATTCACCGCTTAGGCACATCGCTTAGATTCACCGCTCAGGCACACCGCTTAGATTCACCGCTCAGGCACACGCTTAGATTCACCGCTTAGGCACATAGCTTAGATTCACCGCTTAGGCACATCGCTTAGATTCACCGCTTAGGCATATCGCTTAGATTCACCGCTTAGATTCACCGCTTAGGCACATTGCTTAGGCACAACGCTTAGATTCACCGCTTAGGCACATCGCTTCGATTCACCGCTTAGGCACACCGCTTAGATTCACCGCTTAGGAACACCGCTTAGATTCACCGCTTAGATTCACTGCTTAGATTCACCGATTAGGAACAATACTTAGATTCACCGCTTAGATTCACTGCTTAGATTCACCGCTTTCGCACATCGCTTAGATTCACCGCTTAGGCACATCGCTTAGATTTACCGCTTAGATTCACCGCTTAGGCACATAGCTTAGATTCACCGCTTAGGCACATCGCTTAGATTCACCGCTTAGGCACATCGCTTAGATTCACCACTTAGGCACATCGCTTAGATTCACCCCTTAGATTCACCGCTTAGGCACATCGCTTAGATTCAACGCTTAGGCACATCGCTTAGATTCACCGCTTAGGCACACCGCTTAGATTAACCGCTTTGGCACATCGCTTAGATTCACTGCTTAGGCACACTGTTTAGATTCACCGCTTAGGCACATCGCTTAGATTCACCGCATAGGCACACCGCTTAGATTCACCGCTTAAGCACATCGCTTAGATTCACCGCTTAGATTCACCGCTTGAGCACATCGCTTAGACTCACCGCTTAGGCACACCGCTTAGGCACATCGCTTAGATTCACCGCTTAGGCACATCGCTTAGATTTACCGCTTAGGCACATCGCTTAATTTCACCGCTGAGGCACACCGCTTAGAATCACCGCTTAGGCACACCGCTTAGATTCACCGCTTAGGCACATCGCTTAGTTTCACCGCTGAGACACACCGCTTAGAATCACCGCTTAGGCACACCGCTTAGGCACATCGCTTAGATTCACCGCTTAGGCACACCGCTTAGATTCACCGTTTAGGCACATCGCTTAGTTTCACCGCTTAGTCACATCGCTTAGATATACCGCTTAGGCACATCGCTTAGGTTCACCGCTTAGGCACATTGCTTAGGCACATCGCTTAGATTCACCGCTTAGACACATCGCTTAGATTCACCGCTTAGGCACATCGCTTAGATTCACCGCTTAGGCACATCGCTTAGATTCACCGCCTAGGCACACCGCTTAGATTCACCGCTCAGGCACATCGCTTAGATTCACCGCTTAGATTCACCGCTTAGGCACATCGCTTAGAGTCACCGCTTAGGCACATGCTTAGATTCACCGCTTAGGCACATAGCTTAGATTCACCGCTTAGGCACATCGCTTAGATTCACCGCTTAGGCATATCGCTTAGATTCACCGCTTAGATTCACCGCTTAGGCACATTGCTTAGGCACAACGCTTAGATTCACCGCTTAGGCACATCGCTTCGATTCACCGCTTAGGCACACCGCTTAGATTCACCGCTTAGGAACACCGCTTAGATTCACCGCTTAGATTCACTGCTTAGATTCACCGATTAGGAACAATACTTAGATTCACCGCTTAGATTCACTGCTTAGATTCACCGCTTTGGCACATCGCTTAGATTCACCGCTTAGGCACATCGCTTAGATTTACCGCTTAGATTCACCGCTTAGGCACATAGCTTAGATTCACCGCTTAGGCACATCGCTTAGATTCACCGCTTAGGCACATCGCTTAGATTCACCACTTAGGCACATCGCTTAGATTCACCCCTTAGATTCACCGCTTAGGCACATCGCTTAGATTCAACGCTTAGGCACATCGCTTAGATTCACCGCTTAGGCACACCGCTTAGATTAACCGCTTTGGCACATCGCTTAGATTCACTGCTTAGGCACACTGTTTAGATTCACCGCTTAGGCACATCGCTTAGATTTACCGCTTTGGCACATCGCTTAGATTCACCGCTTAGGCATATCGCTTAGATTCACCGCTTAGGCACATCGCTTAGATTCACCACTTAGGCACATCGCTTAGATTCACCGCTTAGATTCACCGCTTAGGCACATCGCTTAGATTCAACTCTTAGGCACATCGCTTAGATTCACCGCTTAGGCACACCGCTTAAATTTACCGCTTTGGCACATCGCTTACATTCGCCGCTTAGACACATTGCTTAGGCACACCGCTTAGGCACACCGCTTAGGCACATCGCTTAGATTCACCGCTTAGGCACACTGTTTAGATTCACCGCTTAGGCACATCGCTTAGATTCACCGCCTAGGCACACCGCTTAGATTAACCGCTTAGGCACATCGCTTAGATTCACCGCTTAGATTCACCGCTCAGGCACACCGCTTAGATTCACCGCTCAGGCACACGCTTAGATTCACCGCTTAGGCACATCGCTTAGATTCACCGCTTAGGCATATATCTTAGATTTACCGCTTTGGCACATCGCTTAGATTCACCGCTAAGATTCACCGCTTAGGCACATAGCTTAGATTCACCGCTTAGGCTCATTGCTTAGATTTACCGCTTAGGCACACCGCTTAGATTCACCGCTTAGATTCACTGCTTAGGCACATCGCTTAGATTCACCGCTTAGATTCACCGCTCAGGCACACCGCTTAGATTCACCGCTCAGGCACACGCTTAGATTCACCGCTTAGGCACATAGCTTAGATTCACCGCTAAGACACTCCGCTTAGATTCACCGCCAAGGCACATCGCTTAGATTCACCGCTTATGCACATCGCTTAGATTCACCGCTTAGGCACATCGCTTACATTTACCGCTCAGACACACCGCTTAGATTCACCGCTTAGGCACATCGCTTAGATTCACCGCTTAGGCACATCGCTTAGATTCACCGCTTAGGCATATCGCTTAGATTCACCGCTTAGATTCACCGCTTAGGCACATTGCTTAGGCACAACGCTTAGATTCACCGCTTAGGCACATCACTTAGATTCACCGCTTAGGCACACCGCTTAGATTCACCGCTTAGGAACACCGCTTAGATTCACCGCTTAGATTCACTGCTTAGATTCACCGCTTTGGCACATCGCTTAGATTCACCGCTTAGGCACATCGCTTAGATTTACCGCTTAGATTCACCGCTTTGTCACATGGCTTAGATTCACCGCTAAGATTCACCGCTTAGGCACATAGCTTAGATTCACCGCTTAGGCACATCGCTTAGATTCACCGCTTAGGCACATCGCTTAGATTCACCACTTAGGCACATCGCTTAGATTCACCGCTTAGATTCACCGCTTAGGCACATCGCTTAGATTCAACGCTTAGGCACATCACTTAGATTCACCGCTTAGGCACACCGCTTAGATTTACCGCTTTGGCACATCGCTTAGATTCACTGCTTAGGCACACTGTTTAGATTCACCGCTTAGGCACATCGCTTAGATTCACCGCATAGGCACACCGCTTAGATTCACCGCTTAGGCACATCGCTTAGATTCACCGCTTAGATTCACCGCTTAGGCACATCGCTTAGACTCACCGCTTAGGCACACCGCTTAGGCACATCGCTTAGATTCACCGCTTAGGCACATCGCTTAGATTCACCGCTTAGGCACATCGCTTAATTTCACCGCTGAGGCACACCGCTTAGAATCACCGCTTAGGCACACCGCTTAGATTCACCGCTTAGGCACATCGCTTAGTTTCACCGCTGAGACACACCGCTTAGAATCACCGCTTAGAATCACCGCTTAGGCACACCGCTTAGATTCACAGCTTAGGCACATCGCTTAGATTCACCGCTTAGGCACATCGCTTAGTTTCACCGCTTAGTCACATCGCTTAGATTTACCGCTTAGGCACATCGCTTAGATTCACCGCTTAGACACATCGCTTAGATTCACCGCTTAGGCACATCGCTTAGATTCACCGCTTAGGCACATCGCTTAGATTCACCACTTAGGCACATCGCTTAGATTCACCGCTTAGATTCACCGCTTAGGCACATCGCTTAGATTCAACGCTTAGGCACATTGCTTAGATTCACCGCTTAGGCACACCGCTTAGATTTACCGCTTTGGCACATCGCTTACATTCGCCGCTTAGACACATTGCTTAGGCACACCGCTTAGGCACACCGCTTAGGCACATCGCTTAGATTCACCGCATAGGCACACTGTTTAGATTCACCGCTTAGGCACATCGCTTAGATTCACCGCTTAGGCACACCGCTTAGATTCACCGCTTAGGCACATCGCTTAGATTCACCGCTCAGGCACACCGCTTAGATTCACCGCTCAGGCACACGCTTAGATTCACCGCTTAGGCACATAGCTTAGATTCACCGCTTAGGCACATCGCTTAGATTCACCGCTTAGGCATATCGCTTAGATTCACCGCTTAGATTCACCGCTTAGGCACATTGCTTAGGCACAACGCTTAGATTCACCGCTTAGGCACATCGCTTCGATTCACCGCTTAGGCACACCGCTTAGATTCACCGCTTAGGAACACCGCTTAGATTCACCGCTTAGATTCACTGCTTAGATTCACCGATTAGGAACAATACTTAGATTCACCGCTTAGATTCACTGCTTAGATTCACCGCTTTGGCACATCGCTTAGATTCACCGCTTAGGCACATCGCTTAGATTTACCGCTTAGATTCACCGCTTAGGCACATAGCTTAGATTCACCGCTTAGGCACATCGCTTAGATTCACCGCTTAGGCACATCGCTTAGATTCACCACTTAGGCACATCGCTTAGATTCACCCCTTAGATTCACCGCTTAGGCACATCGCTTAGATTCAACGCTTAGGCACATCGCTTAGATTCACCGCTTAGGCACACCGCTTAGATTAACCGCTTTGGCACATCGCTTAGATTCACTGCTTAGGCACACTGTTTAGATTCACCGCTTAGGCACATCGCTTAGGTTCACCGCATAGGCACACCGCTTAGATTCACCGCTTAGGCACATCGCTTAGATTCACCGCTTAGATTCACCGCTTGAGCACATCGCTTAGACTCACCGCTTAGGCACACCGCTTAGGCACATCGCTTAGATTCACCGCTTAGGCACATCGCTTAGATTTACCGCTTAGGCACATCGCTTAATTTCACCGCTGAGGCACACCGCTTAGAATCACCGCTTAGGCACACCGCTTAGATTCACCGCTTAGGCACATCGCTTAGTTTCACCGCTGAGACACACCGCTTAGAATCACCGCTTAGGCACACCGCTTAGGCACATCGCTTAGATTCACCGCTTAGGCACACCGCTTAGATTCACCGTTTAGGCACATCGCTTAGTTTCACCGCTTAGTCACATCGCTTAGATATACCGCTTAGGCACATCGCTTAGGTTCACCGCTTAGGCACATTGCTTAGGCACATCGCTTAGATTCACCGCTTAGACACATCGCTTAGATTCACCGCTTAGGCACATCGCTTAGATTCACCGCTTAGGCACATCGCTTAGATTCACCGCCTAGGCACACCGCTTAGATTCACCGCTTAGGCACATCGCTTAGATTCACTGCTTAGATTCACCGCTTAGGCACATCGCTTAGAGTCACCGCTTAGGCACATCGCTTAGATTCACCGCTTAGGCACATCGCTTAGATTCACCGCTTAGACACATCGCTTAGATTCACCGCTTAGGCACATCGCTTAGATTCACCGCTTAGACACATCGCTTAGTTTCACCGCTTAGTCACATCGCTTAGATTTACCGCTTAGGCACATCGCTTAGATTCACTGCTTAGATTCACCGCTTAGGCACATCGCTTAGATTTACCGCTTAGGCACATCGCTTAGATTCACTGCTTAGATTCACCGCTTAGGCACATCGCTTAGAGTCACCGCTTAGGCACATCGCTTAGATTCACCGCTTAGGCACATCGCTTAGATTCACCGCTTAGACACATCGCTTAGATTCACCGCTTAGGCACATCGCTTAGATTCACCGCTTAGACACATCGCTTAGATTCACCGCTTAGGCACATCGCTTAGATTCACCGCTTAGACACATCGCTTAGTTTCACCGCTTAGTCACATCGCTTAGTTTCACCGCTTAGTCACATCGCTTAGATTCACCGCTTAGGCACATCGCTTAGATTCACCGCTTAGGCACATCGCTTAGTTTCACCGCTTAGACACATCGCTTAGATTCACCGCTTAGACACATCGCTTAGATTCACCGCTTAGGCACATCGCTTAGATTCACCGCTTAGACACATCGCTTAGATTCACCGCTTAGGCACATCGCTTAGATTCACCGCTTAGACACATCGCTTAGATTCACCGCTTAGGCACATCGCTTAGATTCACCGCTTAGACACATCGCTTAGATTCACCGCTTAGACACATCGCTTAGATTCACCGCTTAGGCACATCGCTTAGATTCACCGCTTAGATTCACCGCTTAGGCACATCGCTTAGATTCACCGCTTAGGCACATCGCTTAGTTTCACCGCTGAGACACACCGCTTAGAATCACCGCTTAGGCACACCGCTTAGATTCACAGCTTAGGCACATCGCTTAGATTCACCGCTTAGACACATCGCTTAGATTCACCGCTTAGGCACATCGCTTAGATTCACCGCTTAGGCACATCGCTTAGATTCACCACTTAACACATCGCTTAGATTCACCGCTTAGATTCACCGCTTAGGCACATCGCTTAGATTCAACGCTTAGGCACATCGCTTAGATTCACCGCTTAGGCACACCGCTTAGATTTACCGCTTTGGCACATCGCTTACATTCGCCGCTTAGACACATTGCTTAGGCACACCGCTTACTCACACCGCTTAGGCACATCGCTTAGATTCACCGCATAGGCACACTGTTTAGATTCACCGCTTAGGCACATCGCTTAGATTCACCGCCTAGGCACACCGCTTAGATTCACCGCTTAGGGACATCGCTTAGATTCACCGCTTAGATTCACCGCTCAGGCACAACGCTTAGATTCACCGCTCAGGCACACGCTTAGATTCACCGCTTAGGCACATAGCTTAGATTCACCGCTTAGGCACATCGCTTAGATTCACCGCTTAGGCATATCGCTTAGATTCACCGCTTAGATTCACAGCTTAGGCACATTGCTTAGGCACAACGCTTAGATTCACCGCTTAGGCACATCGCTTCGATTCACCGCTTAGGCACACCGCTTAGATTCACCGCTTAGGAACACCGCTTAGATTCACCGCTTAGATTCACTGCTTAGATTCACTGATTAGGAACACCACTTAGATTCACCGCTTAGATTTACTGCTTAGATTCACCGCTTTGGCACATCGCTTAGATTCACCGCTTAGGCACATCGCTTAGATTCACCACTTAGGCACATCGCTTAGATTCACCCCTTAGATTCACCGCTTAGGCACATCGCTTAGATTCAACGCTTAGGCTCATCGCTTAGATTTACCGCTTAGATTCACCGCTTTGTCACATCGCTTAGATTCACAGCTAAGATTCACCGCTTAGGCACATAGCTTAGATTCACCGCTTAGGCACATCGCTTAGATTCACCGCTTAGGCACATCGCTTAGATTCACCACTTAGGCACATCGCTTAGATTCACCCCTTAGATTCACCGCTTAGGCACATCGCTTAGATTCAACGCTTAGGCACATCGCTTAGATTAACCGCTTTGGCACATCCCTTAGATTCACTGCTTAGGCACACTGTTTAGATTCACCGCTTAGGCACATCGCTTAGATTCACCGCATAGGCACATCGCTTAGATTCACTGCTTAGATTCACCGCTTAGGCACATCGCTTAGAGTCACCGCTTAGGCACATCGCTTAGATTCACCGCTTAGGCACATCGCTTAGATTCACCGCTTAGACACATCGCTTAGATTCACCGCTTAGGCACATCGCTTAGATTCACCGCTTAGACACATCGCTTAGTTTCACCGCTTAGTCACATCGCTTAGATTTACCGCTTAGGCACATTGCTTAGATTCACCGCTTAGACACATCGCTTAGATTCACCGCTTAGGCACATCGCTTAGATTCACCGCTTAGGCACATCGCTTAGTTTCACCGCTTAGACACATCGCTTAGATTCACCGCTTAGACACATCGCTTAGATTCACCGCTTAGGCACATCGCTTAGATTCACCGCTTAGACACATCGCTTAGATTCACCGCTTAGGCACATCGCTTAGATTCACCGCTTAGACACATCGCTTAGATTCACCGCTTAGGCACATCGCTTAGATTCACCGCTTAGACACATCGCTTAGATTCACCGCTTAGACACATCGCTTAGATTCACCGCTTAGGCACATCGCTTAGATTCACCGCTTAGATTCACCGCTTAGGCACATCGCTTAGATTCACCGCTTAGGCACATCGCTTAGTTTCACCGCTGAGACACACCGCTTAGAATCACCGCTTAGGCACACCGCTTAGATTCACCGCTTAGACACATCGCTTAGATTCACCGCTTAGACACATCGCTTAGATTCACCGCTTAGACACATCGCTTAGATTCACCGCTTAGACACATCGCTTAGATTCACCGCTTAGGCACATCGCTTAGATTTACCGCTTAGGCACATCGCTTAATTTCACCGCTGAGGCACACCGCTTAGAATCACCGCTTAGGCACACCGCTTAGATTCACCGCTTAGGCACATCGCTTAGTTTCACCGCTGAGACACACCGCTTAGAATCACCGCTTAGGCACACCGCTTAGGCACATCGCTTAGATTCACCGCTTAGGCACACCGCTTAGATTCACCGTTTAGGCACATCGCTTAGTTTCACCGCTTAGGCACATCGCTTAGATTCACCGCTTAGGCACATCGCTTAGATTCACCGCTTAGGCACATCGCTTAGATTCACCGCTTAGGCACATCGCTTAGATTCACCGCCTAGGCACACCGCTTAGATTCACCGCTTAGGCACATCGCTTAGATTCACCGCTTAGATTCACCGCTTAGGCACATCGCTTAGATTCACCGCTTAGACACATCGCTTAGTTTCACCGCTTAGTCACATCGCTTAGATTTACCGCTTAGGCACATTGCTTAGATTCACCGCTTAGACACATCGCTTAGATTCACCGCTTAGGCACATCGCTTAGATTCACCGCTTAGGCACATCGCTTAGTTTCACCGCTTAGACACATCGCTTAGATTCACCGCTTAGACACATCGCTTAGATTCACCGCTTAGGCACATCGCTTAGATTCACCGCTTAGACACATCGCTTAGATTCACCGCTTACGCACATCGCTTAGATTCACCGCTTAGACACATCGCTTAGATTCACCGCTTAGGCACATCGCTTAGATTCACCGCTTAGACACATCGCTTAGATTCACCGCTTAGACACATCGCTTAGATTCACCGCTTAGGCACATCGCTTAGATTCACCGCTTAGATTCACCGCTTAGGCACATCGCTTAGATTCACCGCTTAGGCACATCGCTTAGTTTCACCGCTGAGACACACCGCTTAGAATCACCGCTTAGGCACACCGCTTAGATTCACAGCTTAGGCACATCGCTTAGATTCACCGCTTAGACACATCGCTTAGATTCACCGCTTAGGCACATCGCTTAGATTCACCGCTTAGGCACATCGCTTAGATTCACCACTTAACACATCGCTTAGATTCACCGCTTAGATTCACCGCTTAGGCACATCGCTTAGATTCAACGCTTAGGCACATCGCTTAGATTCACCGCTTAGGCACACCGCTTAGATTTACCGCTTTGGCACATCGCTTACATTCGCCGCTTAGACACATTGCTTAGGCACACCGCTTACTCACACCGCTTAGGCACATCGCTTAGATTCACCGCATAGGCACACTGTTTAGATTCACCGCTTAGGCACATCGCTTAGATTCACCGCCTAGGCACACCGCTTAGATTCACCGCTTAGGGACATCGCTTAGATTCACCGCTTAGATTCACCGCTCAGGCACAACGCTTAGATTCACCGCTCAGGCACACGCTTAGATTCACCGCTTAGGCACATAGCTTAGATTCACCGCTTAGGCACATCGCTTAGATTCACCGCTTAGGCATATCGCTTAGATTCACCGCTTAGATTCACAGCTTAGGCACATTGCTTAGGCACAACGCTTAGATTCACCGCTTAGGCACATCGCTTCGATTCACCGCTTAGGCACACCGCTTAGATTCACCGCTTAGGAACACCGCTTAGATTCACCGCTTAGATTCACTGCTTAGATTCACTGATTAGGAACACCACTTAGATTCACCGCTTAGATTTACTGCTTAGATTCACCGCTTTGGCACATCGCTTAGATTCACCGCTTAGGCACATCGCTTAGATTCACCACTTAGGCACATCGCTTAGATTCACCCCTTAGATTCACCGCTTAGGCACATCGCTTAGATTCAACGCTTAGGCACATCGCTTAGATTTACCGCTTAGATTCACCGCTTTGTCACATCGCTTAGATTCACAGCTAAGATTCACCGCTTAGGCACATAGCTTAGATTCACCGCTTAGGCACATCGCTTAGATTCACCGCTTAGGCACATCGCTTAGATTCACCACTTAGGCACATCGCTTAGATTCACCCCTTAGATTCACCGCTTAGGCACATCGCTTAGATTCAACGCTTAGGCACATCGCTTAGATTCACCGCTTAGGCACATCGCTTAGTTTCACCGCTTAGACACATCGCTTAGATTCACCGCTTAGACACATCGCTTAGATTCACCGCTTAGGCACATCGCTTAGATTCACCGCTTAGACACATCGCTTAGTTTCACCGCTTAGTCACATCGCTTAGATTTACCGCTTAGGCACATTGCTTAGATTCACCGCTTAGACACATCGCTTAGATTCACCGCTTAGGCACATCGCTTAGATTCACCGCTTAGGCACATCGCTTAGTTTCACCGCTTAGACACATCGCTTAGATTCACCGCTTAGACACATCGCTTAGATTCACCGCTTAGGCACATCGCTTAGATTCACCGCTTAGACACATCGCTTAGATTCACCGCTTAGGCACATCGCTTAGATTCACCGCTTAGACACATCGCTTAGATTCACCGCTTAGGCACATCGCTTAGATTCACCGCTTAGACACATCGCTTAGATTCACCGCTTAGACACATCGCTTAGATTCACCGCTTAGGCACATCGCTTAGATTCACCGCTTAGATTCACCGCTTAGGCACATCGCTTAGATTCACCGCTTAGGCACATCGCTTAGTTTCACCGCTGAGACACACCGCTTAGAATCACCGCTTAGGCACACCGCTTAGATTCACCGCTTAGACACATCGCTTAGATTCACCGCTTAGACACATCGCTTAGATTCACCGCTTAGACACATCGCTTAGATTCACCGCTTAGACACATCGCTTAGATTCACCGCTTAGGCACATCGCTTAGATTTACCGCTTAGGCACATCGCTTAATTTCACCGCTGAGGCACACCGCTTAGAATCACCGCTTAGGCACACCGCTTAGATTCACCGCTTAGGCACATCGCTTAGTTTCACCGCTGAGACACACCGCTTAGAATCACCGCTTAGGCACACCGCTTAGGCACATCGCTTAGATTCACCGCTTAGGCACACCGCTTAGATTCACCGTTTAGGCACATCGCTTAGTTTCACCGCTTAGTCACATCGCTTAGATATACCGCTTAGGCACATCGCTTAGGTTCACCGCTTAGGCACATTGCTTAGGCACATCGCTTAGATTCACCGCTTAGACACATCGCTTAGATTCACCGCTTAGGCACATCGCTTAGATTCACCGCTTAGGCACATCGCTTAGATTCACCGCCTAGGCACACCGCTTAGATTCACCGCTTAGGCACATCGCTTAGATTCACCGCTTAGATTCACCGCTTAGGCACATCGCTTAGAGTCACCGCTTAGGCACATCGCTTAGATTTACCACTTAGGAACATCGCTTAGATTCACTGCTTAGGCACACCGCTTAGATTCACCTCTTAGATTCACCGCTCAGGCACACCGCTTAGATTCACCGCTCAGGCACACGCTTAGATTCACCGCTTAGGCACATAGCTTAGATTCACCGCTAAGACACTCCGCTTAGATTCACCGCTAAGGCACATCGCTTAGATTCACCGCTTAGGCACATCGCTTAGATTCACCGCTTAGGCACATCGCTTACATTTACCGCTCAGACACACTGCTTAGATTCACCGCTAAGATTCACCGCTTAGGCACATAGCTTAGATTTACCGCTTCGATTCACCGCTTTGTCACATCGCTTAGATTCACCGCTAAGATTCACAGCTTAGGCACATCGCTTAGATTCACCGCTTAGGCACACCGCTTAGATTCACAGCTTAGGCACATCGCTTAGATTCACCGCTTAGGCACATCGCTTAGTTTCACCGCTTAGTCACATCGCTTAGATTTACCGCTTAGGCACATCGCTTAGATTCACCGCTTAAACACATCGCTTAGATTCACCGCTTAGGCACATCGCTTAGATTCACCGCTTAGGCACATCGCTTAGATTCACCACTTAGGCACATCGCTTAGATTCACCGCTTAGATTCACCGCTTAGGCACATCGCTTAGATTCAACGCTTAGGCACATCGCTTAGATTCACCGCTTAGGCACACCGCTTAGATTTACCGCTTTGTCACATCGCTTACATTCGCCGCTTAGACACATTGCTTAGGCACACCGCTTAGGCACACCGCTTAGGCACATCGCTTAGATTCACCGCATAGGCACACTGTTTAGATTCACCGCTTAGGCACATCGCTTAGATTCACCGCCTAGGCACACCGCTTAGATTCACCGCTTAGGCACATCGCTTAGATTCACCGCTTAGATTCACCGCTCAGGCACACCGCTTAGATTCACCGCTCAGGCACACGCTTAGATTCACCGCTTAGGCACATAGCTTAGATTCATCGCTTAGGCACATCGCTTAGATTCACCGCTTAGGCATATCGCTTAGATTCACCGCTTAGATTCACCGCTTAGGCACATTGCTTAGGCACAACGCTTAGATTCACCGCTTAGGCACATCGCTTCGATTCACCGCTTAGGCACACCGCTTAGATTCACCGCTTAGAAACACCGCTTAGATTCACCGCTTAGATTCACTGCTTAGATTCACCGATTAGGAACACCACTTAGATTCACCGCTTAGATTCACTGCTTAGATTCACCGCTTTGGCACATCGCTTAGATTCACCGCTTAGGCACATCGCTTAGATTTACCGCTTAGATTCACCGCTTTGTCACATCGCTTAGATTCACAGCTAAGATTCACCGCTTAGGCACATAGATTAGATTCACCGCTTAGGCACATCGCTTAGATTCACCGCTTAGGCACATCGCTTAGATTCACCACTTAGGCACATCGCTTAGATTCACCCCTTAGATTCACCGCTTAGGCACATCGCTTAGATTCAACTCTTAGGCACATCGCTTAGATTCACCGCTTAGGCACACCGCTTAGATTAACCGCTTTGGCACATCGCTTAGATTCACTGCTTAGGCACACTGTTTAAATTCACCGCTTAGGCACATCGCTTACATTCACCCCTTAGATTCACCGCTTAGGCACATCGCTTAGATTCACTGCTTAGGCACATCGCTTAGATTCACCGCTTAGGCACATCGCTTAGTTTCACCGCTGAGACACATCGCTTAGATTCACCGCTTAGGCACACCGCTTAGATTCACCGTTTAGGCACATCGCTTAGTTTCACCGCTTAGTCACATCGCTTAGATTTACCGCTTAGGCACATCGCTTAGGTTCACCGCTTAGGCACATTGCTTAGGCACATCGCTTAGATTCACCGCTTAGACACATCGCTTAGATTCACCGCTTAGGCACATCGCTTAGGTTCACCGCTTAGGCACATTGCTTAGGCACATCGCTTAGATTCACCGCTTAGACACATCGCTTAGATTCACCGCTTAGGCACATCGCTTAGATTCACCGCTTAGGCACATCGTTTAGATTCACCGCCTAGGCACACCGCTTAGATTCACCGCTTAGGCACATCGCTTAGATTCACTGCTTAGATTCACCGCTTAGGCACATCGCTTAGAGTCACCGCTTAGGCACATCGCTTAGAGTCACCGCTTAGGCACATCGCTTAGATTCACCGCTTAGGCACATCGCTTAGATTCACCGCTTAGACACATCGCTTAGATTCACCGCTTAGGCACATCGCTTAGATTCACCGCTTAGGCACATCGCTTAGTTTCACCGCTTAGACACATCGCTTAGATTCACCGCTTAGACACATCGCTTAGATTCACCGCTTAGACACATCGCTTAGATTCACCGCTTAGACACATCGCTTAGTTTCACCGCTTAGTCACATCGCTTAGTCACATCGCTTAGATTTACCGCTTAGGCACATCGCTTAGTTTCACCGCTGAGACACACCGCTTAGAATCACCGCTTAGGCACACCGCTTAGGCACATCGCTTAGATTCACCGCTTAGGCACACCGCTTAGATTCACCGTTTAGGCACATCGCTTAGTTTCACCGCTTAGTCACATCGCTTAGATTTACCGCTTAGGCACATCGCTTAGGTTCACCGCTTAGGCACATTGCTTAGGCACATCGCTTAGATTCACCGCTTAGACACATCGCTTAGATTCACCGCTTAGGCACATCGCTTAGATTCACCGCTTAGGCACATCGCTTAGATTCACCGCCTAGGCACACCGCTTAGATTCACCGCTTAGGCACATCGCTTAGATTCACTGCTTAGGCACATCGCTTAGATTCACCGCTTAGGCACATCGCTTAGATTCACCGCTTAGACACATCGCTTAGATTCACCGCTTAGGCACATCGCTTAGATTCACCGCTTAGGCACATCGCTTAGATTCACCGCTTAGACACATCGCTTAGATTCACCGCTTAGACACATCGCTTAGATTCACCGCTTAGGCACATCGCTTAGATTCACCGCTTAGACACATCGCTTAGTTTCACCGCTTAGTCACATCGCTTAGATTTACCGCTTAGGCACATTGCTTAGATTCACCGCTTAGACACATCGCTTAGATTCACCGCTTAGGCACATCGCTTAGATTCACCGCTTAGGCACATCGCTTAGTTTCACCGCTTAGACACATCGCTTAGATTCACCGCTTAGACACATCGCTTAGATTCACCGCTTAGGCACATCGCTTAGATTCACCGCTTAGACACATCGCTTAGATTCACCGCTTAGGCACATCGCTTAGATTCATCTCTTAGACACATCGCTTAGATTCACCGCTTAGGCACATCGCTTAGATTCACCGCTTAGACACATCGCTTAGATTCACCGCTTAGACACATCGCTTAGATTCACCGCTTAGGCACATCGCTTAGATTCACCGCTTAGATTCACCGCTTAGGCACATCGCTTAGATTCACCGCTTAGGCACATCGCTTAGTTTCACCGCTGAGACACACCGCTTAGAATCACCGCTTAGGCACACCGCTTAGATTCACAGCTTAGGCACATCGCTTAGATTCACCGCTTAGACACATCGCTTAGATTCACCGCTTAGGCACATCGCTTAGATTCACCGCTTAGGCACATCGCTTAGATTCACCACTTAACACATCGCTTAGATTCACCGCTTAGATTCACCGCTTAGGCACATCGCTTAGATTCAACGCTTAGGCACATCGCTTAGATTCACCGCTTAGGCACACCGCTTAGATTTACCGCTTTGGCACATCGCTTACATTCGCCGCTTAGACACATTGCTTAGGCACACCGCTTACTCACACCGCTTAGGCACATCGCTTAGATTCACCGCTTAGGCACATCGCTTAGATTCACCGCCTAGGCACACCGCTTAGATTCACCGCTTAGGGACATCGCTTAGATTCACCGCTTAGATTCACCGCTCAGGCACAACGCTTAGATTCACCGCTCAGGCACACGCTTAGATTCACCGCTTAGGCACATAGCTTAGATTCACCGCTTAGTCACATCGCTTAGATTCACCGCTTAGGCATATCGCTTAGATTCACCGCTTAGATTCACAGCTTAGGCACATTGCTTAGGCACAACGCTTAGATTCACCGCTTAGGCACATCGCTTCGATTCACCGCTTAGGCACACCGCTTAGATTCACCGCTTTGGAACACCGCTTAGATTCACCGCTTAGATTCACTGCTTAGATTCACTGATTAGGAACACCACTTAGATTCACCGCTTAGATTTACTGCTTAGATTCACCGCTTTGGCACATCGCTTAGATTCACCGCTTAGGCACATCGCTTAGATTCACCACTTAGGCACATCGCTTAGATTCACCCCTTAGATTCACCGCTTAGGCACATCGCTTAGATTCAACGCTTAGGCACATCGCTTAGATTTACCGCTTAGATTCACCGCTTTGTCACATCGCTTAGATTCACAGCTAAGATTCACCGCTTAGGCACATAGCTTAGATTCACCGCTTAGGCACATCGCTTAGATTCACCGCTTAGGCACATCGCTTAGATTCACCACTTAGGCACATCGCTTAGATTCACCCCTTAGATTCACCGCTTAGGCACATCGCTTAGATTCAACGCTTAGGCACATCGCTTAGATTCACCGCTTAGGCACACCGCTTAGATTAACCGCTTTGGCACATCCCTTAGATTCACTGCTTAGGCACACTGTTTAGATTCACCGCTTAGGCACATCGCTTAGATTCACCGCATAGGCACACCGCTTAGATTCACCGCTTAGGCACATCGCTTAGATTCACTGCTTAGATTCACCGCTTAGGCACATCGCTTAGAGTCACCGCTTAGGCACATCGCTTAGATTCACCGCTTAGGCACATCGCTTAGATTCACCGCTTAGACACATCGCTTAGATTCACCGCTTAGGCACATCGCTTAGATTCACCGCTTAGACACATCGCTTAGTTTCACCGCTTAGTCACATCGCTTAGATTTACCGCTTAGGCACATTGCTTAGATTCACCGCTTAGACACATCGCTTAGATTCACCGCTTAGGCACATCGCTTAGATTCACCGCTTAGGCACATCGCTTAGTTTCACCGCTTAGACACATCGCTTAGATTCACCGCTTAGACACATCGCTTAGATTCACCGCTTAGGCACATCGCTTAGATTCACCGCTTAGACACATCGCTTAGATTCACCGCTTAGGCACATCGCTTAGATTCACCGCTTAGACACATCGCTTAGATTCACCGCTTAGGCACATCGCTTAGATTCACCGCTTAGACACATCGCTTAGATTCACCGCTTAGACACATCGCTTAGATTCACCGCTTAGGCACATCGCTTAGATTCACCGCTTAGATTCACCGCTTAGGCACATCGCTTAGATTCACCGCTTAGGCACATCGCTTAGTTTCACCGCTGAGACACACCGCTTAGAATCACCGCTTAGGCACACCGCTTAGATTCACAGCTTAGGCACATCGCTTAGATTCACCGCTTAGACACATCGCTTAGATTCACCGCTTAGGCACATCGCTTAGATTCACCGCTTAGGCACATCGCTTAGATTCACCACTTAACACATCGCTTAGATTCACCGCTTAGATTCACCGCTTAGGCACATCGCTTAGATTCAACGCTTAGGCACATCGCTTAGATTCACCGCTTAGGCACACCGCTTAGATTTACCGCTTTGGCACATCGCTTACATTCGCCGCTTAGACACATTGCTTAGGCACACCGCTTACTCACACCGCTTAGGCACATCGCTTAGATTCACCGCATAGGCACACTGTTTAGATTCACCGCTTAGGCACATCGCTTAGATTCACCGCCTAGGCACACCGCTTAGATTCACCGCTTAGGGACATCGCTTAGATTCACCGCTTAGATTCACCGCTCAGGCACAACGCTTAGATTCACCGCTCAGGCACACGCTTAGATTCACCGCTTAGGCACATAGCTTAGATTCACCGCTTAGGCACATCGCTTAGATTCACCGCTTAGGCATATCGCTTAGATTCACCGCTTAGATTCACCGCTTAGGCACATCGCTTCGATTCACCGCTTAGGCACACCGCTTAGATTCACCGCTTAGGAACACCGCTTAGATTCACCGCTTAGATTCACTGCTTAGATTCACTGATTAGGAACACCACTTAGATTCACCGCTTAGATTTACTGCTTAGATTCACCGCTTTGGCACATCGCTTAGATTCACCGCTTAGGCACATCGCTTAGATTCACCACTTAGGCACATCGCTTAGATTCACCCCTTAGATTCACCGCTTAGGCACATCGCTTAGATTCAACGCTTAGGCACATCGCTTAGATTAACCGCTTAGATTCACCGCTTTGTCACATCGCTTAGATTCACAGCTAAGATTCACCGCTTAGGCACATAGCTTAGATTCACCGCTTAGGCACATCGCTTAGATTCACCGCTTAGGCACATCGCTTAGATTCACCACTTAGGCACATCGCTTAGATTCACCCCTTAGATTCACCGCTTAGGCACATCGCTTAGATTCAACGCTTAGGCACATCGCTTAGATTCACCGCTTAGGCACACCGCTTAGATTAACCGCTTTGGCACATCCCTTAGATTCACTGCTTAGGCACACTGTTTAGATTCACCGCTTAGGCACATCGCTTAGATTCACCGCATAGGCACACCGCTTAGATTCACCGCTTAGGCACATCGCTTAGATTCACCGCTTAGATTCACCGCTTAGGCACATCGCTTAGACTCACCGCTTAGGCACACCGCTTAGGCACATCGCTTAGATTCACCGCTTAGGCACATCGCTTAGATTCACCGCTTAGGCACATCGCTTAATTTCACCGCTGAGGCACACCGCTTAGAATCACCGCTTAGGCACACCGCTTAGATTCACCGCTTAGGCACATCGCTTAGTTTCACCGCTGAGACACACCGCTTAGAATCACCGCTTAGGCACACCGCTTAGGCACATCGCTTAGATTCACCGCTTAGGCACACCGCTTAGATTCACCGTTTAGGCACATCGCTTAGTTTCACCGCTTAGTCACATCGCTTAGATTTACCGCTTAGGCACATCGCTTAGGTTCACCGCTTAGGCACATTGCTTAGGCACATCGCTTAGATTCACCGCTTAGACACATCGCTTAGATTCACCGCTTAGGCACATCGCTTAGATTCACCGCTTAGGCACATCGCTTAGATTCACCACTTAACACATCGCTTAGATTCACCGCTTAGATTCACCGCTTAGGCACATCGCTTAGATTCAACGCTTAGGCACATCGCTTAGATTCACCGCTTAGGCACACCGCTTAGATTTACCGCTTTGGCACATCGCTTACATTCGCCGCTTAGACACATTGCTTAGGCACACCGCTTACGCACACCGCTTAGGCACATCGCTTAGATTCACCGCATAGGCACACTGTTTAGATTCACCGCTTAGGCACATCGCTTAGATTCACCGCCTAGGCACACCGCTTAGATTCACCGCTTAGGCACATCGCTTAGATTCACCGCTTAGGCATATCGCTTAGATTCACCGCTTAGATTCACAGCTTAGGCACATTGCTTAGGCACAACGCTTAGATTCACCGCTTAGGCACATCGCTTCGATTCACCGCTTAGGCACACCGCTTAGATTCACCGCTTAGGAACACCGCTTAGATTCACCGCTTAGATTCACTGCTTAGATTCACTGATTAGGAACACCACTTAGATTCACCGCTTAGATTTACTGCTTAGATTCACCGCTTTCGCACATCGCTTAGATTCACCGCTTAGGCACATCGCTTAGATTCACCACTTAGGCACATCGCTTAGATTCACCCCTTAGATTCACCGCTTAGGCACATCGCTTAGATTCAACGCTTAGGCACATCGCTTAGATTTACCGCTTAGATTCACCGCTTTGTCACATCGCTTAGATTCACAGCTAAGATTCACCGCTTAGGCACATAGCTTAGATTCACCGCTTAGGCACATCGCTTAGATTCACCGCTTAGGCACATCGCTTAGATTCACCACTTAGGCACATCGCTTAGATTCACCCCTTAGATTCACCGCTTAGGCACATCGCTTAGATTCAACGCTTAGGCACATCGCTTAGATTCACCGCTTAGGCACACCGCTTAGATTAACCGCTTTGGCACATCCCTTAGATTCACCGCTTAGGCACACTGTTTAGATTCACCGCTTAGGCACATCGCTTAGATTCACCGCTTAGATTCACCGCTTAGGCACATCGCTTAGACTCACCGCTTAGGCACACCGCTTAGGCACATCGCTTAGATTCACCGCTTAGGCACATCGCTTAGATTCACCGCTTAGGCACATCGCTTAATTTCACCGCTGAGGCACACCGCTTAGAATCACCGCTTAGGCACACCGCTTAGATTCACCGCTTAGGCACATCGCTTAGTTTCACCGCTGAGACACACCGCTTAGAATCACCGCTTAGGCACACCGCTTAGGCACATCGCTTAGATTCACCGCTTAGGCACACCGCTTAGATTCACCGTTTAGGCACATCGCTTAGTTTCACCGCTTAGTCACATCGCTTAGATTTACCGCTTAGGCACATCGCTTAGGTTCACCGCTTAGGCACATTGCTTAGGCACATCGCTTAGATTCACCGCTTAGACACATCGCTTAGATTCACCGCTTAGGCACATCGCTTAGATTCACCGCTTAGGCACATCGCTTAGATTCACCGCCTAGGCACACTGCTTAGATTCACCGCTTAGGCACATCGCTTAGATTCACTGCTTAGATTCACCGCTTAGGCACATCGCTTAGAGTCACCGCTTAGGCACATCGCTTAGATTCACCGCTTAGGAACATCGCTTAGATTCACTGCTTAGGCACACCGCTTAGATTCACCTCTTAGATTCACCGCTCAGGCACACCGCTTAGATTCACCGCTCAGGCACACGCTTAGATTCACCGCTTAGGCACATAGCTTAGATTCACCGCTAAGACACTCCGCTTAGATTCACCGCTAAGGCACATCGCTTAGATTCACCGCTTAGGCACATCGCTTAGATTCACCGCTTAGGCACATCGCTTACATTTACCGCTCAGACACACCGCTTAGATTCACCGCTAAGATTCACCGCTTAGGCACACCGCTTAGATTCACCGCTTAGGCACACCGCTTAGATTCACCGCTTAGGCACATCGCTTAGATTCACCACTTAGACACATCGCTTAGATTCACCGCTTAGATTCACCGCTTAGGCACATCGCTTAGATTCAACGCTTAGGCACATCGCTTAGATTCACCGCTTAGGCACACCGCTTAGATTTACCGCTTTGGCACATCGCTTAGATTCACTGCTTAGGCACACTGTTTAGATTCACCGCTTAGGCACACTGCTTAGATTCACCGCTTAGGCACACTGCTTAGATTCACCGCATAGGCACACCGCTTAGATTCACCGCTTAGGCACATCGCTTAGATTCACCGCTTAGATTCACCCTTTAGGCACATCGCTTAGACTCACCGCTTAGGCACACCGCTTAGGCACATTGCTTAGATTCACCGCTTAGGCACATAGCTTAGATTCACCGCTAAGACACTCCGCTTAGATTCACCGCTAAGGCACATCGCTTAGATTCACCGCTTAGGCACATCGCTTAGATTCACCGCTTAGGCACATCGCTTACATTTACCGCTCAGACACACCGCTTAGATTCACCGCTAAGATTCACTGCTTAGGCACATAGCTTAGATTCACCGCTTAGGCACATTGCTTAGATTCACCGCTTAGGCACATCGCTTACATTTACCGCTCAGACACACCGCTTAGATTCACCGCTAAGATTCACTGCTTAGGCACATAGCTTAGATTCACCGCTAAGGCACATCGCTTAGATTCACCGCTTAGGCACATCGCTTAGATTCACCGCTTAGGCACATCGCTTACATTTACCGCTCAGACACACCGCTTAGATTCACCGCTTAGATTCACTGCTTAGGCACATCGCTTAGATTCACCGCTTAGATTCACCGCTCAGGCAAACCGCTTAGATTAACCGCTCAGGAACACGCTTAGATTCACCGCTTAGGCACATAGCTTAGATTCACCGCTAAGACACTCCGCTTAGATTCACCGCTAAGGCACATCGCTTAGATTCACCGCTTAGGCACATCGCTTAGATACACCACTTAGGCACATCGCTTACATTTACCGCTCAGACACACCGCTTAGATTCACCGCTTAGGCACATCGCTTAGATTCACCGCTTAGGCACATCACTTAGATTCACCGCTTAGGCATATCGCTTAGATTCACCGCTTAGATTCACCGCTTAGGCACATTGCTTAGGCACAACGCTTAGATTCACCGCTTAGGCACATCGCTTAGATTCACCGCTTAGGCACACCGCTTAGATTCAAGGCTTAGGAACACCGCTTAGATTCACCGCTTAGATTCACTGCTTAGATTCACCGCTTAGGAACACCACTTACATTCACCGCTTAGATTCACTGCTTAGATTCACCGCTTTGGCACATCGCTTAGATTCACCGCTTAGGCACATCGCTTAGATTTACCGCTTAGATTCACCGCTTTGTCACATCGCTTAGATTCACCGCTAAGATTCACCGCTTAGGCACATAGCTTAGATTCACCGCTTAGGCACATCGCTTAGATTCACCGCTTAGGCACATCGCTTAGATTCACCACTTAGGCACATCGCTTAGATTCACCGCTTAGATTCACCGCTTAGGCACATCGCTTAGATTCAACGCTTAGGCACATCGCTTAGATTCACCGCTTAGGCACACCGCTTAGATTTACCGCTTTGGCACATCGCTTAGATTCACTGCTTAGGCACACTGTTTAGATTCACCGCTTAGGCACATCGCTTAGATTCACCGCATAGGCACACCGCTTAGATTCACCGCTTAGGCACATCGCTTAGATTCACCGCTTAGGCACATCGCTTAGACTCACCGCTTAGGCACACCGCTTAGGCACATCGCTTAGATTCACCGCTTAGGCACATCGCTTAGATTCACCGCTTAGGCACATCGCTTAGATTCACCGTTTAGGCACATCGCTTAATTTCACCGCTGAGGCACACCGCTTAGAATCACCGCTTAGGCACACCGCTTAGATTCACCGCTTAGGCACATCGCTTAGTTTCACCGCTGAGACACACCGCTTAGAATCACCGCTTAGGCACACCGCTTAGATTCACAGCTTAGGCACATCGCTTAGTTTCACCGATTAGTCACATCGCTTAGATTTACCGCTTAGGCACATCGCTTAGATTCACCGCTTAGGCACATCGCTTAGATTCACCACTTAGGCACATCGCTTAGATTCACCGCTTAGATTCACCGCTTAGGCACATCGCTTAGATTCAACGCTTAGGCACATCGCTTAGATTCACCGCTTAGGCACACCGCTTAGATTTACCGCTTTGGCACATCGCTTAGATTCACCGCTTAGGCACATCGCTTAGATTCACCGCTTAGGCACATCGCTTAGATTCACCACTTAGGCACATCGCTTAGATTCACCGCTTAGATTCACCGCTTAGGCACATCGCTTAGATTCAACTCTTAGGCACATCGCTTAGATTCACCGCTTAGGCACACCGCTTAGATTTACCGCTTTGGCACATCGCTTACATTCGCCGCTTAGACACATTGCTTAGGCACACCGCTTAGGCACACCGCTTAGGCACATCGCTTAGATTCACCGCTTAGGCACACTGTTTAGATTCACCGCTTAGGCACATCGCTTAGATTCACCGCCTAGGCACACCGCTTAGATTTACCGCTTAGGCACATCGCTTAGATTCACCGCTTAGATTCACCGCTCAGGCACACCGCTTAGATTCACCGCTCAGGCACACGCTTAGATTCACCGCTTAGGCACATCGCTTAGATTCAACGCTTAGGCACATCGCTTAGATTCACCGCTTAGGCATATATCTTAGATTTACCGCTTTGGCACATCGCTTAGATTCACCGCTAAGATTCACTGCTTAGGCTCATTGCTTAGATTTACCGCTTAGGCACACCGCTTAGATTCACCGCTTAGATTCACTGCTTAGGCACATCGCTTAGATTCACCGCTTAGATTCACCGCTCAGGCACACCGCTTAGATTCACCGCTCAGGCACACGCTTAGATTCACCGCTTAGGCACATAGCTTAGATTCACCGCTAAGACACTCCGCTTAGATTCACCGCCAAGGCACATCGCTTAGATTCACCGCTTAGGCACATCGCTTAGATTCACCGCTTAGGCACATCGCTTACATTTACCGCTCAGACACACGCTTAGATTCACCGCTTAGGCACACGCTTAGATTCACCGCTCAGGCACACGCTTAGATTCACCGCTTAGGCACATAGCTTAGATTCACCGCTAAGACACTCCGCTTAGATTCACCGCCAAGGCACATCGCTTAGATTCACCGCTTAGGCACATCGCTTAGATTCACCGCTTAGGCACATCGCTTAGATTCACCGCTTAGGCACATCGCTTAGATTCACCGCTTAGGCATATCGCTTAGGCACAACGCTTAGATTCACCGCTTAGGCACATCACTTAGATTCACCGCTTAGGCACATCGCTTAGATTCACCGCTTAGGCACATTGCTTAGGCACAACGCTTAGATTCACCGCTTAGGCACATCACTTAGATTCACCGCTTAGGCTCACCGCTTAGATTCACCGCTTAGGAACACCACTTAGATTCACCGCTTAGATTCACTGCTTAGATTCACCGCTTTGGCACATCGCTTAGATTCACCGCTTAGGCACATCGCTTAGATTTACCGCTTAGATTCACCGCTTTGTCACATGGCTTAGATTCACCGCTAAGATTCACCGCTTAGGCACATAGCTTAGATTCACCGCTTAGGCACATCGCTTAGATTCACCGCTTAGGCACATCGCTTAGATTCACCACTTAGGCACATCGCTTAGATTCAACGCTTAGGCACATCACTTAGATTCACCGCTTAGGCACACCGCTTAGATTTACCGCTTTGGCACATCGCTTAGATTCACTGCTTAGGCACATCGCTTAGATTCACCGCTTAGATTCACCGCTTAGGCACATCGCTTAGACTCACCGCTTAGGCACACCGCTTAGGCACATCGCTTAGATTCACCGCTTAGGCACATCGCTTAGATTCACCGCTTAGGCACATCGCTTAATTTCACCGCTGAGGCACACCGCTTAGAATCACCGCTTAGGCACACCGCTTAGATTCACCGCTTAGGCACATCGCTTAGTTTCACCGCTGAGACACACCGCTTAGAATCATCGCTTAGGCACACCGCTTAGATTCACAGCTTAGGCACATCGCTTAGATTCACCGCTTAGGCACATCGCTTAGTTTCACCGCTTAGTCACATCGCTTAGATTTACCGCTTAGGCACATCGCTTAGATTCACCGCTTAGACACATCGCTTAGATTCACCGCTTAGGCACATCGCTTAGATTCACCGCTTAGGCACATCGCTTAGTTTCACCGCTGAGACACACCGCTTAGAATCACCGCTTAGGCACACCGCTTAGATTCACAGCTTAGGCACATCGCTTAGATTCACCGTTTAGGCACATCGCTTAGTTTCACCGCTTAGTCACATCGCTTAGATTTACCGCTTAGGCACATCGCTTAGATTCACCGCTTAGACACATCGCTTAGATTCACCGCTTAGGCACATCGCTTAGATTCACCGCTTAGGCACATCGCTTAGATTCATCACTTAGGCACATCACTTAGATTCACCGCTTAGATTCACCGCTTAGGCACATCGCTTAGATTCAACGCTTAGGCACATCGCTTAGATTCACCGCTTAGGCACACCGCTTAGATTTACCGCTTTGGCACATCGCTTACATTCGCCGCTTAGACACATTGCTTAGGCACACCGCTTAGGCACACCGCTTAGGCACATCGCTTAGATTCACCGCATAGGCACACTGTTTAGATTCACCGCTTAGGCACATCGCTTAGATTCACCGCTTAGGCACACCGCTTAGATTCACCGCTTAGGCACATCGCTTAGATTCACCGCTCAGGCACACCGCTTAGATTCACCGCTCAGGCACACGCTTAGATTCACCGCTTAGGCACATAGCTTAGATTCACCGCTTAGGCACATCGCTTAGATTCACCGCTTAGGCATATCGCTTAGATTCACCGCTTAGATTCACCGCTTAGGCACATTGCTTAGGCACAACGCTTAGATTCACCGCTTAGGCACATCGCTTCGATTCACCGCTTAGGCACACCGCTTAGATTCACCGCTTAGGAACACCGCTTAGATTCACCGCTTAGATTCACTGCTTAGATTCACCGCTTTGGCACATCGCTTAGATTCACCGCTTAGGCACATCGCTTAGATTTACCGCTTAGATTCACCGCTTAGGCACATAGCTTAGATTCACCGCTTAGGCACATCGCTTAGATTCACCGCTTAGGCACATCGCTTAAATTCACCACTTTGGCACATCGCTTAGATTCACTGCTTAGGCACACTGTTTAGATTCACCGCTTAGGCACATCGCTTAGGTTCACCGCATAGGCACACCGCTTAGATTCACCGCTTAGGCACATCGCTTAGATTCACCGCTTAGATTCACCGCTTGAGCACATCGCTTAGACTCACCGCTTAGGCACACCGCTTAGGCACATCGCTTAGATTCACCGCTTAGGCACATCGCTTAGATTTACCGCTTAGATTCACCGCTTAGGCACATAGCTTAGATTCACCGCTTAGGCACATCGCTTAGATTCACCGCTTAGGCACACCGCTTAGATTAACCGCTTTGGCACATCGCTTAGATTCACTGCTTAGGCACACTGTTTAGATTCACCGCTTAGGCACATCGCTTAGGTTCACCGCATAGGCACACCGCTTAGATTCACCGCTTAGGCACATCGCTTAGATTCACCGCTTAGATTCACCGCTTGAGCACATCGCTTAGACTCACCGCTTAGGCACACCGCTTAGGCACATCGCTTAGATTCACCGCTTAGGCACATCGCTTAGATTCACCGCTTAGGCACATCGCTTAATTTCACCGCTGAGGCACACCGCTTAGAATCACCGCTTAGGCACACCGCTTAGATTCACCGCTTAGGCACATCGCTTAGTTTCACCGCTGAGACACACCGCTTAGAATCACCGCTTAGGCACATCGCTTAGATTCACCGCTTAGGCACACCGCTTAGATTCACCGTTTAGGCACATCGCTTAGTTTCACCGCTTAGTCACATCGTTTAGATATACCGCTTAGGCACATCGCTTAGGTTCACCGCTTAGGCACATCGCTTAGTTTCAACGCTGAGACACACCGCTTAGAATCACCGCTTAGGCTCACCGCTTAGGCACATCGCTTAGATTCACCGCTTAGGCACACCGCTTAGATTCACCGTTTAGGCACATCGCTTAGTTTCACCGCTTAGGCACACCGCTTAGATTCACCGCTTAGGCACATTGCTTAGTTTCACCGCTGAGACACACCGCTTAGAATCACCGCTTAGGCACACCGCTTAGGCACATCGCTTAGATTCACTGCTTAGGCACACTGTTTAGATTCACCGCTTAGGCACATCTCTTAGATTCACCGCATAGGCACACCGCTTTGATTCACCGCTTAGGCACATCGCTTAGATTCACCGCTTAGATTCACCGCTTAGGCACATCGCTTAGACTCACCGCTTAGGCACACCGCTTAGGCACATCGCTTAGATTCACCGCTTAGGCACATCGCTTAGATTCACCGCTTAGGCACATCGCTTAATTTCACCGCTGAGGCACACCGCTTAGAATCACCGCTTAGGCACACCGCTTAGATTCACCGCTTAGGCACATCGCTTAGTTTCACCGCTGAGACACACCGCTTAGAATCACCGCTTAGGCACACCGCTTAGATTCACAGCTTAGGCACATCGCTTAGATTCACCGCTTAGGCACACCGCTTAGATTCACCGTTTAGGCACATCGCTTTGTTTCACCGCTTAGTCACATCGCTTAGATTCACCGCTTAGGCACATCGCTTAGATTCACCACTTAGGCACATCGCTTAGATTCACCGCTTAGATTCACCGCTTAGGCACATCGCTTAGATTCAACGCTTAGGCACATCGCTTAGATTCACCGCTTAGGCACACCGCTTAGATTTACCGCTTTCGCACATCGCTTAGATTCACCGCTTAGGCACATCGCTTAGATTCACCGCTTAGGCACATCGCTTAGATTCACCACTTAGGCACATCGCTTAGATTCACCGCTTAGATTCACCGCTTAGGCACTTCATAGATTCAACTCTTAGGCACATCGCTTAGATTCACCGCTTAGGCACACCTCTTAGATTTACCGCTTTGGCACATCGCTTACATTCGCCGCTTAGACACATTGCTTAGGCACACCGCTTAGGCACACCGCTTAGGCACATCGCTTAGATTCACCGCTTAGGCACACTGTTTAGATTCACCGCTTAGGCACATCGCTTAGATTCACCGCCTAGGCACACCGCTTAGATTCACCGCTCAGGCACACGCTTAGATTCACCGCTTAGGCACATCGCTTAGATTCAACGCTTAGGCACATCGCTTAGATTCACCGCTTAGGCATATATCTTAGATTTACCGCTTTGGCACATCGCTTAGATTCACCGCTAAGATTCACTGCTTAGGCTCATTGCTTAGATTTACCGCTTAGGCACACCGCTTACATTCACCGCTTAGATTCACTGCTTAGGCACATCGCTTAGATTCACCGCTTAGATTCACCGCTCAGGCACACCGCTTAGATTCACCGCTCAGGCACACGCTTAGATTCACCGCTTAGGCACATAGCTTAGATTCACCGCTAAGACACTCCGCTTAGATTCACCGCCAAGGCACATCGCTTAGATTCACCGCTTAGGCACATCGCTTAGATTCACCGCTTAGGCACATCGCTTACATTTACCGCTCAGACACACGCTTAGATTCACCGCTTAGGCACACGCTTAGATTCACCGCTCAGGCACACGCTTAGATTCACCGCTTAGGCACATAGCTTAGATTCACCGCTAAGACACTCCGCTTAGATTCACCGCCAAGGCACATCGCTTAGATTCACCGCTTAGGCACATCGCTTAGATTCACCGCTTAGGCACATCGCTTAGATTCACCGCTTAGGCACATCGCTTAGATTCACCGCTTAGGCATATCGCTTAGGCACAACGCTTAGATTCACCGCTTAGGCACATCACTTAGATTCACCGCTTAGGCACATCGCTTAGATTCACCGCTTAGGCACATTGCTTAGGCACAACGCTTAGATTCACCGCTTAGGCACATCACTTAGATTCACCGCTTAGGCTCACCGCTTAGATTCACCGCTTAGGAACACCACTTAGATTCACCGCTTAGATTCACTGCTTAGATTCACCGCTTTGGCACATCGCTTAGATTCACCGCTTAGGCACATCGCTTAGATTTACCGCTTAGATTCACCGCTTTGTCACATGGCTTAGATTCACCGCTAAGATTCACCGCTTAGGCACATAGCTTAGATTCACCGCTTAGGCACATCGCTTAGATTCACCGCTTAGGCACATCGCTTAGATTCACCACTTAGGCACATCGCTTAGATTCAACGCTTAGGCACATCACTTAGATTCACCGCTTAGGCACACCGCTTAGATTTACCGCTTTGGCACATCGCTTAGATTCACTGCTTAGGCACATCGCTTAGATTCACCGCTTAGATTCACCGCTTAGGCACATCGCTTAGACTCACCGCTTAGGCACACCGCTTAGGCACATCGCTTAGATTCACCGCTTAGGCACATCGCTTAGATTCACCGCTTAGGCACATCGCTTAATTTCACCGCTGAGGCACACCGCTTAGAATCACCGCTTAGGCACACCGCTTAGATTCACCGCTTAGGCACATCGCTTAGTTTCACCGCTGAGACACACCGCTTAGAATCATCGCTTAGGCACACCGCTTAGATTCACAGCTTAGGCACATCGCTTAGATTCACCGCTTAGGCACATCGCTTAGTTTCACCGCTTAGTCACATCGCTTAGATTTACCGCTTAGGCACATCGCTTAGATTCACCGCTTAGACACATCGCTTAGATTCACCGCTTAGGCACATCGCTTAGATTCACCGCTTAGGCACATCGCTTAGTTTCACCGCTGAGACACACCGCTTAGAATCACCGCTTAGGCACACCGCTTAGATTCACAGCTTAGGCACATCGCTTAGATTCACCGCCTAGGCACACCGCTTAGATTCACCGCTTAGGGACATCGCTTAGATTCACCGCTTAGATTCACCGCTCAGGCACAACGCTTAGATTCACCGCTCAGGCACACGCTTAGATTCACCGCTTAGGCACATAGCTTAGATTCACCGCTTAGTCACATCGCTTAGATTCACCGCTTAGGCATATCGCTTAGATTCACCGCTTAGATTCACAGCTTAGGCACATTGCTTAGGCACAACGCTTAGATTCACCGCTTAGGCACATCGCTTCGATTCACCGCTTAGGCACACCGCTTAGATTCACCGCTTAGGAACACCGCTTAGATTCACCGCTTAGATTCACTGCTTAGATTCACTGATTAGGAACACCACTTAGATTCACCGCTTAGATTTACTGCTTAGATTCACCGCTTTGGCACATCGCTTAGATTCACCGCTTAGGCACATCGCTTAGATTCACCACTTAGGCACATCGCTTAGATTCACCCCTTAGATTCACCGCTTAGGCACATCGCTTAGATTCAATGCTTAGGCACATCGCTTAGATTTACCGCTTAGATTCACCGCTTTGTCACATCGCTTAGATTCACAGCTAAGATTCACCGCTTAGGCACATAGCTTAGATTCACCGCTTAGGCACATCGCTTAGATTCACCGCTTAGGCACATCGCTTAGATTCACCACTTAGGCACATCGCTTAGATTCACCCCTTAGATTCACCGCTTAGGCACATCGCTTAGATTCAACGCTTAGGCACATCGCTTAGATTCACCGCTTAGGCACACCGCTTAGATTAACCGCTTTGGCACATCCCTTAGATTCACTGCTTAGGCACACTGTTTAGATTCACCGCTTAGGCACATCGCTTAGATTCACCGCATAGGCACACCGCTTAGATTCACCGCTTAGGCACATCGCTTAGATTCACTGCTTAGATTCACCGCTTAGGCACATCGCTTAGAGTCACCGCTTAGGCACATCGCTTAGATTCACCGCTTAGGCACATCGCTTAGATTCACCGCTTAGACACATCGCTTAGATTCACCGCTTAGGCACATCGCTTAGATTCACCGCTTAGACACATCGCTTAGTTTCACCGCTTAGTCACATCGCTTAGATTTACCGCTTAGGCACATTGCTTAGATTCACCGCTTAGACACATCGCTTAGATTCACCGCTTAGGCACATCGCTTAGATTCACCGCTTAGGCACATCGCTTAGTTTCACCGCTTAGACACATCGCTTAGATTCAACGCTTAGACACATCGCTTAGATTCACCGCTTAGGCACATCGCTTAGATTCACCGCTTAGACACATCGCTTAGATTCACCGCTTAGGCACATCGCTTAGATTCACCGCTTAGACACATCGCTTAGATTCACCGCTTAGGCACATCGCTTAGATTCACCGCTTAGACACATCGCTTAGATTCACCGCTTAGACACATCGCTTAGATTCACCGCTTAGGCACATCGCTTAGATTCACCGCTTAGATTCACCGCTTAGGCACATCGCTTAGATTCACCGCTTAGGCACATCGCTTAGTTTCACCGCTGAGACACACCGCTTAGAATCACCGCTTAGGCACACCGCTTAGATTCACAGCTTAGGCACATCGCTTAGATTCACCGCTTAGACACATCGCTTAGATTCACCGCTTAGGCACATCGCTTAGATTCACCGCTTAGGCACATCGCTTAGATTCACCACTTAACACATCGCTTAGATTCACCGCTTAGATTCACCGCTTAGGCACATCGCTTAGATTCAACGCTTAGGCACATCGCTTAGATTCACCGCTTAGGCACACCGCTTAGATTTACCGCTTTGGCACATCGCTTACATTCGCCGCTTAGACACATTGCTTAGGCACACCGCTTACTCACACCGCTTAGGCACATCGCTTAGATTCACCGCATAGGCACACTGTTTAGATTCACCGCTTAGGCACATCGCTTAGATTCACCGCCTAGGCACACCGCTTAGATTCACCGCTTAGGGACATCGCTTAGATTCACCGCTTAGATTCACCGCTCAGGCACAACGCTTAGATTCACCGCTCAGGCACACGCTTAGATTCACCGCTTAGGCACATAGCTTAGATTCACCGCTTAGGCACATCGCTTAGATTCACCGCTTAGGCATATCGCTTAGATTCACCGCTTAGATTCACCGCTTAGGCACATCGCTTCGATTCACCGCTTAGGCACACCGCTTAGATTCACCGCTTAGGAACACCGCTTAGATTCACCGCTTAGATTCACTGCTTAGATTCACTGATTAGGAACACCACTTAGATTCACCGCTTAGATTTACTGCTTAGATTCACCGCTTTGGCACATCGCTTAGATTCACCGCTTAGGCACATCGCTTAGATTCACCACTTAGGCACATCGCTTAGATTCACCCCTTAGATTCACCGCTTAGGCACATCGCTTAGATTCAACGCTTAGGCACATCGCTTAGATTAACCGCTTAGATTCACCGCTTTGTCACATCGCTTAGATTCACAGCTAAGATTCACCGCTTAGGCACATAGCTTAGATTCACCGCTTAGGCACATCGCTTAGATTCACCGCTTAGGCACATCGCTTAGATTCACCACTTAGGCACATCGCTTAGATTCACCCCTTAGATTCACCGCTTAGGCACATCGCTTAGATTCAACGCTTAGGCACATCGCTTAGATTCACCGCTTAGGCACACCGCTTAGATTAACCGCTTTGGCACATCCCTTAGATTCACTGCTTAGGCACACTGTTTAGATTCACCGCTTAGGCACATCGCTTAGATTCACCGCATAGGCACACCGCTTAGATTCACCGCTTAGGCACATCGCTTAGATTCACCGCTTAGATTCACCGCTTAGGCACATCGCTTAGACTCACCGCTTAGGCACACCGCTTAGGCACATCGCTTAGATTCACCGCTTAGGCACATCGCTTAGATTCACCGCTTAGGCACATCGCTTAATTTCACCGCTGAGGCACACCGCTTAGAATCACCGCTTAGGCACACCGCTTAGATTCACCGCTTAGGCACATCGCTTAGTTTCACCGCTGAGACACACCGCTTAGAATCACCGCTTAGGCACACCGCTTAGGCACATCGCTTAGATTCACCGCTTAGGCACACCGCTTAGATTCACCGTTTAGGCACATCGCTTAGTTTCACCGCTTAGTCACATCGCTTAGATTTACCGCTTAGGCACATCGCTTAGGTTCACCGCTTAGGCACATTGCTTAGGCACATCGCTTAGATTCACCGCTTAGACACATCGCTTAGATTCACCGCTTAGGCACATCGCTTAGATTCACCGCTTAGGCACATCGCTTAGATTCACCACTTAACACATCGCTTAGATTCACCGCTTAGATTCACCGCTTAGGCACATCGCTTAGATTCAACGCTTAGGCACATCGCTTAGATTCACCGCTTAGGCACACCGCTTAGATTTACCGCTTTGGCACATCGCTTACATTCGCCGCTTAGACACATTGCTTAGGCACACCGCTTACGCACACCGCTTAGGCACATCGCTTAGATTCACCGCATAGGCACACTGTTTAGATTCACCGCTTAGGCACATCGCTTAGATTCACCGCCTAGGCACACCGCTTAGATTCACCGCTTAGGCACATCGCTTAGATTCACCGCTTAGGCATATCGCTTAGATTCACCGCTTAGATTCACAGCTTAGGCACATTGCTTAGGCACAACGCTTAGATTCACCGCTTAGGCACATCGCTTCGATTCACCGCTTAGGCACACCGCTTAGATTCACCGCTTAGGAACACCGCTTAGATTCACCGCTTAGATTCACTGCTTAGATTCACTGATTAGGAACACCACTTAGATTCACCGCTTAGATTTACTGCTTAGATTCACCGCTTTCGCACATCGCTTAGATTCACCGCTTAGGCACATCGCTTAGATTCACCACTTAGGCACATCGCTTAGATTCACCCCTTAGATTCACCGCTTAGGCACATCGCTTAGATTCAACGCTTAGGCACATCGCTTAGATTTACCGCTTAGATTCACCGCTTTGTCACATCGCTTAGATTCACAGCTAAGATTCACCGCTTAGGCACATAGCTTAGATTCACCGCTTAGGCACATCGCTTAGATTCACCGCTTAGGCACATCGCTTAGATTCACCACTTAGGCACATCGCTTAGATTCACCCCTTAGATTCACCGCTTAGGCACATCGCTTAGATTCAACGCTTAGGCACATCGCTTAGATTCACCGCTTAGGCACACCGCTTAGATTAACCGCTTTGGCACATCCCTTAGATTCACCGCTTAGGCACACTGTTTAGATTCACCGCTTAGGCACATCGCTTAGATTCACCGCTTAGATTCACCGCTTAGGCACATCGCTTAGACTCACCGCTTAGGCACACCGCTTAGGCACATCGCTTAGATTCACCGCTTAGGCACATCGCTTAGATTCACCGCTTAGGCACATCGCTTAATTTCACCGCTGAGGCACACCGCTTAGAATCACCGCTTAGGCACACCGCTTAGATTCACCGCTTAGGCACATCGCTTAGTTTCACCGCTGAGACACACCGCTTAGAATCACCGCTTAGGCACACCGCTTAGGCACATCGCTTAGATTCACCGCTTAGGCACACCGCTTAGATTCACCGTTTAGGCACATCGCTTAGTTTCACCGCTTAGTCACATCGCTTAGATTTACCGCTTAGGCACATCGCTTAGGTTCACCGCTTAGGCACATTGCTTAGGCACATCGCTTAGATTCACCGCTTAGACACATCGCTTAGATTCACCGCTTAGGCACATCGCTTAGATTCACCGCTTAGGCACATCGCTTAGATTCACCGCCTAGGCACACTGCTTAGATTCACCGCTTAGGCACATCGCTTAGATTCACTGCTTAGATTCACCGCTTAGGCACATCGCTTAGAGTCACCGCTTAGGCACATCGCTTAGATTCACCGCTTAGGAACATCGCTTAGATTCACTGCTTAGGCACACCGCTTAGATTCACCTCTTAGATTCACCGCTCAGGCACACCGCTTAGATTCACCGCTCAGGCACACGCTTAGATTCACCGCTTAGGCACATAGCTTAGATTCACCGCTAAGACACTCCGCTTAGATTCACCGCTAAGGCACATCGCTTAGATTCACCGCTTAGGCACATCGCTTAGATTCACCGCTTAGGCACATCGCTTACATTTACCGCTCAGACACACCGCTTAGATTCACCGCTAAGATTCACCGCTTAGGCACACCGCTTAGATTCACCGCTTAGGCACACCGCTTAGATTCACCGCTTAGGCACATCGCTTAGATTCACCACTTAGACACATCGCTTAGATTCACCGCTTAGATTCACCGCTTAGGCACATCGCTTAGATTCAACGCTTAGGCACATCGCTTAGATTCACCGCTTAGGCACACCGCTTAGATTTACCGCTTTGGCACATCGCTTAGATTCACTGCTTAGGCACACTGTTTAGATTCACCGCTTAGGCACACTGCTTAGATTCACCGCTTAGGCACACTGCTTAGATTCACCGCATAGGCACACCGCTTAGATTCACCGCTTAGGCACATCGCTTAGATTCACCGCTTAGATTCACCCTTTAGGCACATCGCTTAGACTCACCGCTTAGGCACACCGCTTAGGCACATTGCTTAGATTCACCGCTTAGGCACATAGCTTAGATTCACCGCTAAGACACTCCGCTTAGATTCACCGCTAAGGCACATCGCTTAGATTCACCGCTTAGGCACATCGCTTAGATTCACCGCTTAGGCACATCGCTTACATTTACCGCTCAGACACACCGCTTAGATTCACCGCTAAGATTCACTGCTTAGGCACATAGCTTAGATTCACCGCTTAGGCACATTGCTTAGATTCACCGCTTAGGCACATCGCTTACATTTACCGCTCAGACACACCGCTTAGATTCACCGCTAAGATTCACTGCTTAGGCACATAGCTTAGATTCACCGCTAAGGCACATCGCTTAGATTCACCGCTTAGGCACATCGCTTAGATTCACCGCTTAGGCACATCGCTTACATTTACCGCTCAGACACACCGCTTAGATTCACCGCTTAGATTCACTGCTTAGGCACATCGCTTAGATTCACCGCTTAGATTCACCGCTCAGGCAAACCGCTTAGATTAACCGCTCAGGAACACGCTTAGATTCACCGCTTAGGCACATAGCTTAGATTCACCGCTAAGACACTCCGCTTAGATTCACCGCTAAGGCACATCGCTTAGATTCACCGCTTAGGCACATCGCTTAGATACACCACTTAGGCACATCGCTTACATTTACCGCTCAGACACACCGCTTAGATTCACCGCTTAGGCACATCGCTTAGATTCACCGCTTAGGCACATCACTTAGATTCACCGCTTAGGCATATCGCTTAGATTCACCGCTTAGATTCACCGCTTAGGCACATTGCTTAGGCACAACGCTTAGATTCACCGCTTAGGCACATCGCTTAGATTCACCGCTTAGGCACACCGCTTAGATTCAAGGCTTAGGAACACCGCTTAGATTCACCGCTTAGATTCACTGCTTAGATTCACCGCTTAGGAACACCACTTACATTCACCGCTTAGATTCACTGCTTAGATTCACCGCTTTGGCACATCGCTTAGATTCACCGCTTAGGCACATCGCTTAGATTTACCGCTTAGATTCACCGCTTTGTCACATCGCTTAGATTCACCGCTAAGATTCACCGCTTAGGCACATAGCTTAGATTCACCGCTTAGGCACATCGCTTAGATTCACCGCTTAGGCACATCGCTTAGATTCACCACTTAGGCACATCGCTTAGATTCACCGCTTAGATTCACCGCTTAGGCACATCGCTTAGATTCAACGCTTAGGCACATCGCTTAGATTCACCGCTTAGGCACACCGCTTAGATTTACCGCTTTGGCACATCGCTTAGATTCACTGCTTAGGCACACTGTTTAGATTCACCGCTTAGGCACATCGCTTAGATTCACCGCATAGGCACACCGCTTAGATTCACCGCTTAGGCACATCGCTTAGATTCACCGCTTAGGCACATCGCTTAGACTCACCGCTTAGGCACACCGCTTAGGCACATCGCTTAGATTCACCGCTTAGGCACATCGCTTAGATTCACCGCTTAGGCACATCGCTTAGATTCACCGTTTAGGCACATCGCTTAATTTCACCGCTGAGGCACACCGCTTAGAATCACCGCTTAGGCACACCGCTTAGATTCACCGCTTAGGCACATCGCTTAGTTTCACCGCTGAGACACACCGCTTAGAATCACCGCTTAGGCACACCGCTTAGATTCACAGCTTAGGCACATCGCTTAGTTTCACCGATTAGTCACATCGCTTAGATTTACCGCTTAGGCACATCGCTTAGATTCACCGCTTAGGCACATCGCTTAGATTCACCACTTAGGCACATCGCTTAGATTCACCGCTTAGATTCACCGCTTAGGCACATCGCTTAGATTCAACGCTTAGGCACATCGCTTAGATTCACCGCTTAGGCACACCGCTTAGATTTACCGCTTTGGCACATCGCTTAGATTCACCGCTTAGGCACATCGCTTAGATTCACCGCTTAGGCACATCGCTTAGATTCACCACTTAGGCACATCGCTTAGATTCACCGCTTAGATTCACCGCTTAGGCACATCGCTTAGATTCAACTCTTAGGCACATCGCTTAGATTCACCGCTTAGGCACACCGCTTAGATTTACCGCTTTGGCACATCGCTTACATTCGCCGCTTAGACACATTGCTTAGGCACACCGCTTAGGCACACCGCTTAGGCACATCGCTTAGATTCACCGCTTAGGCACACTGTTTAGATTCACCGCTTAGGCACATCGCTTAGATTCACCGCCTAGGCACACCGCTTAGATTTACCGCTTAGGCACATCGCTTAGATTCACCGCTTAGATTCACCGCTCAGGCACACCGCTTAGATTCACCGCTCAGGCACACGCTTAGATTCACCGCTTAGGCACATCGCTTAGATTCAACGCTTAGGCACATCGCTTAGATTCACCGCTTAGGCATATATCTTAGATTTACCGCTTTGGCACATCGCTTAGATTCACCGCTAAGATTCACTGCTTAGGCTCATTGCTTAGATTTACCGCTTAGGCACACCGCTTAGATTCACCGCTTAGATTCACTGCTTAGGCACATCGCTTAGATTCACCGCTTAGATTCACCGCTCAGGCACACCGCTTAGATTCACCGCTCAGGCACACGCTTAGATTCACCGCTTAGGCACATAGCTTAGATTCACCGCTAAGACACTCCGCTTAGATTCACCGCCAAGGCACATCGCTTAGATTCACCGCTTAGGCACATCGCTTAGATTCACCGCTTAGGCACATCGCTTACATTTACCGCTCAGACACACGCTTAGATTCACCGCTTAGGCACACGCTTAGATTCACCGCTCAGGCACACGCTTAGATTCACCGCTTAGGCACATAGCTTAGATTCACCGCTAAGACACTCCGCTTAGATTCACCGCCAAGGCACATCGCTTAGATTCACCGCTTAGGCACATCGCTTAGATTCACCGCTTAGGCACATCGCTTAGATTCACCGCTTAGGCACATCGCTTAGATTCACCGCTTAGGCATATCGCTTAGGCACAACGCTTAGATTCACCGCTTAGGCACATCACTTAGATTCACCGCTTAGGCACATCGCTTAGATTCACCGCTTAGGCACATTGCTTAGGCACAACGCTTAGATTCACCGCTTAGGCACATCACTTAGATTCACCGCTTAGGCTCACCGCTTAGATTCACCGCTTAGGAACACCACTTAGATTCACCGCTTAGATTCACTGCTTAGATTCACCGCTTTGGCACATCGCTTAGATTCACCGCTTAGGCACATCGCTTAGATTTACCGCTTAGATTCACCGCTTTGTCACATGGCTTAGATTCACCGCTAAGATTCACCGCTTAGGCACATAGCTTAGATTCACCGCTTAGGCACATCGCTTAGATTCACCGCTTAGGCACATCGCTTAGATTCACCACTTAGGCACATCGCTTAGATTCAACGCTTAGGCACATCACTTAGATTCACCGCTTAGGCACACCGCTTAGATTTACCGCTTTGGCACATCGCTTAGATTCACTGCTTAGGCACATCGCTTAGATTCACCGCTTAGATTCACCGCTTAGGCACATCGCTTAGACTCACCGCTTAGGCACACCGCTTAGGCACATCGCTTAGATTCACCGCTTAGGCACATCGCTTAGATTCACCGCTTAGGCACATCGCTTAATTTCACCGCTGAGGCACACCGCTTAGAATCACCGCTTAGGCACACCGCTTAGATTCACCGCTTAGGCACATCGCTTAGTTTCACCGCTGAGACACACCGCTTAGAATCATCGCTTAGGCACACCGCTTAGATTCACAGCTTAGGCACATCGCTTAGATTCACCGCTTAGGCACATCGCTTAGTTTCACCGCTTAGTCACATCGCTTAGATTTACCGCTTAGGCACATCGCTTAGATTCACCGCTTAGACACATCGCTTAGATTCACCGCTTAGGCACATCGCTTAGATTCACCGCTTAGGCACATCGCTTAGTTTCACCGCTGAGACACACCGCTTAGAATCACCGCTTAGGCACACCGCTTAGATTCACAGCTTAGGCACATCGCTTAGATTCACCGTTTAGGCACATCGCTTAGTTTCACCGCTTAGTCACATCGCTTAGATTTACCGCTTAGGCACATCGCTTAGATTCACCGCTTAGACACATCGCTTAGATTCACCGCTTAGGCACATCGCTTAGATTCACCGCTTAGGCACATCGCTTAGATTCATCACTTAGGCACATCACTTAGATTCACCGCTTAGATTCACCGCTTAGGCACATCGCTTAGATTCAACGCTTAGGCACATCGCTTAGATTCACCGCTTAGGCACACCGCTTAGATTTACCGCTTTGGCACATCGCTTACATTCGCCGCTTAGACACATTGCTTAGGCACACCGCTTAGGCACACCGCTTAGGCACATCGCTTAGATTCACCGCATAGGCACACTGTTTAGATTCACCGCTTAGGCACATCGCTTAGATTCACCGCTTAGGCACACCGCTTAGATTCACCGCTTAGGCACATCGCTTAGATTCACCGCTCAGGCACACCGCTTAGATTCACCGCTCAGGCACACGCTTAGATTCACCGCTTAGGCACATAGCTTAGATTCACCGCTTAGGCACATCGCTTAGATTCACCGCTTAGGCATATCGCTTAGATTCACCGCTTAGATTCACCGCTTAGGCACATTGCTTAGGCACAACGCTTAGATTCACCGCTTAGGCACATCGCTTCGATTCACCGCTTAGGCACACCGCTTAGATTCACCGCTTAGGAACACCGCTTAGATTCACCGCTTAGATTCACTGCTTAGATTCACCGCTTTGGCACATCGCTTAGATTCACCGCTTAGGCACATCGCTTAGATTTACCGCTTAGATTCACCGCTTAGGCACATAGCTTAGATTCACCGCTTAGGCACATCGCTTAGATTCACCGCTTAGGCACATCGCTTAAATTCACCACTTAGGCACATCGCTTAGATTCACCCCTTAGATTCACCGCTTAGGCACATCGCTTAGATTCAACGCTTAGGCACATCGCTTAGATTCACCGCTTAGGCACACCGCTTAGATTAACCGCTTTGGCACATCGCTTAGATTCACTGCTTAGGCACACTGTTTAGATTCACCGCTTAGGCACATCGCTTAGGTTCACCGCATAGGCACACCGCTTAGATTCACCGCTTAGGCACATCGCTTAGATTCACCGCTTAGATTCACCGCTTGAGCACATCGCTTAGACTCACCGCTTAGGCACACCGCTTAGGCACATCGCTTAGATTCACCGCTTAGGCACATCGCTTAGATTCACCGCTTAGGCACATCGCTTAATTTCACCGCTGAGGCACACCGCTTAGAATCACCGCTTAGGCACACCGCTTAGATTCACCGCTTAGGCACATCGCTTAGTTTCACCGCTGAGACACACCGCTTAGAATCACCGCTTAGGCACACCGCTTAGGCACATCGCTTAGATTCACCGCTTAGGCACACCGCTTAGATTCACCGTTTAGGCACATCGCTTAGTTTCACCGCTTAGTCACATCGTTTAGATATACCGCTTAGGCACATCGCTTAGGTTCACCGCTTAGGCACATCGCTTAGTTTCAACGCTGAGACACACCGCTTAGAATCACCGCTTAGGCTCACCGCTTAGGCACATCGCTTAGATTCACCGCTTAGGCACACCGCTTAGATTCACCGTTTAGGCACATCGCTTAGTTTCACCGCTTAGGCACACCGCTTAGATTCACCGCTTAGGCACATTGCTTAGTTTCACCGCTGAGACACACCGCTTAGAATCACCGCTTAGGCACACCGCTTAGGCACATCGCTTAGATTCACTGCTTAGGCACACTGTTTAGATTCACCGCTTAGGCACATCTCTTAGATTCACCGCATAGGCACACCGCTTTGATTCACCGCTTAGGCACATCGCTTAGATTCACCGCTTAGATTCACCGCTTAGGCACATCGCTTAGACTCACCGCTTAGGCACACCGCTTAGGCACATCGCTTAGATTCACCGCTTAGGCACATCGCTTAGATTCACCGCTTAGGCACATCGCTTAATTTCACCGCTGAGGCACACCGCTTAGAATCACCGCTTAGGCACACCGCTTAGATTCACCGCTTAGGCACATCGCTTAGTTTCACCGCTGAGACACACCGCTTAGAATCACCGCTTAGGCACACCGCTTAGATTCACAGCTTAGGCACATCGCTTAGATTCACCGCTTAGGCACACCGCTTAGATTCACCGTTTAGGCACATCGCTTTGTTTCACCGCTTAGTCACATCGCTTAGATTCACCGCTTAGGCACATCGCTTAGATTCACCACTTAGGCACATCGCTTAGATTCACCGCTTAGATTCACCGCTTAGGCACATCGCTTAGATTCAACGCTTAGGCACATCGCTTAGATTCACCGCTTAGGCACACCGCTTAGATTTACCGCTTTCGCACATCGCTTAGATTCACCGCTTAGGCACATCGCTTAGATTCACCGCTTAGGCACATCGCTTAGATTCACCACTTAGGCACATCGCTTAGATTCACCGCTTAGATTCACCGCTTAGGCACTTCATAGATTCAACTCTTAGGCACATCGCTTAGATTCACCGCTTAGGCACACCTCTTAGATTTACCGCTTTGGCACATCGCTTACATTCGCCGCTTAGACACATTGCTTAGGCACACCGCTTAGGCACACCGCTTAGGCACATCGCTTAGATTCACCGCTTAGGCACACTGTTTAGATTCACCGCTTAGGCACATCGCTTAGATTCACCGCCTAGGCACACCGCTTAGATTCACCGCTCAGGCACACGCTTAGATTCACCGCTTAGGCACATCGCTTAGATTCAACGCTTAGGCACATCGCTTAGATTCACCGCTTAGGCATATATCTTAGATTTACCGCTTTGGCACATCGCTTAGATTCACCGCTAAGATTCACTGCTTAGGCTCATTGCTTAGATTTACCGCTTAGGCACACCGCTTAGATTCACCGCTTAGATTCACTGCTTAGGCACATCGCTTAGATTCACCGCTTAGATTCACCGCTCAGGCACACCGCTTAGATTCACCGCTCAGGCACACGCTTAGATTCACCGCTTAGGCACATAGCTTAGATTCACCGCTAAGACACTCCGCTTAGATTCACCGCCAAGGCACATCGCTTAGATTCACCGCTTAGGCACATCGCTTAGATTCACCGCTTAGGCACATCGCTTACATTTACCGCTCAGACACACGCTTAGATTCACCGCTTAGGCACACGCTTAGATTCACCGCTCAGGCACACGCTTAGATTCACCGCTTAGGCACATAGCTTAGATTCACCGCTAAGACACTCCGCTTAGATTCACCGCCAAGGCACATCGCTTAGATTCACCGCTTAGGCACATCGCTTAGATTCACCGCTTAGGCACATCGCTTAGATTCACCGCTTAGGCACATCGCTTAGATTCACCGCTTAGGCATATCGCTTAGGCACAACGCTTAGATTCACCGCTTAGGCACATCACTTAGATTCACCGCTTAGGCACATCGCTTAGATTCACCGCTTAGGCACATTGCTTAGGCACAACGCTTAGATTCACCGCTTAGGCACATCACTTAGATTCACCGCTTAGGCTCACCGCTTAGATTCACCGCTTAGGAACACCACTTAGATTCACCGCTTAGATTCACTGCTTAGATTCACCGCTTTGGCACATCGCTTAGATTCACCGCTTAGGCACATCGCTTAGATTTACCGCTTAGATTCACCGCTTTGTCACATGGCTTAGATTCACCGCTAAGATTCACCGCTTAGGCACATAGCTTAGATTCACCGCTTAGGCACATCGCTTAGATTCACCGCTTAGGCACATCGCTTAGATTCACCACTTAGGCACATCGCTTAGATTCAACGCTTAGGCACATCACTTAGATTCACCGCTTAGGCACACCGCTTAGATTTACCGCTTTGGCACATCGCTTAGATTCACTGCTTAGGCACATCGCTTAGATTCACCGCTTAGATTCACCGCTTAGGCACATCGCTTAGACTCACCGCTTAGGCACACCGCTTAGGCACATCGCTTAGATTCACCGCTTAGGCACATCGCTTAGATTCACCGCTTAGGCACATCGCTTAATTTCACCGCTGAGGCACACCGCTTAGAATCACCGCTTAGGCACACCGCTTAGATTCACCGCTTAGGCACATCGCTTAGTTTCACCGCTGAGACACACCGCTTAGAATCATCGCTTAGGCACACCGCTTAGATTCACAGCTTAGGCACATCGCTTAGATTCACCGCTTAGGCACATCGCTTAGTTTCACCGCTTAGTCACATCGCTTAGATTTACCGCTTAGGCACATCGCTTAGATTCACCGCTTAGACACATCGCTTAGATTCACCGCTTAGGCACATCGCTTAGATTCACCGCTTAGGCACATCGCTTAGTTTCACCGCTGAGACACACCGCTTAGAATCACCGCTTAGGCACACCGCTTAGATTCACAGCTTAGGCACATCGCTTAGATTCACCGTTTAGGCACATCGCTTAGTTTCACCGCTTAGTCACATCGCTTAGATTTACCGCTTAGGCACATCGCTTAGATTCACCGCTTAGACACATCGCTTAGATTCACCGCTTAGGCACATCGCTTAGATTCACCGCTTAGGCACATCGCTTAGATTCACCACTTAGGCACATCACTTAGATTCACCGCTTAGATTCACCGCTTAGGCACATCGCTTAGATTCAACGCTTAGGCACATCGCTTAGATTCACCGCTTAGGCACACCGCTTAGATTTACCGCTTTGGCACATCGCTTACTTTCGCCGCTTAGACACATTGCTTAGGCACACCGCTTAGGCACACCGCTTAGGCACATCGCTTAGATTCACCGCATAGGCACACTGTTTAGATTCACCGCTTAGGCACATCGCTTAGATTCACCGCTTAGGCACACCGCTTAGATTCACCGCTTAGGCACATCGCTTAGATTCACCGCTCAGGCACACCGCTTAGATTCACCGCTCAGGCACACGCTTAGATTCACCGCTTAGGCACATAGCTTAGATTCACCGCTTAGGCACATCGCTTAGATTCACCGCTTAGGCATATCGCTTAGATTCACCGCTTAGATTCACCGCTTAGGCACATTGCTTAGGCACAACGCTTAGATTCACCGCTTAGGCACATCGCTTCGATTCACCGCTTAGGCACACCGCTTAGATTCACCGCTTAGGAACACCGCTTAGATTCACCGCTTAGATTCACTGCTTAGATTCACCGCTTTGGCACATCGCTTAGATTCACCGCTTAGGCACATCGCTTAGATTTACCGCTTAGATTCACCGCTTAGGCACATAGCTTAGATTCACCGCTTAGGCACATCGCTTAGATTCACCGCTTAGGCACATCGCTTAAATTCACCACTTAGGCACATCGCTTAGATTCACCCCTTAGATTCACCGCTTAGGCACATCGCTTAGATTCAACGCTTAGGCACATCGCTTAGATTCACCGCTTAGGCACACCGCTTAGATTAACCGCTTTGGCACATCGCTTAGATTCACTGCTTAGGCACACTGTTTAGATTCACCGCTTAGGCACATCGCTTAGGTTCACCGCATAGGCACACCGCTTAGATTCACCGCTTAGGCACATCGCTTAGATTCACCGCTTAGATTCACCGCTTGAGCACATCGCTTAGACTCACCGCTTAGGCACACCGCTTAGGCACATCGCTTAGATTCACCGCTTAGGCACATCGCTTAGATTCACCGCTTAGGCACATCGCTTAATTTCACCGCTGAGGCACACCGCTTAGAATCACCGCTTAGGCACACCGCTTAGATTCACCGCTTAGGCACATCGCTTAGTTTCACCGCTGAGACACACCGCTTAGAATCACCGCTTAGGCACACCGCTTAGGCACATCGCTTAGATTCACCGCTTAGGCACACCGCTTAGATTCACCGTTTAGGCACATCGCTTAGTTTCACCGCTTAGTCACATCGTTTAGATATACCGCTTAGGCACATCGCTTAGGTTCACCGCTTAGGCACATCGCTTAGTTTCAACGCTGAGACACACCGCTTAGAATCACCGCTTAGGCTCACCGCTTAGGCACATCGCTTAGATTCACCGCTTAGGCACACCGCTTAGATTCACCGTTTAGGCACATCGCTTAGTTTCACCGCTTAGGCACACCGCTTAGATTCACCGCTTAGGCACATTGCTTAGTTTCACCGCTGAGACACACCGCTTAGAATCACCGCTTAGGCACACCGCTTAGGCACATCGCTTAGATTCACTGCTTAGGCACACTGTTTAGATTCACCGCTTAGGCACATCTCTTAGATTCACCGCATAGGCACACCGCTTTGATTCACCGCTTAGGCACATCGCTTAGATTCACCGCTTAGATTCACCGCTTAGGCACATCGCTTAGACTCACCGCTTAGGCACACCGCTTAGGCACATCGCTTAGATTCACCGCTTAGGCACATCGCTTAGATTCACCGCTTAGGCACATCGCTTAATTTCACCGCTGAGGCACACCGCTTAGAATCACCGCTTAGGCACACCGCTTAGATTCACCGCTTAGGCACATCGCTTAGTTTCACCGCTGAGACACACCGCTTAGAATCACCGCTTAGGCACACCGCTTAGATTCACAGCTTAGGCACATCGCTTAGATTCACCGCTTAGGCACACCGCTTAGATTCACCGTTTAGGCACATCGCTTTGTTTCACCGCTTAGTCACATCGCTTAGATTCACCGCTTAGGCACATCGCTTAGATTCACCACTTAGGCACATCGCTTAGATTCACCGCTTAGATTCACCGCTTAGGCACATCGCTTAGATTCAACGCTTAGGCACATCGCTTAGATTCACCGCTTAGGCACACCGCTTAGATTTACCGCTTTCGCACATCGCTTAGATTCACCGCTTAGGCACATCGCTTAGATTCACCGCTTAGGCACATCGCTTAGATTCACCACTTAGGCACATCGCTTAGATTCACCGCTTAGATTCACCGCTTAGGCACTTCATAGATTCAACTCTTAGGCACATCGCTTAGATTCACCGCTTAGGCACACCTCTTAGATTTACCGCTTTGGCACATCGCTTACATTCGCCGCTTAGACACATTGCTTAGGCACACCGCTTAGGCACACCGCTTAGGCACATCGCTTAGATTCACCGCTTAGGCACACTGTTTAGATTCACCGCTTAGGCACATCGCTTAGATTCACCGCCTAGGCACACCGCTTAGATTCACCGCTTAGGCACATCGCTTAGATTCACCGCTTAGATTCACCGCTCAGGCACACCGCTTAGATTCACCGCTCAGGCACACGCTTAGATTCACCGCTTAGGCACATCGCTTAGATTCACCGCTTAGGCATATATCTTAGATTTACCGCTTTGGCACATCGCTTAGATTCACCGCTAAGATTCACCGCTTAGGCACATAGCTTAGATTCACCGCTTAGGCACATTGCTTAGATTCACCGCTTAGGCACACCGCTTAGATTCACCGCTTAGATTCACTGCTTAGGCACATCGCTTAGATTCACCGCTTAGATTCACCGCTCAGGCACACCGCTTAGATTCACCGCTCAGGCACACGCTTAGATTCACCGCTTAGGCACATAGCTTAGATTCACCGCTAAGACACTCCGCTTAGATTCACCGCTAAGGCACATCGCTTAGATTCACCGCTTAGGCACATCGCTTAGATTCACCGCTTAGGCACATCGCTTACATTTACCGCTTAGATTCACCGCTTAGGCATATCGCTTAGATTCACCGCTTAGATTCACCGCTTAGGCACATTGCTTAGGCACAACGCTTAGATTCACCGCTTAGGCACATCGCTTAGATTCACCGCTTAGGCACACCGCTTAGATTCACCGCTTAGGAACACCACTTAGATTCACCGCTTAGATTCACTGCTTAGATTCACCGCTTTGGCACATCGCTTAGATTCACCGCTTAGGCACATCGCTTAGATTTACCGCTTAGATTCACCGCTTTGTCACATCGCTTAGATTCACCGCTAAGATTCACCGCTTAGGCACATAGCTTAGATTCACCGCTTAGGCACATCGCTTAGATTCACCGCTTAGGCACATCGCTTAGATTCACCACTTAGGCACATCGCTTAGATTCACCGCTTAGATTCACCGCTTAGGCACATCGCTTAGATTCACCGCTTAGGCACACCGCTTAGATTTACCGCTTTGGCACATCGCTTAGATTCACTGCTTAGGCACACTGTTTAGATTCACCGCTTAGGCACATCGCTTAGATTCACCGCATAGGCACACCGCTTAGATTCACCGCTTATGCACATCGCTTAGATTCACCGCTTAGATTCACCGCTTAGGCACATCGCTTAGACTCACCGCTTAGGCACACCGCTTAGGCACATCGCTTAGATTCACCGCTTAGGCACATCGCTTAGATTCACCGCTTAGGCACATCGCTTAATTTCACCGCTGAGGCACACCGCTTAGAATCACCGCTTAGGCACACCGCTTAGATTCACCGCTTAGGCACACCGCTTAGAATCACCGCTTAGGCACACCGCTTAGATTCACAGCTTAGGCACATCGCTTAGATTCACCGCTTAGGCACATCGCTTAGTTTCACCGCTTAGTCACATCGCTTAGATTTACCGCTTAGGCACATCGCTTAGATTCACCGCTTAGACACATCGCTTAGATTCACCGCTTAGGCACATCGCTTAGATTCACTGCTTAGGCACATCGCTTAGTTTCACCGCTGAGACACACCGCTTAGAATCACCGCTTAGGCACACCGCTTAGATTCACAGCTTAGGCACATCGCTTAGATTCACCGTTTAGGCACATCGCTTAGTTTCACCGCTTAGTCACATCGCTTAGATTTACCGCTTAGGCACATCGCTTAGATTCACCGCTTAAACACATCGCTTAGATTCACCGCTTAGGCACATCGCTTAGATTCACCGCTTAGGCACATCGCTTAGATTCACCACTTAGGCACATCACTTAGATTCACCGCTTAGATTCACCGCTTAGGCACATCGCTTAGATTCAACTCTTAGGCACATCGCTTAGATTCACCGCTTAGGCACACCGCTTAGATTTACCGCTTTGGCACATCGCTTACATTCGCCGCTTAGACACATTGCTTAGGCACACCGCTTAGGCACACCGCTTAGGCACATCGCTTAGATTCACCGCATAGGCACACTGTTTAGATTCACCGCTTAGGCACATCGCTTAGATTCACCGCCTAGGCACACCGCTTAGATTCACCGCTTAGGCACATCGCTTAGATTCACCGCTCAGGCACACCGCTTAGATTCACCGCTCAGGCACACGCTTAGATTCACCGCTTAGGCACATAGCTTAGATTCACCGCTTAGGCACATCGCTTAGATTCACCGCTTAGGCATATCGCTTAGATTCATCGCTTAGATTCACCGCTTAGGCACATTGCTTAGGCACAACGCTTAGATTCACCGCTTAGGCACATCGCTTCGATTCACCGCTTAGGCACACCGCTTAGATTCACCGCTTAGGAACACCGCTTAGATTCACCGCTTAGATTCACTGCTTAGATTCACCGATTAGGAACACCACTTAGATTCACCGCTTAGATTCACTGCTTAGATTCACCGCTTTGGCACATCGCTTAGATTCACCGCTTAGGCACATCGCTTAGATTCACCGCTTAGGCATATCGCTTAGATTCACCGCTTAGATTCACCGCTTAGGCACATTGCTTAGGCACAACGCTTAGATTCACCGCTTAGGCACATCGCTTCGATTCACCGCTTAGGCACACCGCTTAGATTCACCGCTTAGGAACACCGCTTAGATTCACCGCTTAGATTCACTGCTTAGATTCACTGCTTAGATTCACCGATTAGGAACACCACTTAGATTCACCGCTTAGATTCACTGCTTAGATTCACCGCTTAGGCACATCGCTTAGATTCACCGCTTTGTCACATCGCTTAGATTCACAGCTAAGATTCACCGCTTAGGCACATAGCTTAGATTCACCGCTTAGGCACATCGCTTAGATTCACCGCTTAGGCACATCGCTTAGATTCACCACTTAGGCACATCGCTTAGATTCACCCCTTAGATTCACCGCTTAGGCACATCGCTTAGATTCAACGCTTAGGCACATCGCTTAGATTCACCGCTTAGGCACACCGCTTAGATTAACCGCTTTGGCACATCGCTTAGATTCACTGCTTAGGCACACTGTTTAGATTCACCGCTTAGGCACATCGCTTAGATTCACCGCTTAGGCACATCGCTTAATTTCACCGCTGAGGCACACTGCTTAGAATCACCGCTTAGGCACATCGCTTAGATTCACCGCTTAGGCACATCGCTTAGTTTCACCGCTGAGACACATCGCTTAGATTTACCGCTTAGGCACATCGCTTAGATTCACCGCTTAGACACATCGCTTAGATTCACCGCTTAGGCACATCGCTTAGATTCACCGCTTAGGCACATCGCTTAGTTTCACCGCTGAGACACACCGCTTAGAATCACCGCTTAGGCACACCGCTTAGATTCACAGCTTAGGCACATCGCTTAGATTCACCGTTTAGGCACATCGCTTAGTTTCACCGCTTAGTCACATCGCTTAGATTTACCGCTTAGGCACATCGCTTAGATTCACCGCTTAGACACATCGCTTAGATTCACCGCTTAGGCACATCGCTTAGATTCACCGCTTAGGCACATCGCTTAGATTCACCACTTAGGCACATCGCTTAGATTCACCGCTTAGATTCACCGCTTAGGCACATCGCTTAGATTCAACGCTTAGGCACATCGCTTAGATTCACCGCTTAGGCACACCGCTTAGATTTACCGCTTTGGCACATCGCTTACATTCGCCGCTTAGACACATTGCTTAGGCACACCGCTTAGGCACACCGCTTAGGCACATCGCTTAGATTCACCGCATAGGCACACTGTTTAGATTCACCGCTTAGGCACATCGCTTAGATTCACCGCTTAGGCACACCGCTTAGATTCACCGCTTAGGCACATCGCTTAGATTCACCGCTCAGGCACACCGCTTAGATTCACCGCTCAGGCACACGCTTAGATTCACCGCTTAGGCACATAGCTTAGATTCACCGCTTAGGCACATCGCTTAGATTCACCGCTTAGGCATATCGCTTAGATTCACCGCTTAGATTCACCGCTTAGGCACATTGCTTAGGCACAACGCTTAGATTCACCGCTTAGGCACATCGCTTCGATTCACCGCTTAGGCACACCGCTTAGATTCACCGCTTAGGAACACCGCTTAGATTCACCGCTTAGATTCACTGCTTAGATTCACCGATTAGGAACAATACTTAGATTCACCGCTTAGATTCACTGCTTAGATTCACCGCTTTGGCACATCGCTTAGATTCACCGCTTAGGCACATCGCTTAGATTTACCGCTTAGATTCACCGCTTAGGCACATAGCTTAGATTCACCGCTTAGGCACATCGCTTAGATTCACCGCTTAGGCACATCGCTTAAATTCACCACTTAGGCACATCGCTTAGATTCACCCCTTAGATTCACCGCTTAGGCACATCGCTTAGATTCAACGCTTAGGCACATCGCTTAGATTCACCGCTTAGGCACACCGCTTAGATTAACCGCTTTGGCACATCGCTTAGATTCACTGCTTAGGCACACTGTTTAGATTCACCGCTTAGGCACATCGCTTAGGTTCACCGCATAGGCACACCGCTTAGATTCACCGCTTAGGCACATCGCTTAGATTCACCGCTTAGATTCACCGCTTGAGCACATCGCTTAGACTCACCGCTTAGGCACACCGCTTAGGCACATCGCTTAGATTCACCGCTTAGGCACATCGCTTAGATTCACCGCTTAGGCACATCGCTTAATTTCACCGCTGAGGCACACCGCTTAGAATCACCGCTTAGGCACACCGCTTAGATTCACCGCTTAGGCACATCGCTTAGTTTCACCGCTGAGACACACCGCTTAGAATCACCGCTTAGGCACACCGCTTAGGCACATCGCTTAGATTCACAGCTTAGGCACACCGCTTAGATTCACCGTTTAGGCACATCGCTTAGTTTCACCGCTTAGTCACATCGTTTAGATATACCGCTTAGGCACATCGCTTAGGTTCACCGCTTAGGCACATCGCTTAGTTTCAACGCTGAGACACACCGCTTAGAATCACCGCTTAGGCACACCGCTTAGGCACATCGCTTAGATTCACCGCTTAGGCACACCGCTTAGATTCACCGTTTAGGCACATCGCTTAGTTTCACCGCTTAGGCACACCGCTTAGATTCACCGCTTAGGCACATTGCTTAGTTTCACCGCTGAGACACACCGCTTAGAATCACCGCTTAGGCACACCGCTTAGGCACATCGCTTAGATTCACTGCTTAGGCACACTGTTTAGATTCACCGCTTAGGCACATCTCTTAGATTCACCGCATAGGCACACCGCTTTGATTCACCGCTTAGGCACATCGCTTAGATTCACCGCTTAGATTCACCGCTTAGGCACATCGCTTAGACTCACCGCTTAGGCACACCGCTTAGGCACATCGCTTAGATTCACCGCTTAGGCACATCGCTTAGATTCACCGCTTAGGCACATCGCTTAATTTCACCGCTGAGGCACACCGCTTAGAATCACCGCTTAGGCACACCGCTTAGATTCACCGCTTAGGCACATCGCTTAGTTTCACCGCTGAGACACACCGCTTAGAATCACCGCTTAGGCACACCGCTTAGATTCACAGCTTAGGCACATCGCTTAGATTCACCGCTTAGGCACACCGCTTAGATTCACCGTTTAGGCACATCGCTTAGTTTCACCGCTTAGTCACATCGCTTAGATTCACCGCTTAGGCACATCGCTTAGATTCACCACTTAGGCACATCGCTTAGATTCACCGCTTAGATTCACCGCTTAGGCACATCGCTTAGATTCAACGCTTAGGCACATCGCTTAGATTCACCGCTTAGGCACACCGCTTAGATTTACCGCTTTCGCACATCGCTTAGATTCACCGCTTAGGCACATCGCTTAGATTCACCGCTTAGGCACATCGCTTAGATTCACCACTTAGGCACATCGCTTAGATTCACCGCTTAGATTCACCGCTTAGGCACATCGCTTAGATTCAACTCTTAGGCACATCGCTTAGATTCACCGCTTAGGCACACCGCTTAGATTTACCGCTTTGGCACATCGCTTACATTCGCCGCTTAGACACATTGCTTAGGCACACCGCTTAGGCACACCGCTTAGGCACATCGCTTAGATTCACCGCTTAGGCACACTGTTTAGATTCACCGCTTAGGCACATCGCTTAGATTCACCGCCTAGGCACACCGCTTAGATTCACCGCTTAGGCACATCGCTTAGATTCACCGCTTAGATTCACCGCTCAGGCACACCGCTTAGATTCACCGCTCAGGCACACGCTTAGATTCACCGCTTAGGCACATCGCTTAGATTCAACGCTTAGGCACATCGCTTAGATTCACCGCTTAGGCATATATCTTAGATTTACCGCTTTGGCACATCGCTTAGATTCACCGCTAAGATTCACCGCTTAGGCACATAGCTTAGATTCACCGCTTAGGCACATTGCTTAGATTCACCGCTTAGGCACACCGCTTAGATTCACCGCTTAGATTCACTGCTTAGGCACATCGCTTAGATTCACCGCTTAGATTCACCGCTCAGGCACACCGCTTAGATTCACCGCTCAGGCACACGCTTAGATTCACCGCTTAGTCACATAGCTTAGATTCACCGCTAAGACACTCCGCTTAGATTCACCGCTAAGGCACATCGCTTAGATTCACCGCTTAGGCACATCGCTTAGATTCACCGCTTAGGCACATCGCTTACATTTACCGCTTAGATTCACCGCTTAGGCATATCGCTTAGATTCACCGCTTAGATTCACCGCTTAGGCACATTGCTTAGGCACAACGCTTAGATTCACCGCTTAGGCACATCGCTTAGATTCACCGCTTAGGCACACCGCTTAGATTCACCGCTTAGGAACACCACTTAGATTCACCGCTTAGATTCACTGCTTAGATTCACCGCTTTGGCACATCGCTTAGATTCACCGCTTAGGCACATCGCTTAGATTTACCGCTTAGATTCACCGCGTTGTCACATCGCTTAGATTCACCGCTAAGATTCACCGCTTAGGCACATAGCTTAGATTCACCGCTTAGGCACATCGCTTAGATTCACCGCTTAGGCACATCGCTTAGATTCACCACTTAGGCACATCGCTTAGATTCACCGCTTAGATTCACCGCTTAGGCACATCGCTTAGATTCACCGCTTAGGCACACCGCTTAGATTTACCGCTTTGGCACATCGCTTAGATTCACTGCTTAGGCACACTGTTTAGATTCACCGCTTAGGCACATCGCTTAGATTCACCGCATAGGCACACCGCTTAGATTCACCGCTTAGGCACATCGCTTAGATTCACCGCTTAGGCACATCGCTTAGACTCACCGCTTAGGCACACCGCTTAGGCACATCGCTTAGATTCACCGCTTAGGCACATCGCTTAGATTCACCGCTTAGGCACATCGCTTAATTTCACCGCTGAGGCACACCGCTTAGAATCACCGCTTAGGCACACCGCTTAGATTCACCGCTTAGGCACACCGCTTAGAATCACCGCTTAGGCACACCGCTTAGATTCACAGCTTAGGCACATCGCTTAGATTCACCGCTTAGGCACATCGCTTAGTTTCACCGCTTAGTCACATCGCTTAGATTTACCGCTTAGGCACATCGCTTAGATTCACCGCTTAGACACATCGCTTAGATTCACCGCTTAGGCACATCGCTTAGATTCACTGCTTAGGCACATCGCTTAGTTTCACCGCTGAGACACACCGCTTAGAATCACCGCTTAGGCACACCGCTTAGATTCACCGCTTAGGCACACCGCTTAGATTCACAGCTTAGGCACATCGCTTAGATTCACCGCTTAGGCACATCGCTTAGTTTCACCGCTTAGTCACATCGCTTAGATTTACCGCTTAGGCACATCGCTTAGATTCACCGCTTAAACACATCGCTTAGATTCACCGCTTAGGCACATCGCTTAGATTCACCGCTTAGGCACATCGCTTAGATTCACCACTTAGGCACATCACTTAGATTCACCGCTTAGATTCACCGCTTAGGCACATCGCTTAGATTCAACTCTTAGGCACATCGCTTAGATTCACCGCTTAGGCACACCGCTTAGATTTACCGCTTTGGCACATCGCTTACATTCGCCGCTTAGACACATTGCTTAGGCACACCGCTTAGGCACACCGCTTAGGCACATCGCTTAGATTCACCGCATAGGCACACTGTTTAGATTCACCGCTTAGGCACATCGCTTAGATTCACCGCCTAGGCACACCGCTTAGATTCACCGCTTAGGCACATCGCTTAGATTCACCGCTCAGGCACACCGCTTAGATTCACCGCTCAGGCACACGCTTAGATTCACCGCTTAGGCACATAGCTTAGATTCACCGCTTAGGCATATCGCTTAGATTCACCGCTTAGATTCACCGCTTAGGCACATTGCTTAGGCACAACGCTTAGATTCACCGCTTAGGCACATCGCTTCGATTCACCGCTTAGGCACACCGCTTAGATTCACCGCTTAGGCACACCGCTTAGGCACATCGCTTAGATTCACCGCTTAGGCACATCGCTTAGATTCACCGCCTAGGCACACCGCTTAGATTCACCGCTTAGGCACATCGCTTAGATTCACCGCTCAGGCACACCGCTTAGATTCACCGCTCAGGCACACGCTTAGATTCACCGCTTAGGCACATAGCTTAGATTCACCGCTTAGGCACACCGCTTAGATTCACCGCTTAGGCACATCGCTTAGTTTCACCGCTGAGACACACCGCTTAGAATCACCGCTTAGGCACACCGCTTAGGCACATCGCTTAGATTCACCGCTTAGGCACACCGCTTAGATTCACCGTTTAGGCACATCGCTTAGTTTCACCGCTTAGTCACATCGTTTAGATATACCGCTTAGGCACATCGCTTAGGTTCACCGCTTAGGCACATCGCTTAGTTTCAACGCTGAGACACACCGCTTAGAATCACCGCTTAGGCACACCGCTTAGGCACATCGCTTAGATTCACCGCTTAGGCACACCGCTTAGATTCACCGTTTAGGCACATCGCTTAGTTTCACCGCTTAGGCACACCGCTTAGATTCACCGCTTAGGCACATTGCTTAGTTTCACCGCTGAGACACACCGCTTAGAATCACCGCTTAGGCACATCGCTTAGATTCACTGCTTAGGCACACTGTTTAGATTCACCGCTTAGGCACATCTCTTAGATTCACCGCATAGGCACACCGCTTTGATTCACCGCTTAGGCACATCGCTTAGATTCACCGCTTAGATTCACCGCTTAGGCACATCGCTTAGACTCACCGCTTAGGCACACCGCTTAGGCACATCGCTTAGATTCACCGCTTAGGCACATCGCTTAGATTCACCGCTTAGGCACATCGCTTAATTTCACCGCTGAGGCACACCGCTTAGAATCACCGCTTAGGCACACCGCTTAGATTCACCGCTTAGGCACATCGCTTAGTTTCACCGCTGAGACACACCGCTTAGAATCACCGCTTAGGCACACCGCTTAGATTCACAGCTTAGGCACATCGCTTAGATTCACCGCTTAGGCACACCGCTTAGATTCACCGTTTAGGCACATCGCTTAGTTTCACCGCTTAGTCACATCGCTTAGATTCACCGCTTAGGCACATCGCTTAGATTCACCACTTAGGCACATCGCTTAGATTCACCGCTTAGATTCACCGCTTAGGCACATCGCTTAGATTCAACGCTTAGGCACATCGCTTAGATTCACCGCTTAGGCACATCGCTTAGATTTACCGATTTCGCACATCGCTTAGATTCACCGCTTAGGCACATCGCTTAGATTCACCGCTTAGGCACATCGCTTAGATTCACCACTTAGGCACATCGCTTAGATTCACCGCTTAGATTCACCGCTTAGGCACATCGCTTAGATTCAACTCTTAGGCACATCGCTTAGATTCACCGCTTAGGCACACCGCTTAGATTTACCGCTTTGGCACATCGCTTACATTCGCCGCTTAGACACATTGCTTAGGCACACCGCTTAGGCACACCGCTTAGGCACATCGCTTAGATTCACCGCTTAGGCACACTGTTTAGATTCACCGCTTAGGCACATCGCTTAGATTCACCGCCTAGGCACACCGCTTAGATTCACCGCTTAGGCACATCGCTTAGATTCACCGCTTAGATTCACCGCTCAGGCACACCGCTTAGATTCACCGCTCAGGAACACGCTTAGATTCACCGCTTAGGCACATCGCTTAGATTCAACGCTTAGGCACATCGCTTAGATTCACCGCTTAGGCATATATCTTAGATTTACCGCTTTGGCACATCGCTTAGATTCACCGCTAAGATTCACCGCTTAGGCACATAGCTTAGATTCACCGCTTAGGCACATTGCTTAGATTCACCGCTTAGGCACACCGCTTAGATTCACCGCTTAGATTCACTGCTTAGGCACATCGCTTAGATTCACCGCTTAGATTCACCGCTCAGGCACACCGCTTAGATTCACCGCTCAGGCACACGCTTAGATTCACCGCTTAGGCACATAGCTTAGATTCACCGCTAAGACACTCCGCTTAGATTCACCGCTAAGGCACATCGCTTAGATTCACCGCTTAGGCACATCGCTTAGATTCACCGCTTAGGCACATCGCTTACATTTACCGCTTAGATTCACCGCTTAGGCATATCGCTTAGATTCACCGCTTAGATTCACCGCTTAGGCACATTGCTTAGGCACAACGCTTAGATTCACCGCTTAGGCACATCGCTTAGATTCACCGCTTAGGCACACCGCTTAGATTCACCGCTTAGGAACACCACTTAGATTCACCGCTTAGATTCACTGCTTAGATTCACCGCTTTGGCACATCGCTTAGATTCACCGCTTAGGCACATCGCTTAGATTTACCGCTTAGATTCACCGCGTTGTCACATCGCTTAGATTCACCGCTAAGATTCACCGCTTAGGCACATAGCTTAGATTCACCGCTTAGGCACATCGCTTAGATTCACCGCTTAGGCACATCGCTTAGATTCACCACTTAGGCACATCGCTTAGATTCACCGCTTAGATTCACCGCTTAGGCACATCGCTTAGATTCACCGCTTAGGCACACCGCTTAGATTTACCGCTTTGGCACATCGCTTAGATTCACTGCTTAGGCACACTGTTTAGATTCACCGCTTAGGCACATCGCTTAGATTCACCGCATAGGCACACCGCTTAGATTCACCGCTTAGGCACATCGCTTAGATTCACCGCTTAGATTCACCGCTTAGGCACATCGCTTAGACTCACCGCTTAGGCACACCGCTTAGGCACATCGCTTAGATTCACCGCTTAGGCACATCGCTTAGATTCACCGCTTAGGCACATCGCTTAATTTCACCGCTGAGGCACACCGCTTAGAATCACCGCTTAGGCACACCGCTTAGATTCACCGCTTAGGCACACCGCTTAGAATCACCGCTTAGGCACACCGCTTAGATTCACAGCTTAGGCACATCGCTTAGATTCACCGCTTAGGCACATCGCTTAGTTTCACCGCTTAGTCACATCGCTTAGATTTACCGCTTAGGCACATCGCTTAGATTCACCGCTTAGACACATCGCTTAGATTCACCGCTTAGGCACATCGCTTAGATTCACTGCTTAGGCACATCGCTTAGTTTCACCGCTGAGACACACCGCTTAGAATCACCGCTTAGGCACACCGCTTAGATTCACCGCTTAGGCACACCGCTTAGATTCACAGCTTAGGCACATCGCTTAGATTCACCGCTTAGGCACATCGCTTAGTTTCACCGCTTAGTCACATCGCTTAGATTTACCGCTTAGGCACATCGCTTAGATTCACCGCTTAAACACATCGCTTAGATTCACCGCTTAGGCACATCGCTTAGATTCACCGCTTAGGCACATCGCTTAGATTCACCACTTAGGCACATCACTTAGATTCACCGCTTAGATTCACCGCTTAGGCACATCGCTTAGATTCAACTCTTAGGCACATCGCTTAGATTCACCGCTTAGGCACACCGCTTAGATTTACCGCTTTGGCACATCGCTTACATTCGCCGCTTAGACACATTGCTTAGGCACACCGCTTAGGCACACCGCTTAGGCACATCGCTTAGATTCACCGCATAGGCACACTGTTTAGATTCACCGCTTAGGCACATCGCTTAGATTCACCGCTCAGGCACACCGCTTAGATTCACCGCTCAGGCACACGCTTAGATTCACCGCTTAGGCACATAGCTTAGATTCACCGCTTAGGCACATCGCTTAGATTCACCGCTTAGGCATATCGCTTAGATTCACCGCTTAGATTCACCGCTTAGGCACATTGCTTAGGCACAACGCTTAGATTCACCGCTTAGGCACATCGCTTCGATTCACCGCTTAGGCACACCGCTTAGATTCACCGCTTAGGAACACCGCTTAGATTCACCGCTTAGATTCACTGCTTAGATTCACCGATTAGGAACACCACTTAGATTCACCGCTTAGATTCACTGCTTAGATTCACCGCTTTGGCACATCGCTTAGATTCACCGCTTAGGCACATCGCTTAGATTCACCGCTTAGGCATATCGCTTAGATTCACCGCTTAGATTCACCGCTTAGGCACATTGCTTAGGCACAACGCTTAGATTCACCGCTTAGGCACATCGCTTCGATTCACCGCTTAGGCACACCGCTTAGATTCACCGCTTAGGAACACCGCTTAGATTCACCGCTTAGATTCACTGCTTAGATTCACCGATTAGGAACACCACTTAGATTCACCGCTTAGATTCACTGCTTAGATTCACCGCTTAGGCACATCGCTTAGATTCACCGCTTTGTCACATCGCTTAGATTCACAGCTAAGATTCACCGCTTAGGCACATAGCTTAGATTCACCGCTTAGGCACATCGCTTAGATTCACCGCTTAGGCACATCGCTTAGATTCACCACTTAGGCACATCGCTTAGATTCACCCCTTAGATTCACCGCTTAGGCACATCGCTTAGATTCAACGCTTAGGCACATCGCTTAGATTCACCGCTTAGGCACACCGCTTAGATTAACCGCTTTGGCACATCGCTTAGATTCACTGCTTAGGCACACTGTTTAGATTCACCGCTTAGGCACATCGCTTAGATTCACCGCTTAGGCACATCGCTTAATTTCACCGCTGAGGCACACCGCTTAGAATCACCGCTTAGGCACACCGCTTAGATTCACCGCTTAGGCACATCGCTTAGTTTCACCGCTGAGACACACCGCTTAGAATCACCGCTTAGGCACACCGCTTAGGCACATCGCTTAGATTCACCGCTTAGGCACACCGCTTAGATTCACCGTTTAGGCACATCGCTTAGTTTCACCGCTTAGTCACATCGCTTAGATTTACCGCTTAGGCACATCGCTTAGGTTCACCGCTTAGGCACATTGCTTAGGCACATCGCTTAGATTCACCGCTTAGACACATCGCTTAGATTCACCGCTTAGGCACATCGCTTAGATTCACCGCTTAGGCACATCGCTTAGATTCACCGCCTAGGCACACCGCTTAGATTCACCGCTTAGGCACATCGCTTAGATTCACTGCTTAGATTCACCGCTTAGGCACATCGCTTAGAGTCACCGCTTAGGCACATCGCTTAGAGTCACCGCTCAGGCACACCGCTTAGATTCACCGCTCAGGCACACGCTTAGATTCACCGCTTAGGCACATAGCTTAGATTCACCGCTAAGACACTCCGCTTAGATTCACCGCTAAGGCACATCGCTTAGATTCACCGCTTAGGCACATCGCTTAGATTCACCGCTTAGGCACATCGCTTACATTTACCGCTCAGACACACCGCTTAGATTCACCGCTAAGATTCACCGCTTAGGCACATAGCTTAGATTCACCGCTTAGGCACATCGCTTAGATTCACCGCTTAGGCACATCGCTTAGATTCACCACTTAGGCACATCGCTTAGATTCACCGCTTAGATTCACCGCTTAGGCACATCGCTTAGATTCAACGCTTAGGCACATCGCTTAGATTCACCGCTTAGGCACACCGCTTAGATTTACCGCTTTGGCACATCGCTTAGATTCACTGCTTAGGCACACTGTTTAGATTTACCGCTTAGGCACATCGCTTAGATTCACCGCATAGGCACACCGCTTAGATTCACCGCTTAGGCACATCGCTTAGATTCACCGCTTAGATTCACCGCTTAGGCACATCGCTTAGACTCACCGCTTAGGCACACCGCTTAGGCACATCGCTTAGATTCACCGCTTAGGCACATAGCTTAGATTCACCGCTAAGACACTCCGCTTAGATTCACCGCTAAGGCACATCGCTTAGATTCACCGCTTAGGCACATCGCTTAGATTCACCGCTTAGGCACATCGCTTACATTTACCGCTCAGACACACCGCTTAGATTCACCGCTAAGATTCACTGCTTAGGCACATAGCTTAGATTCACCGCTTAGGCACATTGCTTAGGTTCACCGCTTAGGCACACCGCTTAGATTCACCGCTTAGATTCACTGCTTAGGCACATCGCTTAGATTTACCGCTTAGATTCACCGCTCAGGCACACCGCTTAGATTAACCGCTCAGGAACACGCTTAGATTCACCGCTTAGGCACATAGCTTAGATTCACCGCTAAGACACTCCGCTTAGATTCACCGCTAAGGCACATCGCTTAGATTCACCGCTTAGGCACATCGCTTACATTTACCGCTCAGACACACCGCTTAGATTCACCGCTTAGGCACATAGCTTAGATTCACCGCTAAGACACTCCGCTTAGATTCACCGCTAAGGCACATCGCTTAGATTCACCGCTTAGGCACATCGCTTAGATTCACCGCTTAGGCACATCGCTTACATTTACCGCTCAGACACACCGCTTAGATTCACCGCTTAGGCACATCGCTTAGATTCACCGCTTAGGCACATCGCTTAGATTCACCGCTTAGGCATATCGCTTAGATTCACCGCTTAGATTCACCGCTTAGGCACATTGCTTAGGCACAACGCTTAGATTCACCGCTTAGGCACATCGCTTAGATTCACCGCTTAGGCACACCGCTTAGATTCACCGCTTAGGAACACCACTTAGATTCACCGCTTAGATTCACTGCTTAGATTCACCGCTTTGGCACATCGCTTAGATTCACCGCTTAGGCACATCGCTTAGATTTACCGCTTAGATTCACCGCTTTGTCACATGGCTTAGATTCACCGCTAAGATTCACCGCTTAGGCACACAGGTTAGATTCACCGCTTAGGCACATCGCTTAGATTCACCGCTTAGGCACATCGCTTAGATTCACCACTTAGGCACATCGCTTAGATTCACCGCTTAGATTCACCGCTTAGGCACATCGCTTAGATTCAACGCTTAGGCACATCGCTTAGATTCACCGCTTAGGCACACCGCTTAGATTTACCGCTTTGGCACATCGCTTAGATTCACTGCTTAGGCACACTGTTTAGATTCACCGCTTAGGCACATCGCTTAGATTCACCGCATAGGCACACCGCTTAGATTCACCGCTTAGGCACATCGCTTAGATTCACCGCTTAGATTCACCGCTTAGGCACACCGCTTAGGCACATCGCTTAGATTCACCGCTTAGGCACATCGCTTAGATTCACCGCTTAGGCACATCGCTTAATTTCACCGCTGAGGCACACCGCTTAGAATCACCGCTGAGGCACACCGCTTAGATTCACCGCTTAGGCACATTGCTTAATTTCACCGCTGAGGCACACCGCTTAGAATCACCGCTTAGGCACACCGCTTAGATTCACCGCTTAGGCACATCGCTTAGATTCACCGCTTAGGCATATCGCTCAGACACACCGCTTAGATTCACCGCTTAGGCACAACGCTTAGATTCACCGCTTAGGCACATCGCTTAGATTCACCGCTTAGGCACACCGCTTAGATTCACCGCTTAGGAACACCGCTTAGATTCACCGCTTAGATTCACTGCTTAGATTCACCGCTTAGGAACACCACTTAGATTCACCGCTTAGATTCACCGCTTAGGCACATCGCTTAGATTCACCGCTTAGGCACATCGCTTAGATTTACCGCTTAGATTCACCGCTTTGTCACATCGCTTAGATTCACCGCTAAGATTCACCGCTTAGGCACATAGCTTAGATTCACCGCTTAGGCACATCGCTTAGATTCACCACTTAGGCACATCGCTTAGATTCACCGCTTAGATTCACCGCTTATGCACATCGCTTAGATTCAACGCTTAGGCACATCGCTTAGATTCACCGCTTAGGCACACCGCTTAGATTTACCGCTTTGGCACATCGCTTAGATTCACTGCTTAGGCACACTGTTTAGATTCACCGCTTAGGCACATCGCTTAGATTCACCGCATAGGCACACCGCTTAGATTCACCGTTTAGGCACATCGCTTAGATTCACCGCTTAGATTCACCGCTTAGGCACATCGCTTAGACTCACCGCTTAGGCACACCGCTTAGGCACACCGCTTAGGCACATCGCTTAGATTCACCGCTTAGGCACATCGCTTAGATTCACCGCTTAGGCACATTGCTTAATTTCACCGCTGAGGAACACCGCTTAGAATCACCGCTTAGGCACACCGCTTAGATTCACCGCTTAGGCACATCGCTTAGTTTCACCGCTGAGACACACCGCTTAGAATCACCGCTTAGGCACACCGCTTAGATTCACAGCTTAGGCACATCGCTTAGATTCACCGCTTAGGCACATCGCTTAGATTCACCGCTTAGTCACATCGCTTAGATTCACAGCTTAGGCACATCGCTTAGATTCACCGCTTAGGCACACCGCTTAGATTCACCGCTTAGGCACATCGCTTAGTTTCACCGCTGAGACACACCGCTTAGAATCACCGCTTAGGCACACCGCTTAGATTCACAGCTTAGGCACATCGCTTAGATTCACCGCTTAGGCACATCGCTTAGATTCACCGTTTAGGCACATCGCTTAGTTTCACCGCTTAGTCACATCGCTTAGATTCACTGCTTAGGCACATCGCTTAGATTCACCACTTAGGCACATCGCTTAGATTCACCGCTTATATTCACCGCTTAGGCACATCGCTTAGATTCAACGCTTAGGCACATCGCTTAGATTCACCGCTTAGGCACACCGCTTAGATTTACCGCTTTGGCACATCGCTTAGATTCACCGCTTAGGCACATCGCTTAGATTCACCGCTTAGGCACATCGCTTAGATTCACCACTTAGGCACATCGCTTAGATTCACCGCTTAGATTCACCGCTTAGGCACACCGCTTACATTCGCCGCTTAGACACATTGCTTAGGCACACCGCTTAGGCACACCGCTTAGGCACATCGCTTAGATTCACCGCTTAGGCACACTGTTTAGATTCACCGCTTAGGCACATCGCTTAGATTCACCGCCTAGGCACACCGCTTAGATTCACCGCTTAGGCACATCGCTTAGATTCACCGCTTAGATTCACCGCTCAGGCACACCGCTTAGATTCACCGCTCAGGCACACGCTTAGATTCACCGCTTAGGCACATCGCTTAGATTCAACGCTTAGGCACATCGCTTAGATTCACCGCTTAGGCATATATCTTAGATTTACCGCTTTGGCACATCGCTTAGATTCACCGCTAAGATTCACCGCTTAGGCACATAGCTTATATTCACCGCTTAGGCTCATTGCTTAGATTTACCGCTTAGGCACACCGCTTAGATTCACCGCTTAGATTCACTGCTTAGGCACATCGCTTACATTCACCGCTTAGATTCACCGCTCAGGCACACCGCTTAGATTCACCGCTCAGGCACACGCTTAGATTCACCGCTTAGGCACATAGCTTAGATTCACCGCTAAGACACTCCGCTTAGATTCACCGCTAAGGCACATCGCTTAGATTCACCGCTTAGGCACATCGCTTAGATTCACCGCTTAGGCACATCGCTTACATTTACCGCTCAGACACACCGCTTAGATTCACCGCTTAGGCACTTTGCTTAGATTCACCGCTTAGGCACATCGCTTAGATTCACCGCTTAGGCATATCGCTTAGATTCACCGCTTAGATTCACCGCTTAGGCACATTGCTTAGGCACAACGCTTAGATTCACCGCTTAGGCACATCGCTTAGATTCACCGCTTAGGCACACCGCTTAGATTCACCGCTTAGGAACACCACTTAGATTCACCGCTTAGATTCACTGCTTAGATTCACCGCTTTGGCACATCGCTTAGATTCACCGCTTAGGCACATCGCTTAGATTTACCGCTTAGATTCACCGCTTTGTCACATGGCTTAGATTCACCGCTAAGATTCACCGCTTAGGCACACAGGTTAGATTCACCGCTTAGGCACATCGCTTAGATTCACCGCTTAGGCACATCGCTTAGATTCACCACTATGGCACATCGCTTAGATTCACCGCTTAGATTCACCGCTTAGGCACATCGCTTAGATTCAACGCTTAGGCACATCGCTTAGATTCACCGCTTAGGCACACCGCTTAGATTTACCGCTTTGGCACATCGCTTAGATTCACTGCTTAGGCACACTGTTTAGATTCACCGCTTAGGCACATCGCTTAGATTCACCGCATAGGCACACCGCTTAGATTCACCGCTTAGGCACATCGCTTAGATTCACCGCTTAGATTCACCGCTTAGGCACACCGCTTAGGCACATCGCTTAGATTCACCGCTTAGGCACATCGCTTAGATTCACCGCTTAGGCACATCGCTTAATTTCACCGCTGAGGCACACCGCTTAGAATCACCGCTTAGGCACACCGCTTAGATTCACCGCTTAGGCACATCGCTTAGTTTCACCGCTGAGACACACCGCTTAGAATCACCGCTTAGGCACACCGCTTAGATTCACAGCTTAGGCACATCGCTTAGATTCACCGCTTAGGCACATCGCTTAGTTTCACCGCTTAGTCACGTCGCTTAGATTTACCGCTTAGGCACATCGCTTAGATTCACCGCTTAGACACATCGCTTAGATTCACCGCTTAGGCACATCGCTTAGATTCACCGCTTAGGCACATCGCTTAGTTTCACCGCTGAGACACACCGCTTAGAATCACCGCTTAGGCACACCGCTTAGATTCACAGCTTAGGCACATCGCTTAGATTCACCGTTTAGGCACATCGCTTAGTTTCACTGCTTAGTCACATCGCTTAGATTTACCGCTTAGGCACATCGCTTAGATTCACCGCTTAGACACATCGCTTAGATTCACCGCTTAGGCACATCGCTTAGATTCACCGCTTAGGCACATCGCTTAGATTCACCACTTAGGCACATCGCTTAGATTCACCGCTTAGATTCACCGCTTAGGCACATCGCTTAGATTCAACGCTTAGGCACATCGCTTAGATTTACCGCTTTGGCACATCGCTTACATTCGCCGCTTAGACACATTGCTTAGGCACACCGCTTAGATTCACCGCATAGGCACACCGCTTAGATTCACCGCTTAGGCACATCGCTTAGGCACATCGCTTAGATTCACCGCATAGGCACACCGCTTAGATTCACCGCTTAGGCACATCGCTTAGATTCGCCGCTTAGGCACATCGCTTAGGCACACCGCTTAGATTCACCGCATAGGCACACCGCTTACATTCGCCGCTTAGACACATTGCTTAGGCACATCGCTTAGATTCACCGCATAGGCACACCGCTTAGATTCACCGCTTAGGCACATCGCTTAGATTCACCGCTTAGATTCACCGCTTAGGCACATCGCTTAGACTCACCGCTTAGGCACACCGCTTAGGCACATAGCTTAGATTCACCGCTTAGGCACATCGCTTAGATTCACCGCTTAGGCACATCGCTTAATTTCACCGCTGAGGCACACCGCTTAGAATCACCGCTTAGGCACACCGCTTAGGCACACCGCTTAGATTCACCGCTTAGGCACATCGCTTAGTTTCACCGCTGAGACACACCGCTTAGAATCACCGCTTAGGCACACCGCTTAGATTCACAGCTTAGGCACATCGCTTAGATTCATCGCTTAGATTCACCGCTTAGGCACATCGCTTAGATTCACCACTTAGGCACATCGCTTAGATTCACCGCTTAGATTCACCGCTTAGGCACATCGCTTAGATTCAACGCTTAGGCACATCGCTTAGATTCACCACTTAGGCACATCGCTTAGATTCACCGCTTAGATTCACCGCTTAGGCACATCGCTTAGATTCACAGCTTAGGCACATCGCTTAGATTCACCGTTTAGGCACATCGCTTAGTTTCACCGCTTAGTCACATCGCTTAGATTTACCGCTTAGGCACATCGCTTAGATTCACCGCTTAGACACATCGCTTAGATTCACCGCTTAGGCACATCGCTTAGATTCACCGCTTAGGCACATCGCTTAGATTCACCACTTAGGCACATCGCTTAGATTCACCGCTTAGATTCACTGCTTAGGCACATCGCTTAGATTCAACGCTTAGGCACACCGCTTAGATTTACCGCTTTGGCACATCGCTTACATTCGCCGCTTAGACACATTGCTTAGGCACACCGCTTAGGCACACCGCTTAGGCACATCGCTTAGATTCACCGCATAGGCACACTGTTTAGATTCACCGCTTAGGCACATCGCTTAGATTCACCGCCTAGGCACACCGCTTAGATTCACCGCTTAGGCACATCGCTTAGATTCACCGCTTAGATTCACCGCTCAGGCACACCGCTTAGATTCACCGCTCAGGCACACGCTTAGATTCACCGCTTAGGCACATAGCTTAGATTCACCGCTTAGGCACATCGCTTAGATTCACCGCTTAGGCATATCGCTTAGATTCACCGCTTAGATTCACCGCTTAGGCACATTGCTTAGGCACAACGCTTAGATTCACCGCTTAGGCACATCGCTTCGATTCACCGCTTAGGCACACCGCTTAGATTCACCGCTTAGGAACACCGCTTAGATTCACCGCTTAGATTCACTGCTTAGATTCACTGATTAGGAACACCACTTAGATTCACCGCTTAGATTCACTAATTAGATTCACCGCTTTGGCACATCGCTTAGATTCACCGCTTAGGCACATCGCTTAGATTTACCGCTTAGATTCACCGCTTAGGCACATAGCTTAGATTCACCGCTTAGGCACATCGCTTAGATTCACCGCTTAGGCACATCGCTTAGATTCACCACTTAGGCACATCGCTTAGATTCACCCCTTAGATTCACCGCTTAGGCACATCGCTTAGATTCAACGCTTAGGCACATCGCTTAGATTCACCGCTTAGGCACACCGCTTAGATTAACCGCTTTGGCACATCGCTTAGATTCACTGCTTAGGCACACTGTTTAGATTCACCGCTTAGGCACATCGCTTAGGTTCACCGCATAGGCACACCGCTTAGATTCACCGCTTAGGCACATCGCTTAGATTCACCGCTTAGATTCACCGCTTAGGCACATCGCTTAGACTCACCGCTTAGGCACACCGCTTAGGCACATCGCTTAGATTCACCGCTTAGGCACATCGCTTAGATTCACCGCTTAGGCACATCGCTTAATTTCACCGCTGAGGCACACCGCTTAGAATCACCGCTTAGGCACACCGCTTAGATTCACCGCTTAGGCACATCGCTTAGTTTCACCGCTGAGACACACCGCTTAGAATCACCGCTTAGGCACACCGCTTAGGCACATCGCTTAGATTCACCGCTTAGGCACACCGCTTAGATTTACCGTTTAGGCACATCGCTTAGTTTCACCGCTTAGTCACATCGCTTAGATTTACCGCTTAGGCACATCGCTTAGGTTCACCGCTTAGGCACATCGCTTAGATTCACCGCTTAGACACACCACTTAGATTCACCGTTTAGGCACATCGCTTAGTTTCACCGCTTAGTCACATCGCTTAGATTTACCGCTTAGGCACATCGCTTAGGTTCACCGCTTAGGCACATCGCTTAGATTCCCCGCTTAGACACATCGCTTAGATTCACCGCTTAGGCACATCGCTTAGATTACGCTTAGGCACATCGCTTAGATTCACCGCCTAGGCACACCGCTTAGATTCACCGCTTAGGCACATCGCTTAGATTCACCGCTTAGATTCACCGCTTAGGCACATCGCTTAGAGTCACCGCTTAGGCACATCGCTTAGATTTACCGCTTAGGAACATCGCTTAGATTCACTGCTTAGGCACACCGCTTAGATTCACCTCTTAGATTCACCGCTCAGGCACATCGCTTAGTTTCACCGCTGAGACACAAAGCTTAGAATCACCGCTTAGGCACACCGCTTAGGCACATCGCTTAGATTCACCGCTTAGGCACACCGCTTAGATTCACCGTTTAGGCACATCGCTTAGTTTCACCGCTTAGGCACACCGCTTAGATTCACCGCTTAGGCACATCGCTTAGTTTCACCGCTGAGACACACCGCTTAGAATCACCGCTTAGGCACACCGCTTAGGCACATCGCTTAGATTCACTGCTTAGGCACACTGTTTAGATTCACCGCTTAGGCACATCTCTTAGATTCACCTCATAGGCACACCGCTTAGATTCACCGCTTAGGCACATTGCTTAGATTCACCGCTTAGATTCACCGCTTAGGCACATCGCTTAGACTCACCGCTTAGGCACACCGCTTAGGCACATCGCTTAGATTCACCGCTTAGGCACATCGCTTAGATTCACCGCTTAGGCACATCGCTTAATTTCACCACTGAGGCACACCGCTTAGAATCACCGCTTAGGCACACCGCTTAGATTCACCGCTTAGGCACATCGCTTAGTTTCACCGCTGAGACACACCGCTTAGAATCACCGCTTAGGCACACCGCTTAGATTCACCGCTTAGGCACATCGCTTAGATTCACCGCTTAGGCACACCGCTTAGATTCACCGTTTAGGCACATCGCTTAGTTTCACCGCTTAGTCACATCGCTTAGATTCACCGCTTAGGCACATCGCTTAGATTCACCACTTAGGCACATCGCTTAGATTCACCGCTTAGATTCACCGCTTAGGCACATCGCTTAGATTCACCGCTTAGGCACACCACTTAGATTTACCGCTTTGGCACATCGCTTAGATTCACCGCTTAGGCACATCGCTTAGATTCACCGCTTAGACACATCGCTTAGATTCACCGCTTAGGCACATCGCTTAGATTCACCGCTTAGGCACATCGCTTAGTTTCACCGCTGAGACACACCGCTTAGAATCACCGCTTAGGCACACCGCTTAGATTCACAGCTTAGGCACATCGCTTAGATTCACCGTTTAGTCACATCGCTTAGTTTCACTGCTTAGTCACATCGCTTAGATTTACCGCTTAGGCACATCGCTTAGATTCACCGCTTAGACACATCGCTTAGATTCACCGCTTAGGCACATCGCTTAGATTCACCGCTTAGGCACATCGCTTAGATTCACCACTTAGGCACATCGCTTAGATTCACCGCTTAGATTCACCGCTTAGGCACATCGCTTAGATTCAACGCTTAGGCACATCGCTTAGATTTACCGCTTTGGCACATCGCTTACATTCGCCGCTTAGACACATTGCTTAGGCACACCGCTTAGATTCACCGCATAGGCACACCGCTTAGATTCACCGCTTAGGCACATCGCTTAGGCACATCCGCTTAGATTCACCGCTTAGGCACATCGCTTAGATTCGCCGCTTAGGCACATCGCTTAGGCACACCGCTTAGATTCACCGCATAGGCACACCGCTTACATTCGCCGCTTAGACACATTGCTTAGGCACATCGCTTAGATTCACCGCATAGGCACACCGCTTAGATTCACCGCTTAGGCACATCGCTTAGATTCACCGCTTAGATTCACCGCTTAGGCACATCGCTTAGACTCACCGCTTAGGCACACCGCTTAGGCACATCGCTTAGATTCACCGCTTAGGCACATCGCTTAGATTCACCGCTTAGGCACATCGCTTAATTTCACCGCTGAGGCACACCGCTTAGAATCACCGCTTAGGCACACCGCTTAGATTCACCGCTTAGGCACATCGCTTAGTTTCACCGCTGAGACACACCGCTTAGAATCACCGCTTAGGCACACCGCTTAGATTCACAGCTTAGGCACATCGCTTAGATTCATCGCTTAGATTCACCGCTTAGGCACATCGCTTAGATTCACCACTTAGGCACATCGCTTAGATTCACCGCTTAGATTCACCGCTTAGGCACATCGCTTAGATTCAACGCTTAGGCACATCGCTTAGATTCACCACTTAGGCACATCGCTTAGATTCACCGCTTAGATTCACCGCTTAGGCACATCGCTTAGATTCACAGCTTAGGCACATCGCTTAGATTCACCGTTTAGGCACATCGCTTAGTTTCACCTAAGGGCCTGTGGTAGCCTAGTGGGTAGGGCTTTGGGCTATCAACCGGAAGATTGGCGGTTCAAATCCAGGCTCTGCTATGTAGCCACTGTTGGGTCCTTGAGCAAGGCCCTTAACCCTGTCTGCTCCAGGGGCGCCGTAAGTTGGCTGACCCTGCGCTCTGACCTCAGCTTCCAACACCAGCTGGGATATGCGAAGAAAGAATTTCATTGTACTGTACATCTGTATATGTATATATGACAAATAAAGGATATCTTTCTTTCTAGTTTCACCGCTTAGTCACATCGCTTAGATTTACCGCTTAGGCACATCGCTTAGATTCACCGCTTAGACACATCGCTTAGATTCACCGCTTAGGCACATCGCTTAGATTCACCGCTTAGGCACATCGCTTAGATTCACCACTTAGGCACATCGCTTAGATTCACCGCTTAGATTCACTGCTTAGGCACATCGCTTAGATTCAACGCTTAGGCACACCGCTTAGATTTACCGCTTTGGCACATCGCTTACATTCGCCGCTTAGACACATTGCTTAGGCACACCGCTTAGGCACACCGCTTAGGCACATCGCTTAGATTCACCGCATAGGCACACTGTTTAGATTCACCGCTTAGGCACATCGCTTAGATTCACCGCCTAGGCACACCGCTTAGATTCACCGCTTAGGCACATCGCTTAGATTCACCGCTTAGATTCACCGCTCAGGCACACCGCTTAGATTCACCGCTCAGGCACACGCTTAGATTCACCGCTTAGGCACATAGCTTAGATTCACCGCTTAGGCACATCGCTTAGATTCACCGCTTAGGCATATCGCTTAGATTCACCGCTTAGATTCACCGCTTAGGCACATTGCTTAGGCACAACGCTTAGATTCACCGCTTAGGCACATCGCTTCGATTCACCGCTTAGGCACACCGCTTAGATTCACCGCTTAGGAACACCGCTTAGATTCACCGCTTAGATTCACTGCTTAGATTCACCGATTAGGAACACCACTTAGATTCACCGCTTAGATTCACTGCTTAGATTCACCGCTTTGGCACATCGCTTAGATTCACTGCTTAGGCACACTGTTTAGATTCACCGCTTAGGCACATCGCTTAGGTTCACCGCATAGGCACACCGCTTAGATTCACCGCTTAGGCACATCGCTTAGATTCACCGCTTAGATTCACCGCTTAGGCACATCGCTTAGACTCACCGCTTAGGCACACCGCTTAATTTCACCGCTGAGGCACACCGCTTAGAATCACAGCTTAGGCACACCGCTTAGATTCACCGCTTAGGCACATCGCTTAGTTTCACCGCTGAGACACACCGCTTAGAATCACCGCTTAGGCACACCGCTTAGGCACATCGCTTAGATTCACCGCTTAGGCACACCGCTTAGATTCACCGTTTAGGCACATCGCTTAGTTTCACCGCTTAGTCACATCGCTTAGATTTACCGCTTAGGCACATCGCTTAGGTTCACCGCTTAGGCACATCGCTTAGATTCACCGCTTAGACACACCACTTAGATTCACCGTTTAGGCACATCGCTTAGTTTCACCGCTTAGTCACATCGCTTAGATTTACCGCTTAGGCACATCGCTTAGGTTCACCGCTTAGGCACATCGCTTAGATTCCCCGCTTAGACACATCGCTTAGATTCACCGCTTAGGCACATCGCTTAGATTACGCTTAGGCACATCGCTTAGATTCACCGCCTAGGCACACCGCTTAGATTCACCGCTTAGGCACATCGCTTAGATTCACCGCTTAGATTCACCGCTTAGGCACATCGCTTAGAGTCACCGCTTAGGCACATCGCTTAGATTTACCGCTTAGGAACATCGCTTAGATTCACTGCTTAGGCACACCGCTTAGATTCACCTCTTAGATTCACTGCTTAGGCACATCGCTTAGTTTCACCGCTGAGACACAAAGCTTAGAATCACCGCTTAGGCACACCGCTTAGGCACATCGCTTAGATTCACCGCTTAGGCACACCGCTTAGATTCACCGTTTAGGCACATCGCTTAGTTTCACCGCTTAGGCACACCGCTTAGATTCACCGCTTAGGCACATCGCTTAGTTTCACCGCTGAGACACACCGTTTAGAATCACCGCTTAGGCACACCGCTTAGGCACATCGCTTAGATTCACTGCTTAGGCACACTGTTTAGATTCACCGCTTAGGCACATCTCTTAGATTCACCGCATAGGCACACCGCTTAGATTCACCGCTTAGGCACATTGCTTAGATTCACCGCTTAGATTCACCGCTTAGGCACATCGCTTAGACTCACCGCTTAGGCACACCGCTTAGGCACATCGCTTAGATTCACCGCTTAGGCACATCGCTTAGATTCACCGCTTAGGCACATCGCTTAATTTCACCGCTGAGGCACACCGCTTAGAATCACCGCTTAGGCACACCGCTTAGATTCACCGCTTAGGCACATCGCTTAGTTTCACCGCTGAGACACACCGCTTAGAATCACCGCTTAGGCACACCGCTTAGATTCACCGCTTAGGCACATCGCTTAGATTCACCGCTTAGGCACACCGCTTAGATTCACCGTTTAGGCACATCGCTTAGTTTCACCGCTTAGTCACATCGCTTAGATTCACCGCTTAGGCACATCGCTTAGATTCACCACTTAGGCACATCGCTTAGATTCACCGCTTAGATTCACCGCTTAGGCACATCGCTTAGATTCAACGCTTAGGCACATCGCTTAGATTCACCGCTTAGGCACACCGCTTAGATTTACCGCTTTGGCACATCGCTTAGATTCACCGCTTAGGCACATCGCTTAGATTCACCGCTTAGGCACATCGCTTAGATTCACCACTTAGGCACATCGCTTAGATTCACCGCTTAGATTCACCGCTTAGGCACATCGCTTAGATTCAACTCTTAGGCACATCGCTTAGATTCACCGCTTAGGCACACCGCTTAGATTTACCGCTTTGGCACATCGCTTACATTCGCCGCTTAGACACATTGCTTAGGCACACCGCTTAGGCACACCGCTTAGGCACATCGCTTAGATTCACCGCTTAGGCACACTGTTTAGATTCACCGCTTAGGCACATCGCTTAGATTCACCGCCTAGGCACACCGCTTAGATTCACCGCTTAGGCACATCGCTTAGATTCACCGCTTAGATTCACCGCTCAGGCACACCGCTTAGATTCACCGCTCAGGCACACGCTTAGATTCACCGCTTAGGCACATCGCTTAGATTCAACGCTTAGGCACATCGCTTAGATTCACCGCTAAGATTCACCGCTTAGGCACATAGCTTAGATTCACCGCTTAGGCACATTGCTTAGATTCACCGCTTAGGCACACCGCTTAGATTCACCGCTTAGATTCACTGCTTAGGCACATCGCTTAGATTCACCGCTTAGATTCACCGCTCAGGCACACGCTTAGATTCACCGCTTAGGCACATAGCTTAGATTCACCGCTAAGACACTCCGCTTAGATTCACCGCTAAGGCACATCGCTTAGATTCACCGCTTAGGCACATCGCTTAGATTCACCGCTTAGGCACATCGCTTACATTTACCGCTTAGATTCACCGCTTAGGCATATCGCTTAGATTCACCGCTTAGATTCACCGCTTAGATTCACCGCTTAGGCACATTGCTTAGGCACAACGCTTAGATTCACCGCTTAGGCACATCGCTTAGATTCACCGATTAGGCACACCGCTTAGATTCACCGCTTAGGAACACCACTTAGATTCACCGCTTAGATTCACTGCTTAGATTCACCGCTTTGGCACATCGCTTAGATTCACCGCTTAGGCACATCGCTTAGATTTACCGCTTAGATTCACCGCTTTGTCACATCGCTTAGATTCACCGCTAAGATTCACCGCTTAGGCACATAGCTTAGATTCACCGCTTAGGCACATCGCTTAGATTCACCGCTTAGGCACATCGCTTAGATTCACCACTTAGGCACATCGCTTAGATTCACCGCTTAGATTCACCGCTTAGGCACATCGCTTAGATTCACCGCTTAGGCACACCGCTTAGATTTACCGCTTTGGCACATCGCTTAGATTCACTGCTTAGGCACACTGTTTAGATTCACCGCTTAGGCACATCGCTTAGATTCACCGCATAGGCACACCGCTTAGATTCACCGCTTAGGCACATCGCTTAGATTCACCGCTTAGATTCACCGCTTAGGCACATCGCTTAGACTCACCGCTTAGGCACACCGCTTAGGCACATCGCTTAGATTCACCGCTTAGGCACATCGCTTAGATTCACCGCTTAGGCACATCGCTTAATTTCACCGCTGAGGCACACCGCTTAGAATCACCGCTTAGGCACACCGCTTAGATTCACCGCTTAGGCACACCGCTTAGAATCACCGCTTAGGCACACCGCTTAGATTCACAGCTTAGGCACATCGCTTAGATTCACCGCTTAGGCACATCGCTTAGTTTCACCGCTTAGTCACATCGCTTAGATTTACCGCTTAGGCACATCGCTTAGATTCACCGCTTAGACACATCGCTTAGATTCACCGCTTAGGCACATCGCTTAGATTCACTGCTTAGGCACATCGCTTAGTTTCACCGCTGAGACACACCGCTTAGAATCACCGCTTAGGCACACCGCTTAGATTCACAGCTTAGGCACATCGCTTAGATTCACCGTTTAGGCACATCGCTTAGTTTCACCGCTTAGTCACATCGCTTAGATTTACCGCTTAGGCACATCGCTTAGATTCACCGCTTAAACACATCGCTTAGATTCACCGCTTAGGCACATCGCTTAGATTCACCGCTTAGGCACATCGCTTAGATTCACCACTTAGGCACATCACTTAGATTCACCGCTTAGATTCACCGCTTAGGCACATCGCTTAGATTCAACGCTTAGGCACATCTCTTAGATTCACCGCTTAGGCACACCGCTTAGATTTACCGCTTTGGCACATCGCTTACATTCGCCGCTTAGACACATTGCTTAGGCACACCGCTTAGGCACACCGCTTAGGCACATCGCTTAGATTCACCGCATAGGCACACTGTTTAGATTCACCGCTTAGGCACATCGCTTAGATTCACCGCCTAGGCACACCGCTTAGATTCACCGCTTAGGCACATCGCTTAGATTCACCGCTCAGGCACACCGCTTAGATTCACCGCTCAGGCACACGCTTAGATTCACCGCTTAGGCACATAGCTTAGATTCACCGCTTAGGCACATCGCTTAGATTCACCGCTTAGGCATATCGCTTAGATTCACCGCTTAGATTCACCGCTTAGGCACATTGCTTAGGCACAACGCTTAGATTCACCGCTTAGGCACATCGCTTCGATTCACCGCTTAGGCACACCGCTTAGATTCACCGCTTAGGAACCGCTTCACCGCTTCACCGCTTAGATTCACCGCTTAGATTCACTGCTTAGATTCACCGATTAGGAACACCACTTAGATTCACCGCTTAGATTCACTGCTTAGATTCACCGCTTTGGCACATCGCTTAGATTCACCGCTTAGGCACATCGCTTAGATTCACCGCTTAGGCATATCGCTTAGATTCACCGCTTAGATTCACCGCTTAGGCACATTGCTTAGGCACAACGCTTAGATTCACCGCTTAGGCACATCGCTTCGATTCACCGCTTAGGCACACCGCTTAGATTCACCGCTTAGGAACACCGCTTAGATTCACCGCTTAGATTCACTGCTTAGATTCACCGATTAGGAACACCACTTAGATTCACCGCTTAGATTCACTGCTTAGATTCACCGCTTAGGCACATCGCTTAGATTCACAGCTAAGATTCACCGCTTAGGCACATAGCTTAGATTCACCGCTTAGGCACATCGCTTAGATTCACCGCTTAGGCACATCGCTTAGATTCACCACTTAGGCACATCGCTTAGATTCACCCCTTAGATTCACCGCTTAGGCACATCGCTTAGATTCAACGCTTAGGCACATCGCTTAGATTCACCGCTTAGGCACACCGCTTAGATTAACCGCTTTGGCACATCGCTTAGATTCACTGCTTAGGCACACTGTTTAGATTCACCGCTTAGGCACATCGCTTAGATTCACCGCTTAGGCACATCGCTTAATTTCACCGCTGAGGCACACCGCTTAGATTCACCGCTTAGATTCACCGCTTAGGCACATCGCTTAGACTCACCGCTTAGGCACACCGCTTAGGCACATCGCTTAGATTCACCGCTTAGGCACATAGCTTAGATTCACCGCTAAGACACTCCGCTTAGATTCACCGCTAAGGCACATCGCTTAGATTCACCGCTTAGGCACATCGCTTAGATTCACCGTTTAGGCACATCGCTTAGTTTCACCGCTTAGGCACACCGCTTAGAATCACCGCTTAGGCACACCGCTTAGATTCACCGCTTAGGCACATCGCTTAGTTTCACCGCTGAGACACACCGCTTAGAATCACCGCTTAGGCACACCGCTTAGATTCACAGCTTAGGCACATCGCTTAGATTCACCGCTTAGGCACACCGCTTAGATTCACCGTTTAGGCACATCGCTTAGTTTCACCGCTTAGTCACATCGCTTAGATTTACCGCTTAGGCACATCGCTTAGATTCACTGCTTAGGCACATCGCTTAGATTCACCACTTAGGCACATCGCTTAGATTCACCGCTTATATTCACCGCTTAGGCACATCGCTTAGATTCAACGCTTAGGCACATCGCTTAGATTCACCGCTTAGGCACACCGCTTAGATTTACCGCTTTGGCACATCGCTTAGATTCACCGCTTAGGCACATCGCTTAGATTCACCGCTTAGGCACATCGATTAGATTCACCACTTAGGCACATCGCTTAGATTCACCGCTTAGATTCACCGCTTAGGCACACCGCTTACATTCGCCGCTTAGACACATTGCTTAGGCACACCGCTTAGGCACACCGCTTAGGCACATCGCTTAGATTCACCGCTTAGGCACACTGTTTAGATTCACCGCTTAGGCACATCGCTTAGATTCACCGCCTAGGCACACCGCTTAGATTCACCGCTTAGGCACATCGCTTAGATTCACCGCTTAGATTCACCGCTCAGGCACACCGCTTAGATTCACCGCTCAGGCACACGCTTAGATTCACCGCTTAGGCACATCGCTTAGATTCAACGCTTAGGCACATCGCTTAGATTCACCGCTTAGGCACATTGCTTAATTTCACCGCTGAGGCACACCGCTTAGAATCACCGCTTAGGCACATCGCTTAGTTTCACCGCTGAGACACACCGCTTAGAATCACCGCTTAGGCACACCGCTTAGATTCACCGCTTAGGCACATCGCTTAGTTTCACCGCTGAGACACACCGCTTAGAATCACCGCTTAGGCACACCGCTTAGATTCACAGCTTAGGCACATCGCTTAGATTCACCGCTTAGGCACACCGCTTAGATTCACCGTTTAGGCACATCGCTTAGTTTCACCGCTTAGTCACATCGCTTAGATTTACCGCTTAGGCACATCGCTTAGATTCACTGCTTAGGCACATCGCTTAGATTCACCACTTAGGCACATCGATTAGATTCACCGCTTATATTCACCGCTTAGGCACATCGCTTAGATTCAACGCTTAGGCACATCGCTTAGATTCACCGCTTAGGCACACCGCTTAGATTTACCGCTTTGGCACATCGCTTAGATTCACCGCTTAGGCACATCGCTTAGATTCACCGCTTAGGCACATCGCTTAGATTCACCACTTAGGCACATCGCTTAGATTCACCGCTTAGATTCACCGCTTAGGCACACCGCTTACATTCGCCGCTTAGACACATTGCTTAGGCACACCGCTTAGGCACACCGCTTAGGCACATCGCTTAGATTCACCGCTTAGGCACACTGTTTAGATTCACCGCTTAGGCACATCGCTTAGATTCACCGCCTAGGCACACCGCTTAGATTCACCGCTTAGGCACATCGCTTAGATTCACCGCTTAGATTCACCGCTCAGGCACACCGCTTAGATTCACCGCTCAGGCACACGCTTAGATTCACCGCTTAGGCACATCGCTTAGATTCAACGCTTAGGCACATCGCTTAGATTCACCGCTTAGGCACATTGCTTAATTTCACCGCTGAGGCACACCGCTTAGAATCACCGCTTAGGCACACCGCTTAGATTCACCGCTTAGGCACATCGCTTAGTTTCACCGCTGAGACACACCGCTTAGAATCACCGCTTAGGCACACCGCTTAGATTCACAGCTTAGGCACATCGCTTAGATTCACCGCTTAGGCACACCGCTTAGATTCACCGTTTAGGCACATCGCTTAGTTTCACCGCTTAGTCACATCGCTTAGATTTACCGCTTAGGCACATCGCTTAGATTCACTGCTTAGGCACATCGCTTAGATTCACCACTTAGGCACATCGCTTAGATTCACCGCTTATATTCACCGCTTAGGCACATCGCTTAGATTCAACGCTTAGGCACATCGCTTAGATTCACCGCTTAGGCACACCGCTTAGATTTAACGCTTTGGCACATCGCTTAGATTCACCGCTTAGGCACATCGCTTAGATTCACCGCTTAGGCACATCGCTTAGATTCACCACTTAGGCACATCGCTTAGATTCACCGCTTAGATTCACCGCTTAGGCACACCGCTTACATTCGCCGCTTAGACACATTGCTTAGGCACACCGCTTAGGCACACCGCTTAGGCACATCGCTTAGATTCACCGCTTAGGCACACTGTTTAGATTCACCGCTTAGGCACATCGCTTAGATTCACCGCCTAGGCACACCGCTTAGATTCACCGCTTAGGCACATCGCTTAGATTCACCGCTTAGATTCACCGCTCAGGCACACCGCTTAGATTCACCGCTCAGGCACACGCTTAGATTCACCGCTTAGGCACATCGCTTAGATTCAACGCTTAGGCACATCGCTTAGATTCACCGCTTAGGCATATATCTTAGATTTACCGCTTTGGCACATCGCTTAGATTCACCGCTAAGATTCACCGCTTAGGCACATAGCTTACATTCACCGCTTAGGCTCATTGCTTAGATTTACCGCTTAGGCACACCGCTTAGATTCACCGCTTAGATTCACTGCTTAGGCACATCGCTTAGATTCACCGCTTAGATTCACCGCTCAGGCACACCGCTTAGATTCACCGCTCAGGCACACGCTTAGATTCACCGCTTAGGCACATAGCTTAGATTCACCGCTAAGACACTCCGCTTAGATTCACCGCTAAGGCACATCGCTTAGATTCACCGCTTAGGCACATCGCTTAGATTCACCGCTTAGGCACATCGCTTACATTTACCGCTCAGACACACCGCTTAGATTCACCGCTTAGGCACATCGCTTAGATTCACCGCTTAGGCACATCGCTTAGATTCACCGCTTAGGCATATCGCTTAGATTCACCGCTTAGATTCACCGCTTAGGCACATTGCTTAGGCACAACGCTTAGATTCACCGCTTAGGCACATCGCTTAGATTCACCGCTTAGGCACACCGCTTAGATTCACCGCTTAGGAACACCACTTAGATTCACCGCTTAGATTCACTGCTTAGATTCACCGCTTTGGCACATCGCTTAGATTCACCGCTTAGGCACATCGCTTACATTTACCGCTTAGATTCACCGCTTTGTCACATGGCTTAGATTCACCGCTAAGATTCACCGCTTAGGCACACAGGTTAGATTCACCGCTTTGGCACATCGCTTAGATTCACCGCTTAGGCACATCGCTTAGATTAACCACTTAGGCACATCGCTTAGATTCACCGCTTAGATTCACCGCTTAGGCACATCGCTTAGATTCAACGCTTAGGCACATCGCTTAGATTCACCGCTTAGGCACACCGCTTAGATTTACCGCTTTGGCACATCGCTTAGATTCACTGCTTAGGCACACTGTTTAGATTCACCGCTTAGGCACATCGCTTAGATTCACCGCATAGGCACACCGCTTAGTTTCACCTCTTAGTCACATCGCTTAGATTTACCGCTTAGGCACATCGCTTAGATTCACCGCTTAGACACATCGCTTAGATTCACCGCTTAGGCACATCGCTTAGATTCACCGCTTAGGCACATCGCTTAGTTTCACCGCTGAGACACACTGCTTAGAATCACCGCTTAGGCACACCGCTTAGATTCACAGCTTAGGCACATCGCTTAGATTCACCGCTTAGGCACATCGCTTAATTTCACCGCTGAGGCACACCGCTTAGAATCACCGCTTAGGCACACCGCTTAGATTCACCGCTTAGGCACATTGCTTAGTTTCACCGCTGAGACACACCGCTTAGAATCACCGCTTAGGCACACCGCTTAGATTCACCGCTTAGGCACATCGCTTAGATTCACCGCTTAGGCACATCGCTTAGATTCACCACTTAGGCACATCGCTTAGATTCACCGCTTAGATTCACCGCTTAGGCACATCGCTTAGATTCAACGCTTAGGCACACCGCTTAGATTTACCGCTTTGGCACATCGCTTAGATTCACTGCTTAGGCACACTGTTTAGATTCACCGCTTAGGCACATCGCTTAGATTCACCGCATAGGCACACCGCTTAGATTCACCGCTTAGGCACATCGCTTAGATTCACCGCTTAGATTCACCGCTTAGGCACACCGCTTAGATTCACAGCTTAGGCACATCGCTTAGATTCACCGCTTAGGCACACCGCTTAGATTCACCGTTTAGGCACATCGCTTAGTTTCACCGCTTAGTCACATCGCTTAGATTTACCGCTTAGGCACATCGCTTAGATTCACTGCTTAGGCACATCGCTTAGATTCACCACTTAGGCACATCGCTTAGATTCACCGCTTATATTCACCGCTTAGGCACATCGCTTAGATTCAACGCTTAGGCACATCGCTTAGATTCACCGCTTAGGCACACCGCTTAGATTTAACGCTTTGGCACATCGCTTAGATTCACCGCTTAGGCACATCGCTTAGATTCACCGCTTAGGCACATCGCTTAGATTCACCACTTAGGCACATCGCTTAGATTCACCGCTTAGATTCACCGCTTAGGCACACCGCTTACATTCGCCGCTTAGACACATTGCTTAGGCACACCGCTTAGGCACACCGCTTAGGCACATCGCTTAGATTCACCGCTTAGGCACACTGTTTAGATTCACCGCTTAGGCACATCGCTTAGATTCACCGCCTAGGCACACCGCTTAGATTCACCGCTTAGGCACATCGCTTAGATTCACCGCTTAGATTCACCGCTCAGGCACACCGCTTAGATTCACCGCTCAGGCACACGCTTAGATTCACCGCTTAGGCACATCGCTTAGATTCAACGCTTAGGCACATCGCTTAGATTCACCGCTTAGGCATATATCTTAGATTTACCGCTTTGGCACATCGCTTAGATTCACCGCTAAGATTCACCGCTTAGGCACATAGCTTACATTCACCGCTTAGGCTCATTGCTTAGATTTACCGCTTAGGCACACCGCTTAGATTCACCGCTTAGATTCACTGCTTAGGCACATCGCTTAGATTCACCGCTTAGATTCACCGCTCAGGCACACCGCTTAGATTCACCGCTCAGGCACACGCTTAGATTCACCGCTTAGGCACATAGCTTAGATTCACCGCTAAGACACTCCGCTTAGATTCACCGCTAAGGCACATCGCTTAGATTCACCGCTTAGGCACATCGCTTAGATTCACCGCTTAGGCACATCGCTTACATTTACCGCTCAGACACACCGCTTAGATTCACCGCTTAGGCACATCGCTTAGATTCACCGCTTAGGCACATCGCTTAGATTCACCGCTTAGGCATATCGCTTAGATTCACCGCTTAGATTCACCGCTTAGGCACATTGCTTAGGCACAACGCTTAGATTCACCGCTTAGGCACATCGCTTAGATTCACCGCTTAGGCACACCGCTTAGATTCACCGCTTAGGAACACCACTTAGATTCACCGCTTAGATTCACTGCTTAGATTCACCGCTTTGGCACATCGCTTAGATTCACCGCTTAGGCACATCGCTTACATTTACCGCTTAGATTCACCGCTTTGTCACATGGCTTAGATTCACCGCTAAGATTCACCGCTTAGGCACACAGGTTAGATTCACCGCTTTGGCACATCGCTTAGATTCACCGCTTAGGCACATCGCTTAGATTAACCACTTAGGCACATCGCTTAGATTCACCGCTTAGATTCACCGCTTAGGCACATCGCTTAGATTCAACGCTTAGGCACATCGCTTAGATTCACCGCTTAGGCACACCGCTTAGATTTACCGCTTTGGCACATCGCTTAGATTCACTGCTTAGGCACACTGTTTAGATTCACCGCTTAGGCACATCGCTTAGATTCACCGCATAGGCACACCGCTTAGTTTCACCTCTTAGTCACATCGCTTAGATTTACCGCTTAGGCACATCGCTTAGATTCACCGCTTAGACACATCGCTTAGATTCACCGCTTAGGCACATCGCTTAGATTCACCGCTTAGGCACATCGCTTAGTTTCACCGCTGAGACACACTGCTTAGAATCACCGCTTAGGCACACCGCTTAGATTCACAGCTTAGGCACATCGCTTAGATTCACCGCTTAGGCACATCGCTTAATTTCACCGCTGAGGCACACCGCTTAGAATCACCGCTTAGGCACACCGCTTAGATTCACCGCTTAGGCACATTGCTTAGTTTCACCGCTGAGACACACCGCTTAGAATCACCGCTTAGGCACACCGCTTAGATTCACCGCTTAGGCACATCGCTTAGATTCACCGCTTAGGCACATCGCTTAGATTCACCACTTAGGCACATCGCTTAGATTCACCGCTTAGATTCACCGCTTAGGCACATCGCTTAGATTCAACGCTTAGGCACATCGCTTAGATTCACCGCTTAGGCACACCGCTTAGATTTACCGCTTTGGCACATCGCTTAGATTCACTGCTTAGGCACACTGTTTAGATTCACCGCTTAGGCACATCGCTTAGATTCACCGCATAGGCACACCGCTTAGATTCACCGCTTAGGCACATCGCTTAGATTCACCGCTTAGATTCACCGCTTAGGCACACCGCTTAGGCACATCGCTTAGATTCACCGCTTAGGCACATCGCTTAGATTCACCGCTTAGGCACATCGCTTAATTTCACCGCTGAGGCACACCGCTTAGAATCACCGCTTAGGCACACCGCTTAGATTCACCGCTTAGGCACATCGCTTAGTTTCACCGCTGAGACACACCGCTTAGAATCACCGCTTAGGCACACCGCTTAGATTCACAGCTTAGGCACATCGCTTAGATTCACCGCTTAGGCACATCGCTTAGTTTCACCGCTTAGTCACATCGCTTAGATTTACCGCTTAGGCACATCGCTTAGATTCACCGCTTAGACACATCGCTTAGATTCACCGCTTAGGCACATCGCTTAGATTCACCGCTTAGGCACATCGCTTAGTTTCACCGCTGAGACACACTGCTTAGAATCACCGCTTAGGCACACCGCTTAGATTCACAGCTTAGGCACATCGCTTAGATTCACCGCTTAGGCACATCGCTTAATTTCACCGCTGAGGCACACCGCTTAGAATCACCGCTTAGGCACACCGCTTAGATTCACCGCTTAGGCACATCGCTTAGTTTCACCGCTGAGACACACCGCTTAGATTCACCGCTTAGGCACATCGCTTAGATTCAACGCTTAGGCACATCGCTTAGATTTACCGCTTTGGCACATCGCTTACATTCGCCGCTTAGACACATTGCTTAGGCACACCGCTTAGATTCACCGCATAGGCACACCGCTTAGATTCACCGCTTAGGCACATCGCTTAGGCACATCGCTTAGATTCACCGCATAGGCACACCGCTTAGATTCACCGCTTAGGCACATCGCTTAGATTCGCCGCTTAGGCACATCGCTTAGGCACACCGCTTAGATTCACCGCATAGGCACACCGCTTACATTCGCCGCTTAGACACATTGCTTAGGCACATCGCTTAGATTCACCGCATAGGCACACCGCTTAGATTCACCGCTTAGGCACATCGCTTAGATTCACCGCTTAGATTCACCGCTTAGGCACATCGCTTAGATTCACCGCTTAGGCACACCGCTTAGATTCACCGCTTAGGAACACCACTTAGATTCACCGCTTAGATTCACTGCTTAGATTCACCGCTTTGGCACATCGCTTAGATTCACCGCTTAGGCACATCGCTTACATTTACCGCTTAGATTCACCGCTTTGTCACATGGCTTAGATTCACCGCTAAGATTCACCAATTAGGCACACAGGTTAGATTCACCGCTTTGGCACATCGCTTAGATTCACCGCTTAGGCACATCGCTTAGATTAACCACTTAGGCACATCGCTTAGATTCACCGCTTAGATTCACCGCTTAGGCACATCGCTTAGATTCAACGCTTAGGCACATCGCTTAGATTCACCGCTTAGGCACACCGCTTAGATTTACCGCTTTGGCACATCGCTTAGATTCACTGCTTAGGCACACTGTTTAGATTCACCGCTTAGGCACATCGCTTAGATTCACCGCATAGGCACACCGCTTAGATTCACCGCTTAGGCACATCACTTAGATTCACCGCTTAGATTCACCGCTTAGGCACACCGCTTAGGCACATCGCTTAGATTCACCGCTTAGGCACATCGCTTAGATTCACCGCTTAGGCACATCGCTTAATTTCACCGCTGAGGCACACCGCTTAGAATCACCGCTTAGATTCACCGCTTAGGCACATCGCTTAGTTTCACCGCTGAGACACACCGCTTAGAATCACCGCTTAGGCACACCGCTTAGATTCACAGCTTAGGCACATCGCTTAGATTCACCGCTTAGGCACATCGCTTAGTTTCACCTCTTAGTCACATCGCTTAGATTTACCGCTTAGGCACATCGCTTAGATTCACCGCTTAGACACATCGCTTAGATTCACCGCTTAGGCACATCGCTTAGATTCACCGCTTAGGCACATCGCTTAGTTTCACCGCTGAGACACACTGCTTAGAATCACCGCTTAGGCACACCGCTTAGATTCACAGCTTAGGCACATCACTTAGATTCACCGCTTAGGCACATCGCTTAATTTCACCGCTGAGGCACACCGCTTAGAATCACCGCTTAGGCACACCGCTTAGATTCACCGCTTAGGCACATCGCTTAGTTTCACCGCTGAGACACACCGCTTAGAATCACCGCTTAGGCACACCGCTTAGATTCACCGCTTAGGCACATCGCTTAGATTCACCGCTTAGGCACATCGCTTAGATTCACCGCTTAGGCACATCGCTTAGATTCACCGCTTAGATTCACCGCTTAGGCACATCGCTTAGATTCAACGCTTAGGCACATCGCTTAGATTCACCGCTTAGGCACACCGCTTAGATTTACCGCTTTGGCACATCGCTTAGATTCACTGCTTAGGCACACTGTTTAGATTCACCGCTTAGGCACATCGCTTAGATTCACCGCATAGGCACACCGCTTAGATTCACCGCTTAGGCACATCGCTTAGATTCACCGCTTAGATTCACCGCTTAGGCACACCGCTTAGGCACATCGCTTAGATTCACCGCTTAGGCACATCGCTTAGATTCACCGCTTAGGCACATCGCTTAATTTCACCGCTGAGGCACACCACTTAGAATCACCGCTTAGGCACACCGCTTAGATTCACCGCTTAGGCACATCGCTTAGTTTCACCGCTGAGACACACCGCTTAGAATCACCGCTTAGGCACACCGCTTAGATTCACAGCTTAGGCACATCGCTTAGATTCACCGCTTAGGCACATCGCTTAGTTTCACCGCTTAGTCACATCGCTTAGATTTACCGCTTAGGCACATCGCTTAGATTCACCGCTTAGACACATCGCTTAGATTCACCGCTTAGGCACATCGCTTAGATTCACCGCTTAGGCACATCGCTTAGTTTCACCGCTGAGACACACTGCTTAGAATCACCGCTTAGGCACACCGCTTAGATTCACAGCTTAGGCACATCGCTTAGATTCACCGCTTAGGCACATCGCTTAATTTCACCGCTGAGGCACACCGCTTAGAATCACCGCTTAGGCACATCGCTTAGATTCACAGCTTAGGCACATCGCTTAGATTCACCGCTTAGGCACATCGCTTAGTTTCACCGCTGAGACACACCGCTTAGATTCACCGCTTAGGCACATCGCTTAGATTCAACGCTTAGGCACATCGCTTAGATTTACCGCTTTGGCACATCGCTTACATTCGCCGCTTAGACACATTGCTTAGGCACACCGCTTAGATTCACCGCATAGGCACACCGCTTAGATTCACCGCTTAGGCACATCGCTTAGGCACATCGCTTAGATTCACCGCATAGGCACACCGCTTAGATTCACCGCTTAGGCACATCGCTTAGATTCGCCGCTTAGGCACATCGCTTAGGCACACCGCTTAGATTCACCGCATAGGCACACCGCTTACATTCGCCGCTTAGACACATTGCTTAGGCACATCGCTTAGATTCACCGCATAGGCACACCGCTTAGATTCACCGCTTAGGCACATCGCTTAGATTCACCGCTTAGATTCACCGCTTAGGCACATCGCTTAGACTCACCGCTTAGGCACACCGCTTAGGCACATCGCTTAGATTCACCGCTTAGGCACATCGCTTAGATTCACCGCTTAGGCACATCGCTTAATTTCACCGCTGAGGCACACCGCTTAGAATCACCGCTTAGGCACACCGCTTAGATTCACCGCTTAGGCACATCGCTTAGTTTCACCGCTGAGACACACCGCTTAGAATCACCGCTTAGGCACACCGCTTAGATTCACAGCTTAGGCACATCGCTTAGATTCATCGCTTAGATTCACCGCTTAGGCACATCGCTTAGATTCACCACTTAGGCACATCGCTTAGATTCACCGCTTAGATTCACCGCTTAGGCACATCGCTTAGATTCAACGCTTAGGCACATCGCTTAGATTCACCACTTAGGCACATCGCTTAGATTCACCGCTTAGATTCACCGCTTAGGCACATCGCTTAGATTCACAGCTTAGGCACATCGCTTAGATTCACCGTTTAGGCACATCGCTTAGTTTCACCGCTTAGTCACATCGCTTAGATTTACCGCTTAGGCACATCGCTTAGATTCACCGCTTAGACACATCGCTTAGATTCACCGCTTAGGCACATCGCTTAGATTCACCGCTTAGGCACATCGCTTAGATTCACCGCTTAGATTCACTGCTTAGGCACATCGCTTAGATTCAACGCTTAGGCACACCGCTTAGATTTACCGCTTTGGCACATCGCTTACATTCGCCGCTTAGACACATTGCTTAGGCACACCGCTTAGGCACACCGCTTAGGCACATCGCTTAGATTCACCGCATAGGCACACTGTTTAGATTCACCGCTTAGACACATCGCTTAGATTCACCGCCTAGGCACACCGCTTAGATTCACCGCTTAGGCACATCGCTTAGATTCACCGCTTAGATTCACCGCTCAGGCACACCGCTTAGATTCACCGCTCAGGCACACGCTTAGATTCACCGCTTAGGCACATAGCTTAGATTCACCGCTTAGGCACATCGCTTAGATTCACCGCTTAGGCATATCGCTTAGATTCACCGCTTAGATTCACCGCTTAGGCACATTGCTTAGGCACAACGCTTAGATTCACCGCTTAGGCACATCGCTTCGATTCACCGCTTAGGCACACCGCTTAGATTCACCGCTTAGGAACACCGCTTAGATTCACCGCTTAGATTCACTGCTTAGATTCACCGATTAGGAACACCACTTAGATTCACCGCTTAGATTCACTGCTTAGATTCACCGCTTTGGCACATCGCTTAGATTCACCGCTTAGGCACATCGCTTAGATTTACCGCTTAGATTCACCGCTTAGGCACATAGCTTAGATTCACCGCTTAGGCACATCGCTTAGATTCACCGCTTAGGCACATCGCTTAGATTCACCACTTAGGCACATCGCTTAGATTCACCCCTTAGATTCACAGCTTAGGCACATCGCTTAGATTCAACGCTTAGGCACATCGCTTAGATTCACCGCTTAGGCACACCGCTTAGATTAACCGCTTTGGCACATCGCTTAGATTCACTGCTTAGGCACACTGTTTAGATTCACCGCTTAGGCACATCGCTTAGGTTCACCGCATAGGCACACCGCTTAGATTCACCGCTTAGGCACATCGCTTAGATTCACCGCTTAGATTCACCGCTTAGGCATATCGCTTAGACTCACCGCTTAGGCACACCGCTTAGGCACATCGCTTAGATTCACCGCTTAGGCACATCGCTTAGATTCACCGCTTAGGCACATCGCTTAATTTCACCGCTGAGGCACACCGCTTAGAATCACCGCTTAGGCACACCGCTTAGATTCACCGCTTAGGCACATCGCTTAGTTTCACCGCTGAGACACACCGCTTAGAATCACCGCTTAGGCACACCGCTTAGGCACATCGCTTAGATTCACCGCTTAGGCACACCGCTTAGATTCACCGTTTAGGCACATCGCTTAGTTTCACCGCTTAGTCACATCGCTTAGATTTACCGCTTAGGCACATCGCTTAGGTTCACCGCTTAGGCACATCGCTTAGATTCACCGCTTAGACACACCGCTTAGATTCACCGTTTAGGCACATCGCTTAGATTCACCGTTTAGGCACACCGCTTAGATTCACCACTTAGATTCACCGCTTAGATTCACCGCTTAGACACATCGCTTAGATTCACCGCTTAGGCACATCGCTTAGATTCACCGCTTGGGCACACCGCTTAGATTCACCGCTTAGACACATCGCTTAGATTCACCGCTTAGGCACATTGCTTAGATTCACCGCTTGGGCACACCGCTTAGATTCACCGCTTAGACACATCGCTTAGATTCACTGCTTAGACACATCGCTTAGATTCACCGCTTAGACACATCGCTTAGATTCACCGCTTAGGCACACTGCTTAGACACATCGCTTAGATTCACCGCTTAGACACATCGCTTAGATTCACCGCTTAGGCACATCGCTTAGATTCACCGCTTAGACACATCGCTTAGATTCACCGCTTAGACACATTTCTTAGTTTCACCGCTTAGGTACACCGCTTAGATTCACCGCTTAGACACATCGCTTAGATTCACCGCTTAGGCACATCGCTTAGATTCACCGCTTAGGCACACCGCTTAGATTCACCGTTTAGGCACATCGCTTAGATTCACCACTTAGGCACATCGCTTAGATTCACCGCTTAGATTCACCGCTTAGGCACATTGCTTAGGCACATCGCTTAGATTCACCGCTTAGGCACATTGCTTAGGCACATCGCTTAGATTCACCGCTTAGACACATCGCTTAGATTCACCGCTTAGGCACATCGCTTAGATTCACCGCTTAGGCACATCGCTTAGATTCACCACTTAGGCACATCGCTTAGATTCACCGCTTAGATTCACCGCTTAGGCACATCGCTTAGATTCAACGCTTAGGCACATCGCGTAGATTCACCGCTTAGGCACACCGCTTAGATTTACCGCTTTTGCACATCGCTTACATTCGCCGCTTAGACACATTGCTTTGGCACACCGCTTAGGCACACCGCTTAGGCACATCGCTTAGATTCACCGCTTAGGCACACTGTTTAGATTCACCGCTTAGGCACATCGCTTAGATTCACCGCATAGGCACATCGCTTAGATTCACCGCTTAGGCACATCACTTAGATTCACCGCTTAGGCACATCACTTAGATTCACCGCTTAGATTCACCGCTTAGGCACATCGCTTAGAGTCACCGCTTAGGCACATCGCTTAGATTCACCGCTTAGGAACATCGCTTAGATTCACCGCTTAGGCACATCGCTTAGAGTCACCGCTTAGGCACATCGCTTAGATTCACCGCTTAGGAATATCGCTTAGATTCACCGCTTAGGCACATCGCTAAGATTCACCGCTTAGGCACATCGCTTAGATTCACTGCTTAGATTCACCGCTTAGGCACATCGCTTAGAATCACCGCTTAGGCACATCGCTTAGATTCACCGCTTAGGAACATCGCTTAGATTCACCGCTTATGCACATCGCTTAGGTTCACCGCTTAGGCACATCGCTTAGATTTACCGCTTAGGAACATCGCTTAGATTCACCGCTTAGGCACATCGCTTAGATTTGCCGCTTAGACACATCGCTTAGATTCACCGCTTAGGCACATCGCTTAGATCCACCGCTTAGATTCACCACTTAGAAACATCGCATAGATTCACCGCTTAGGCACATCTCTTAATTTCACCTCTTAGGCACACCGCTTAGATTCACCGCTTAGGAACATCGCTTAGATCCACCGCTTAGATTCACTGCTTAGGAACATCGCTTAGATTCACCGCTTAGGCACATCGCTTAATTTCACTGCTTAGGCACTCCGCTTAGATTCACCGCTTAGGCACATCGCTTAGATTTACCACTTAGGCACACCGCTTAGATTCACCGCTTAGACACACCGCTTAGGCACACCGCTTAGGCACACCGCTTAGATTCACCGCTTAGGCACATCGCTTAGATTCACCGCTTAGGCACACCGCTTAGATTCACCGCTTAGGCACATCGCTTAGTTTCACCGCTTAGTCACATCGCTTAGATTTACCGCTTAGGCACATCGCTTAGATTCACCGCTTAGGCATATCGCTTAGATTCACCGCTTAGATTCACCGCTTAGGCACATTGCTTAGGCACAACGCTTAGATTCACTGCTTAGGCACATCGCTTAGATTCACCGCTTAGGCACACCGCTTAGATTCACCGCTTAGGAACACCGCTTACATTCACCGCTTAGATTCACTGCTTAGATTCACCGATTAGGAACACCACTTAGATTCACCGCTTAGATTCACTGCTTAGATTCACCGCTTTGGCACATCGCTTAGATTCACCTCTTAGGCACATCGCTTAGATTTACCGCTTAGATTCACCGCTTTGTCACATCGCTTAGATTCACCGCTAAGATTCACCGCTTAGGCACATAGCTTAGATTCACCGCTTAGGCACATCGCTTAGATTCACCGCTTAGGCACATCGCTTAGATTCACCACTTAGGCACATCGCTTAGATTCACCCCTTAGATTCACCGCTTAGGCACATCGCTTAGATTCAACGCTTAGGCACATCGCTTAGATTCACCGCTTAGGCACACCGCTTAGATTTACCGCTTTGGCACATCGCTTAGATTCACTGCTTAGGCACACTGTTTAGATTCACCGCTTAGGCACATCGCTTAGATTCACCGCATAGGCACACCGCTTAGATTCACCTCTTAGGCACATCGCTTAGATTCACCGCTTAGATTCACCGCTTAGGCACATCGCTTAGACTCACCGCTTAGGCACACCGCTTAGGCACATCGCTTAGATTCACCGCTTAGGCACATCGCTTAGATTCACCGCTTAGGCACATCGCTTAATTTCACCGCTGAGGCACACCGCTTAGAATCACCGCTTAGGCACACCGCTTAGATTCACCGCTTAGGCACATCGCTTAGTTTCACCGCTGAGACACACCGCTTAGAATCACCGCTTAGGCACACCGCTTAGATTCACAGCTTAGGCACATTGCTTAGATTCAGCGCTTAGGCACACCGCTTAGATTCACCGTTTAGGCACATCGCTTAGTTTCACCGCTTAGTCACATCGCTTAGATTTACCGCTTAGGCACATCGCTTAGGTTCACCGCTTAGGCACATTGCTTAGGCACATCGCTTAGATTCACCGCTTAGACACATCGCTTAGATTCACCGCTTAGGCACATCGCTTAGATTCACCGCTTAGGCACATCGCTTAGATTCACCGCCTAGGCACACCGCTTAGATTCACCGCTTAGGCACATCGCTTAGATTCACCGCTTAGATTCACCGCTTAGGCACATCGCTTAGATTCACAGCTTAGACACATCGCTTAGATTCACCGCTTAGGCACATCGCTTAGATTCACCGCTTAGGCACATCGCTTAGATTCACCGCCTAGGCACACCGCTTAGATTCACCGCTTAGGCACATCGCTGAGACACACCGCTTAGAATCACCGCTCAGGCACACGGCTTAGATTCACAGCTTAGGCACATCGCTTAGATTCACCGCTTAGGCACACCGCTTAGATTCACCGTTTAGGCACATCGCTTAGTTTCACCGCTTAGTCACATCGCTTAGATTTACCGCTTAGGCACATTGCTTAGGCACATCGCTTAGATTCACCGCTTAGACACATCGCTTAGATACACCGCTTAGGCACATCGCTTAGATTCACCGCTTAGGCACATCGCTTAGATTCACCACTTAGGCACATCGCTTAGATTCATCGCTTAGATTCACCGCTTAGGCACATCGCTTAGATTCAACGCTTAGGCACATCGCTTAGATTCACCGCTTAGGCACACCGCTTAGATTTACCACTTTGGCACATCGCTTACATTCGCCGCTTAGACACATTGCTTAGGCACACCGCTTAGGCACACCGCTTAGGCACATCGCTTAGATTCACCGCTTAGACACATCGCTTAGATTCACCGCTTAGGCATATCGCTTAGATTCACCACTTAGACACATCGCTTAGATTCACCGCTTAGACACATCGCTTAGATTCACCGCTTAGGCACATCGCTTAGATTCAGCGCTTAGGCACATCGCTTAAATTCACCGCTTAGGCACATCGCTTAGATTCACCGCTCAGGCACATCGCATAGATTCACTGCTTAGACACATCGCTTAGATTCAACGCTTAGGCACACCGCTTAGATTCACCGCTTAGACACATCGCTTAGATTCACCGCTTAGGCAAATCGCTTAGATTCACCGCTTAGACACATTGCTTAGATTTACCGCTTAGATTCACCGCTTAGGCACACCGCTTAGATTCACCGCTTAGACACATCGCTTAGATTCACCGCTTAGGCACATCGCTTAGATTCACCACTTAGGCACATCGCTTAGATTCACCCCTTAGATTCACCGCTTAGGCACATCGCTTAGATTCAACGCTTAGGCACATCGCTTAGATTCACCGCTTAGGCACACCGCTTAGATTTACCGCTTTGGCACATCGCTTAGATTCACTGCTTAGGCACACTGTTTAGATTCACCGCTTAGGCACATCGCTTAGATTCACCGCATAGGCACACCGCTTAGATTCACCGCTTAGGCACATCGCTTAGATTCACCGCTTAGATTCACCGCTTAGGCACATCGCTTAGACTCACCGCTTAGGCACACCGCTTAGGCACATCGCTTAGATTCACCGCTTAGGCACATCGCTTAGATTCACCGCTTAGGCACATCGCTTAATTTCACCGCTGAGGCACACCGCTTAGAATCACCGCTTAGGCACACCGCTTAGATTCACCGCTTAGGCACATCGCTTAGTTTCACCGCTGAGACACACCGCTTAGAATCACCGCTTAGGCACACCGCTTAGATTCACAGCTTAGGCACATTGCTTAGATTCAGCGCTTAGGCACACCGCTTAGATTCACCGTTTAGGCACATCGCTTAGTTTCACCGCTTAGTCACATCGCTTAGATTTACCGCTTAGGCACATCGCTTAGGTTCACCGCTTAGGCACATTGCTTAGGCACATCGCTTAGATTCACCGCTTAGACACATCGCTTAGATTCACCGCTTAGGCACATCGCTTAGATTCACCGCTTAGGCACATCGCTTAGATTCACCGCCTAGGCACACCGCTTAGATTTACCGCTTAGGCACATCGCTTAGATTCACCGCTTAGATTCACCGCTTAGGCACATCGCTTAGATTCACAGCTTAGACACATCGCTTAGATTCACCGCTTAGGCACATCGCTTAGATTCACCGCTTAGGCACATCGCTTAGATTCACCGCTTAGGCACACCGCTTAGATTCACCGTTTAGGCACATCGCTTAGTTTCACCGCTTAGTCACATCGCTTAGATTTACCGCTTAGGCACATTGCTTAGGCACATCGCTTAGATTCACCGCTTAGACACATCGCTTAGATACACCGCTTAGGCACATCGCTTAGATTCACCACTTAGACACATCGCTTAGATTCACCGCTTAGACACATCGCTTAGATTCACCGCTTAGGCACATCGCTTAGATTCAGCGCTTAGGCACATCGCTTAAATTCACCGCTTAGGCACATCGCTTAGATTCAACGCTTAGGCACACCGCTTAGATTCACCGCTTAGACACATCGCTTAGATTCACCGCTTAGGCAAATCGCTTAGATTCACCGCTTAGACACATTGCTTAGATTTACCGCTTAGATTCACCGCTTAGGCACACCGCTTAGATTCACCGCTTAGACACATCGCTTAGATTCACCGCTTAGACACATTGCTTAGATTCACCGCTTAGGCACATCGTTTAGATTCACCGCTTAGATTCACCGCTTAGTCACATCGCTTAGATTCACCGCTTAGACACATCGCTTAGATTCACCGCTTAGACACATCGCTTAGATTCACCGCTTAGGCACATCGCTTAGATTCACCGCTTAGGCACATCGCTTAAATTCACCGCTTAGGCACATCGTTACATTCATCGCTTAGATTTACCGCTTAGGCACACCGCTTAGATTCACCGCTCAGGCACATCGCTTAGATTCACGTTTAGGCACATCGCTCAGATTCGCCGCTTAGGCACATCGCTTAGATTCACCGCTTAGACTCATCGCTTAGATTCACCGCTTAGGCACATCGCTTAGATTCACCACTTAGACACATCGCTTAGATTCACCGCTTAGACACATCGCTTAGATTCACCGCTTAGGCACATCGCTTAGATTCAGCGCTTAGGCACATCGCTTAAATTCACCGCTTAGGCACATCGCTTAGATTCACCGCTCAGGCACATCGCATAGATTCACTGCTTAGACACATCACTTAGATTCAACGCTTAGGCACACCGCTTAGATTCACCGCTTAGACACATCGCTTAGATTCACCGCTTAGGCACATCGCTTAGATTCACCGCTTAGACACATTGTTTAGATTCACCGCTTAGACACATCGCTTAGATTCACCGCTTAGGCACATTGCTTAGATTCACTGCTTAGGCACATCGCTTAAATTCACCGCTTAGGCACATCGTTTAGATTCACCGCTTAGATTCACCGCTTAGGCACACCGCTTAGATTCAGGCACACCGCTTAGATTCACCGCTCAGGCACATCGCTTAGATTCACCGTTTAGGCACATCGCTTAGATTCACTGCTTAGACACATCGCTTAGATTTACCGCTTAGGCACACCGCTTAGATTCACCGCTTAGGCACACCGCTTAGACACATCGCTTAGATTCACCGCTTAGACACATCGCTTAGATTCACCGCTTAGACACATCGCTTAGATTCACCGCTTAGACACATCGCTTAAATTCACCGCTTAGGCACACCGCTTAGATTCACCGCTTAGGCACATCGCTTAGATTCACCGCTTAGGCACACCGCTTAGATTCACCGCTTAGGCACATTGCTTAGATTCACCGCTTAGACACATCGCTTAGATTCACTGCTTAGGCACACCGCTTAGACACATTGCTTAGATTCACCGCTTAGACACATCGCTTAGATTCAACCGCTTAGACACATCGCTTAGATTCACCGCTTAGGCACACCGTTTAGATTCAACGCTTAGACACATCGATTAGATTCACTGCTTAGACACATCGCTTAGATTCACCGCTTAGACACATCGCTTAGATTCACCGCTTAGGCACATCGCTTACATTCACCGCTTACACACATCGCTTAGATTCACCGCTTAGACACATCGCTTAGATTCACCGCTTAGGCACATCGCTTAGATTCACCGCTTAGACACATCGCTTAGATTCACCGCTTAGACACATCGCTTAGATTCACCGCTTAGGCACACCGCTTAAATTCACCGCTTAGGCACATCGTTTAGATTCACCGCTTAGATTCACCGCTTTGGCACACCGCTTAGATTCAGGCACACCGCTTAGATTCACCGCTCAGGCACATCGCTTAGATTCACCGTTTAGGCACATTGTTTAGATTCACCGCTTAGATTCACCGCTTAGGCACACCGCTTAGATTCAGGCACACCGCTTAGATTAACCGCTCAGGCACATCGCTTAGATTCACCGTTTAGGCACATAGCTTAGATTCACCGCTAAGACACTCCGCTTAGATTCACCGCTAAGGCACATCGCTTAGATTCACCGCTTAGGCACATCGCTTAGATTCACCGCTTAGGCACATCGCTTACATTTACCGCTCAGACACACCGCTTAGATTCACCGCTTAGGCACATCGCTTAGATTCACCGCTTAGGCACATCGCTTAGATTCACCGCTTAGGCATATCGCTTAGATTCACCACTTAGATTCACCGCTTAGGCACATTGCTTAGGCACAACGCTTAGATTCACCGCTTAGGCACATCGCTTAGATTCAGCGCTTAGGCACATCGCTTAAATTCACCGCTTAGGCACATCGCTTAGATTCACCGCTCAGGCACATCGCATAGATTCACTGCTTAGACACATCGCTTAGATTCAACGCTTAGGCACACCGCTTAGATTCACCGCTTAGACACATCGCTTAGATTCACCGCTTAGGCAAATCGCTTAGATTCACCGCTTAGACACATTGCTTAGATTTACCGCTTAGATTCACCGCTTAGGCACACCGCTTAGATTTACCGCTTAGACACATCGCTTAGATTCACCGCTTAGACACATTGCTTAGATTCACCGCTTAGGCACATCGTTTAGATTCACCGCTTAGATTCACCGCTTAGTCACATCGCTTAGATTCACCGCTTAGACACATCGCTTAGATTCACCGCTTAGACACATCGCTTAGATTCACCGCTTAGGCACATCGCTTAGATTCACCGCTTAGGCACATCGCTTAAATTCACCGCTTAGGCACATCGTTACATTCATCGCTTAGATTTACCGCTTAGGCACACCGCTTAGATTCACCGCTCAGGCACATCGCTTAGATTCACCGTTTAGGCACATCGCTCAGATTCGCCGCTTAGGCACATCGCTTAGATTCACCGCTTAGACTCATCGCTTAGATTCACCGCTTAGGCACATCGCTTAGATTCACCACTTAGACACATCGCTTAGATTCACCGCTTAGACACATCGCTTAGATTCACCGCTTAGGCACATCGCTTAGATTCAGCGCTTAGGCACATCGCTTAAATTCACCGCTTAGGCACATCGCTTAGATTCACCGCTCAGGCACATCGCATAGATTCACTGCTTAGACACATCACTTAGATTCAACGCTTAGGCACACCGCTTAGATTCACCGCTTAGACACATCGCTTAGATTCACCGCTTAGGCACATCGCTTAGATTCACCGCTTAGACACATTGTTTAGATTCACCGCTTAGACACATCGCTTAGATTCACCGCTTAGGCACATTGCTTAGATTCACTGCTTAGGCACATCGCTTAAATTCACCGCTTAGGCACATCGTTTAGATTCACCGCTTAGATTCACCGCTTAGGCACACCGCTTAGATTCAGGCACACCGCTTAGATTCACCGCTCAGGCACATCGCTTAGATTCACCGTTTAGGCACATCGCTTAGATTCACCGCTTAGACACATCGCTTAGATTCACCGCTTAGGCACACCGCTTAGACACATCGCTTACATTCACTGCTTAGACACATCGCTTAGATTTACCTCTTAGGCACACCGCTTAGATTCACCGCTTAGGCACACCGCTTAGACACATCGCTTAGATTCACCGCTTAGACACATCGCTTAGATTCACCGCTTAGACACATCGCTTAGATTCACCGCTTAGACACATCGCTTAAATTCACCGCTTAGGCACACCGCTTAGATTCACCGCTTAGGCACATCGCTTAGATTCACCGCTTAGGCACACCGCTTAGATTCACCGCTTAGGCACATTGCTTAGATTCACCGCTTAGACACATCGCTTAGATTCACTGCTTAGGCACACCGCTTAGACACATTGCTTAGATTCACCGCTTAGACACATCGCTTAGATTCAACCGCTTAGACACATCGCTTAGATTCACCGCTTAGGCACACCGTTTAGATTCAACGCTTAGACACATCGATTAGATTCACTGCTTAGACACATCGCTTAGATTCACCGCTTAGACACATCGCTTAGATTCACCGCTTAGGCACATCGCTTAGATTCACCGCTTACACACATCGCTTAGATTCACCGCTTAGACACATCGCTTAGATTCACCGCTTAGGCACATCGCTTAGATTCACCGCTTAGGCACACCGTTTAGACACATCGCTTAGATTCACCGCTTAGGCACATCGCTTAGATTCACCGCTTAGGCACATCGCTTAGATTCACCGCTTAGACACATCGCTTAGATTCACCGCTTAGACACATCGCTTAGATTCACCGCTTAGGCACACCGCTTAAATTCACCGCTTAGGCACATCGTTTAGATTCACCGCTTAGATTCACCGCTTTGGCACACCGCTTAGATTCAGGCACACCGCTTAGATTCACCGCTCAGGCACATCGCTTAGATTCACCGTTTAGGCACATTGTTTAGATTCACCGCTTAGATTCACCGCTTAGGCACACCGCTTAGATTCAGGCACACCGTTTAGATTCAACGCTTAGGCACATAGCTTAGATTCACCGCTAAGACACTCCGCTTAGATTCACCGCTAAGGCACATCGCTTAGATTCACCGCTTAGGCACATCGCTTAGATTCACCGCTTAGGCACATCGCTTACATTTACCGCTCAGACACACCGCTTAGATTCACCGCTTAGGCACATCGCTTAGATTCACCGCTTAGGCACATCGCTTAGATTCACCGCTTAGGCATATCGCTTAGATTCACCACTTAGATTCACCGCTTAGGCACATTGCTTAGGCACAACGCTTAGATTCACCGCTTAGGCACATCGCTTAGATTCACCGCTTAGGCACACCGCTTAGATTCACCGCTTAGGAACACCGCTTAGATTCACCGCTTAGATTCACTGCTTAGATTCACCGCTTAGGCACATCGCTTAGATTTACCGCTTAGATTCACCGCTTTGTCACATCGCTTAGATTCACCGCTAAGATTCACCGCTTAGGCACATAGCTTAGATTCACCACTTAGGCACATCGCTTAGATTCACCCCTTAGATTCACCGCTAAGGCACATCGCTTAGATTCAACGCTTAGGCACATCGCTTAGATTCACCGCTTAGGCACACCGCTTAGATTTACCGCTTTGGCACATCGCTTAGATTCACTGCTTAGGCACACTGTTTAGATTCACCGCTTAGGCACATCGCTTAGATTCACCGCTTAGGCACATCGCTTAGATTCACCGCTTAGGCACACCGCTTAGATTCACCGCTTAGGCACATCGCTTAGATTCACCGCTTAGATTCACCGCTTAGGCACATCGCTTAGACTCACCGCTTAGGCACACCGCTTAGGCACATCGCTTAGATTCACCGCTTAGGCACATCGCTTAGATTCACCGCTTAGGCACATCGCTTAATTTCACCGCTGAGGCACACCGCTTAGAATCACCGCTTAGGCACACCGCTTAGATTCACCGCTTAGGCACATCGCTTAGTTTCACCGCTGAGACACACCGCTTAGAATCACCGCTTAGGCACACCGCTTAGATTCACAGCTTAGGCACATCGCTTAGATTCACCGCTTAGGCACACCGCTTAGATTTACCGTTTAGGCACATCGCTTAGTTTCACCGCTTAGTCAAATCGCTTAGATTTATCGCTTAGGCACATCGCTTAGGTTCACCGCTTAGGCACATCGCTTAGATACACCGCTTAGGCACATCGCTTAGATTCACCGCTTAGGCACATCGCTTAGATTCACCACTTAGGCACATCGCTTAGATTCATCGCTTAGATTCACCGCTTAGGCACATCGCTTAGATTCAACGCTTAGGCACATCGCTTAGATTCACCGCTTAGGCACACCGCTTAGATTTACCGCTTTGGCACATCGCTTACATTCGCCGCTTAGACACATTGCTTAGGCACACCGCTTAGGCACACCGCTTAGGCACATCGCTTAGATTCACCGCTTAGGCACACTGTTTAGATTCACTGCTTAGGCACATCGCTTAGATTCACCGCCTAGGCACACCGCTTAGATTCACCGCTTAGGCACATTGCTTAGATTCACCGCTTAAATTCACCGCTCAGGCACACCGCTTAGATTCACCGCTTAGGCACATAGCTTAGATTCACCGCTTAGGCACATCGCTTAGATTCACCGCTTAGGCACACCGCTTAGATTCACCGCTTAGACACATCGCTTAGATTCACCGCTCAGGCACACCGCTTAGATTCAACGCTTAGGCACATCGCTTAGATTCACCGCTTAGGCACACCGCTTAGATTTACCGCTTTGGCACATCGCTTAGATTCACTGCTTAGGCACACTGTTTAGATTCACCGCTTAGGCACATCGCTTAGATTCACCGCTTAGGCACATCGCTTAGATTCACCGCTTAGGCACACCGCTTAGATTCACCGCTTAGGCACATCGCTTAGATTCACCGCTTAGATTCACCGCTTAGGCACATCGCTTAGACTCACCGCTTAGGCACACCGCTTAGGCACATCGCTTAGATTCACCGCTTAGGCACATCGCTTAGATTCACCGCTTAGGCACATCGCTTAATTTCACCGCTGAGGCACACCGCTTAGAATCACCGCTTAGGCACACCGCTTAGATTCACCGCTTAGGCACATCGCTTAGTTTCACCGCTGAGACACACCGCTTAGAATCACCGCTTAGGCACACCGCTTAGATTCACAGCTTAGGCACATCGCTTAGATTCACCGCTTAGGCACACCGCTTAGATTTACCGTTTAGGCACATCGCTTAGTTTCACCGCTTAGTCAAATCGCTTAGATTTATCGCTTAGGCACATCGCTTAGGTTCACCGCTTAGGCACATCGCTTAGATACACCGCTTAGGCACATCGCTTAGATTCACCGCTTAGGCACATCGCTTAGATTCACCACTTAGGCACATCGCTTAGATTCATCGCTTAGATTCACCGCTTAGGCACATCGCTTAGATTCAACGCTTAGGCACATCGCTTAGATTCACCGCTTAGGCACACCGCTTAGATTTACCGCTTTGGCACATCGCTTACATTCGCCGCTTAGACACATTGCTTAGGCACACCGCTTAGGCACACCGCTTAGGCACATCGCTTAGATTCACCGCTTAGGCACACTGTTTAGATTCACCGCTTAGGCACATTGCTTAGATTCACCGCTTAAATTCACCGCTCAGGCACACCGCTTAGATTCACCGCTTAGGCACATAGCTTAGATTCACCGCTAAGACACTCCGCTTAGATTCACCGCTAAGGCACATCGCTTAGATTCACCGCTTAGGCACATCGCTTAGATTCACCGCTTAGGCACATCGCTTAGATTCACCGCTTAGGCATATCGCTTAGATTCACCGCTTAGATTCACCGCTTAGGCACATTGCTTAGGCACAACGCTTAGATTCACCGCTTAGGCACATCGCTTAGATTCACCGCTTAGGCACACCGCTTAGATTCACCGCTTAGGAACACCGCTTACATTCACCGCTTAGATTCACTGCTTAGATTCACCGATTAGGAACACCACTTAGATTCACCGCTTAGATTCACTGCTTAGATTCACCGCTTTGGCACATCGCTTAGATTCACCGCTTAGGCACATCGCTTAGATTTACCGCTTAGATTCACCGCTTTGTCACATCGCTTAGATTCAGCGCTAAGATTCACCGCTTAGGCACATAGCTTAGATTCACCGCTTAGGCACATCGCTTAGATTCACCGCTTAGGCACATCGCTTAGATTCACCACTTAGGCACATCGCTTAGATTCACCCCTTAGATTCACCGCTTAGGCACATCGCTTAGATTCAACGCTTAGGCACATCGCTTAGATTCACCGCTTAGGCACACCGCTTAGATTTACCGCTTTGGCACATCGCTTAGATTCACTGCTTAGGCACACTGTTTAGATTCACCGCTTAGGCACATCGCTTAGATTCACCGCATAGGCACACCGCTTAGATTCACCGCTTAGGCACATTGCTTAAATTCACCGCTTAGATTCACCGCTTAGGCACATCGCTTAGACTCACCGCTTAGGCACACCGCTTAGGCACACCGCTTAGGCAGACCGCTTAGGCACATCGCTTAGATTCACCGCTTAGACACATCGCTTAGATTCACCGCTTAGGCATATCGCTTAGATTCACCACTTAGGCACATCGCTTAGACTCACCGCTTAGGCACACCGCTTAGGCACATCGCTTAGATTCACCGCTTAGGCACATCGCTTAGATTCACCGCTTAGGCACATCGCTTAATTTCACCGCTGAGGCACACCGCTTAGAATCACCGCTTAGGCACACCGCTTAGATTCACCGCTTAGGCACATCGCTTAGTTTCACCGCTGAGACACACCGCTTAGAATCACCGCTTAGGCACACCGCTTAGATTCACAGCTTAGGCACATCGCTTAGATTCACCGCTTAGGCACACCGCTTAGATTTACCGTTTAGGCACATCGCTTAGTTTCACCGCTTAGTCAAATCGCTTAGATTTATCGCTTAGGCACATCGCTTAGGTTCACCGCTTAGGCACATCGCTTAGATACACCGCTTAGGCACATCGCTTAGATTCACCGCTTAGGCACATCGCTTAGATTCACCACTTAGGCACATCGCTTAGATTCATCGCTTAGATTCACCGCTTAGGCACATCGCTTAGATTCAACGCTTAGGCACATCGCTTAGATTCACCGCTTAGGCACACCGCTTAGATTTACCGCTTTGGCACATCGCTTACATTCGCCGCTTAGACACATTGCTTAGGCACACCGCTTAGGCACACCGCTTAGGCACATCGCTTAGATTCACCGCTTAGGCACACTGTTTAGATTCACTGCTTAGGCACATCGCTTAGATTCACCGCCTAGGCACACCGCTTAGATTCACCGCTTAGGCACATTGCTTAGATTCACCGCTTAAATTCACCGCTCAGGCACACCGCTTAGATTCACCGCTTAGGCACATAGCTTAGATTCACCGCTAAGACACTCCGCTTAGATTCACCGCTAAGGCACATCGCTTAGATTCACCGCTTAGGCACATCGCTTAGATTCACCGCTTAGGCACATCGCTTAGATTCACCGCTTAGGCATATCGCTTAGATTCACCGCTTAGATTCACTGCTTAGGCACATTGCTTAGGCACAACGCTTAGATTCACCGCTTAGGCACATCGCTTAGATTCACCGCTTAGGCACACCGCTTAGATTCACCGCTTAGGAACACCGCTTACATTCACCGCTTAGATTCACTGCTTAGATTCACCGATTAGGAACACCACTTAGATTCACCGCTTAGATTCACTGCTTAGATTCACCGCTTTGGCACATCGCTTAGATTCACCGCTTAGGCACATCGCTTAGATTTACCGCTTAGATTCACCGCTTTGTCACATCGCTTAGATTCAGCGCTAAGATTCACCGCTTAGGCACATAGCTTAGATTCACCGCTTAGGCACATCGCTTAGATTCACCGCTTAGGCACATCGCTTAGATTCACCACTTAGGCACATCGCTTAGATTCACCCCTTAGATTCACCGCTTAGGCACATCGCTTAGATTCAACGCTTAGGCACATCGCTTAGATTCACCGCTTAGGCACACCGCTTAGATTTACCGCTTTGGCACATCGCTTAGATTCACTGCTTAGGCACACTGTTTAGATTCACCGCTTAGGCACATCGCTTAGATTCACCGCATAGGCACACCGCTTAGATTCACCGCTTAGGCACATTGCTTAAATTCACCGCTTAGATTCACCGCTTAGGCACATCGCTTAGACTCACCGCTTAGGCACACCGCTTAGGCACACCGCTTAGGCAGACCGCTTAGGCACATCGCTTAGATTCACCGCTTAGACACATCGCTTAGATTCACCGCTTAGGCATATCGCTTAGATTCACCACTTAGACACATCGCTTAGATTCACCGCTTAGACACATCGCTTAGATTCAGCGCTTAGGCACATCGCTTAAATTCACCGCTTAGGCACATCGCTTAGATTCACCGCTCAGGCACATCGCATAGATTCACTGCTTAGACACATCGCTTAGATTCAACGCTTAGGCACACCGCTTAGATTCACCGCTTAGACACATCGCTTAGATTCACCGCTTAGGCAAATCGCTTAGATTCACCGCTTAGACACATTGCTTAGATTTACCGCTTAGATTCACCGCTTAGGCACACCGCTTAGATTCACCGCTTAGACACATCGCTTAGATTCACCGCTTAGACACATTGCTTAGATTCACCGCTTAGACACATTGTTTAGATTCATCGCTTAGATTCACCGCTTAGACACATTGTTTAGATTCACCGCTTAGATTCACCGCTTAGACACATCGCTTAGATTCACCGCTTAGACACTTCGCTTAGATTCACCGCTTAGGCACATCGCTTAGATTCACCGCTTAGGCACATCGCTTAAATTCACCGCTTAGGCACATCGTTTACATTCATCGCTTAGATTTACCGCTTAGGCACACCGCTTAGATTCACCGCTTAGACACATCGCTTAGATTCACCGTTTAGGCACATCGCTCAGATTCGCCGCTTAGGCACATCGCTTAGATTCACCGCTTAGACTCATCGCTTAGATTCACCGCTTAGGCACATCGCTTAGATTCACCACTTAGGCACATCGCTTAGATTCACCACTTAGACACATCGCTTAGATTCACCGCTTAGACACATCGCTTAGATTCACCGCTTAGGCACATCGCTTAGATTCAGCGCTTAGGCACATCGCTTAAATTCACCGCTTAGGCACATCGCTTAGATTCACCGCTCAGGCACATCGCATAGATTCACTGCTTAGACACATCACTTAGATTCAACGCTTAGGCACACCGCTTAGATTCACCGCTTAGACACATCGCTTAGATTCACCGCTTAGGCACATCGCTTAGATTCACCGCTTAGACACACTGTTTAGATTCACCGCTTAGACACATCGCTTAGATTCACCGCTTAGGCACATTGCTTAGATTCACTGCTTAGGCACATCGCTTAAATTCACCGCTTAGGCACATCGTTTAGATTCACCGCTTAGATTCACCGCTTAGGCACACCGCTTAGATTCACCGCTAAGGCACATCGCTTAGATTCACCGCTTAGGCACATCGCTTAGATTCACCGCTTAGGCACATCGCTTAGATTCACCGCTTAGGCATATCGCTTAGATTCACCGCTTAGATTCACCGCTTAGGCACATTGCTTAGGCACAACGCTTAGATTCACCGCTTAGGCACATCGCTTAGATTCACCGCTTAGGCACACCGCTTAGATTCACCGCTTAGGAACACCGCTTACATTCACCGCTTAGATTCACTGCTTAGATTCACCGATTAGGAACACCACTTAGATTCACCGCTTAGATTCACTGCTTAGATTCACCGCTTTGGCACATCGCTTAGATTCACCGCTTAGGCACATCGCTTAGATTTACCGCTTAGATTCACCGCTTTGTCACATCGCTTAGATTCAGCGCTAAGATTCACCGCTTAGGCACATAGCTTAGATTCACCGCTTAGATTCACCGCTTAGGCACATCGCTTAGATTCAACGCTTAGGCACATCGCTTAGATTCACCGCTTAGGCACACCGCTTAGATTTACCGCTTTGGCACATCGCTTAGATTCACTGCTTAGGCACACTGTTTAGATTCACCGCTTAGGCACATCGCTTAGATTCACCGCATAGGCACACCGCTTAGATTCACCGCTTAGGCACATTGCTTAAATTCACCGCTTAGATTCACCGCTTAGGCACATCGCTTAGACTCACCGCTTAGGCACACCGCTTAGGCACACCGCTTAGGCAGACCGCTTAGGCACATCGCTTAGATTCACCGCTTAGACACATCGCTTAGATTCACCGCTTAGGCATATCGCTTAGATTCACCACTTAGACACATCGCTTAGATTCACCGCTTAGACACATCGCTTAGATTCAGCGCTTAGGCACATCGCTTAAATTCACCGCTTAGGCACATCGCTTAGATTCACCGCTCAGGCACATCGCATAGATTCACTGCTTAGACACATCGCTTAGATTCAACGCTTAGGCACACCGCTTAGATTCACCGCTTAGACACATCGCTTAGATTCACCGCTTAGGCAAATCGCTTAGATTCACCGCTTAGACACATTGCTTAGATTTACCGCTTAGATTCACCGCTTAGGCACACCGCTTAGATTCACCGCTTAGACACATCGCTTAGATTCACCGCTTAGACACATTGCTTAGATTCACCGCTTAGGCACATCGTTTAGATTCACCGCTTAGATTCACCGCTTAGTCACATCGCTTAGATTCACCGCTTAGACACATCGCTTAGATTCACCGCTTAGACACTTCGCTTAGATTCACCGCTTAGGCACATCGCTTAGATTCACCGCTTAGGCACATCGCTTAAATTCACCGCTTAGGCACATCGTTTACATTCATCGCTTAGATTTACCGCTTAGGCACACCGCTTAGATTCACCGCTTAGACACATCGCTTAGATTCACCGTTTAGGCACATCGCTCAGATTCGCCGCTTAGGCACATCGCTTAGATTCACCGCTTAGACTCATCGCTTAGATTCACCGCTTAGGCACATCGCTTAGATTCACCACTTAGGCACATCGCTTAGATTCACCACTTAGACACATCGCTTAGATTCACCGCTTAGACACATCGCTTAGATTCACCGCTTAGGCACATCGCTTAGATTCAGCGCTTAGGCACATCGCTAAAATTCACCGCTTAGGCACATCGCTTAGATTCACCGCTCAGGCACATCGCATAGATTCACTGCTTAGACACATCACTTAGATTCAACGCTTAGGCACACCGCTTAGATTCACCGCTTAGACACATCGCTTAGATTCACCGCTTAGGCACATCGCTTAGATTCACCGCTTAGACACATTGTTTAGATTCACCGCTTAGACACATCGCTTAGATTCACCGCTTAGGCACATTGCTTAGATTCACTGCTTAGGCACATCGCTTAAATTCACCGCTTAGGCACATCGTTTAGATTCACCGCTTAGATTCACCGCTTAGGCACACCGCTTAGATTCAGGCACACCGCTTAGATTCACCGCTCAGGCACATCGCTTAGATTCACCGTTTAGGCACATCGCTTAGATTCACCGCTTAGACACATCGCTTAGATTCACCGCTTAGGCACACCGCTTAGACACATCGCTTACATTCACCTCTTAGACACATCGCTTAGAGTCACCGCTTTGGCACATCGCTTAGATTCACTGCTTAGACACATCGCTTAGATTTACCGCTTAGGCACACCGCTTAGATTCACCGCTTAGGCACACCGCTTAGACACATCGCTTAGATTCACCGCTTAGACACATCGCTTAGATTCACCGCTTAGACACATCGCTTAGATTCACCGCTTAGACACATCGCTTAAATTCACCGCTTAGGCACACCGCTTAGATTCACCGCTTAGGCACATCGCTTAGATTCACCGCTTAGGCACACCGCTTAGATTCACCGCTTAGGCACATTGCTTAGATTCACCGCTTAGACACATCGCTTAGATTCACTGCTTAGGCACACCGCTTAGACACATCGCTTAGATTCACCGCTTAGACACATCGCTTAGATTCACCGCTTAGACACATCGCTTAGATTCACCGCTTAGGCACACCGTTTAGATTCAACGCTTAGACACATCGATTAGATTCACTGCTTAGACACATCGCTTAGATTCACCGCTTAGACACATCGCTTAGATTCACCGCTTAGGCACATCGCTTAGATTCACCGCTTACACACATCGCTTAGATTCACCGCTTAGACACATCGCTTAGATTCACCGCTTAGGCACATCGCTTAGATTCACCGCTTAGGCACATCGCTTAGATTCACCGTTTAGACACATCGCTTAGATTCACCGCTTAGGCACATCGCTTAGATTCACCGCTTAGGCACATCGCTTAGATTCACCGCTTAGACACATCGCTTAGATTCACCGCTTAGACACATCGCTTAGATTCACCGCTTAGGCACACCGCTTAAATTCACCGCTTAGGCACATCGTTTAGATTCACCGCTTAGATTCACCGCTTTGGCACACCGCTTAGATTCAGGCACACCGCTTAGATTCACCGCTCAGGCACATCGCTTAGATTCACCGTTTAGGCACATTGTTTAGATTCACCGCTTAGATTCACCGCTTAGGCACACCGCTTAGATTCAGGCACACCGCTTAGATTAACCGCTCAGGCACATCGCTTAGATTCACCGTTTAGGCACATAGCTTAGATTCACCGCTAAGACACTCCGCTTAGATTCACCGCTAAGGCACATCGCTTAGATTCACCGCTTAGGCACATCGCTTAGATTCACCGCTTAGGCACATCGCTTACATTTACCGCTCAGACACACCGCTTAGATTCACCGCTTAGGCACATCGCTTAGATTCACCGCTTAGGCACATCGCTTAGATTCACCGCTTAGGCATATCGCTTAGATTCACCACTTAGATTCACCGCTTAGGCACATTGCTTAGGCACAACGCTTAGATTCACCGCTTAGGCACATCGCTTAGATTCACCGCTTAGGCACACCGCTTAGATTCACCGCTTAGGAACACCGCTTAGATTCACCGCTTAGATTCACTGCTTAGATTCACCGCTTAGGAACACCACTTAGATTCACCGCTTAGATTCACTGCTTAGATTCACCGCTTAGGCACATCGCTTAGATTTACCGCTTAGATTCACCGCTTTGTCACATCGCTTAGATTCACCGCTAAGATTCACGGCTTAGGCACATAGCTTAGATTCACCGCTTAGGCACATCGCTTAGATTTACCGCTTAGGCACATCACTTAGATTCACCACTTAGGCGCATCGCTTAGATTCACCGCTTAGATTCACCGCTAAGGCACATCGCTTAGATTCAACGCTTAGGCACATCGCTTAGATTCACCGCTTAGGCACACCGCTTAGATTTACCGCTTTGGCACATCGCTTAGATTCACTGCTTAGGCACACTGTTTAGATTCACCGCTTAGGCACATCGCTTAGATTCACCGCTTAGGCACATCGCTTAGATTCACCGCTTAGGCACACCGCTTAGATTCACCGCTTAGGCACATCGCTTAGATTCACCGCTTAGATTCACCGCTTAGGCACATCGCTTAGACTCACCGCTTAGGCACACCGCTTAGGCACATCGCTTAGATTCACCGCTTAGGCACATCGCTTAGATTCACCGCTTAGGCACATCGCTTAATTTCACCGCTGAGGCACACCGCTTAGAATCACCGCTAAGACACTCCGCTTAGATTCACCGCTAAGGCACATCGCTTAGATTCACCGCTTAGGCACATCGCTTAGATTCACCGCTTAGGCACATCGCTTACATTTACCGCTCAGACACACCGCTTAGATTCACCGCTTAGGCACATCGCTTAGATTCACCGCTTAGGCACATCGCTTAGATTCACCGCTTAGGCATATCGCTTAGATTCACCACTTAGATTCACCGCTTAGGCACATTGCTTAGGCACAACGCTTAGATTCACCGCTTAGGCACATCGCTTAGATTCACCGCTTAGGCACACCGCTTAGATTCACCGCTTAGGAACACCGCTTAGATTCACCGCTTAGATTCACTGCTTAGATTCACCGCTTAGGAACACCACTTAGATTCACCGCTTAGATTCACTGCTTAGATTCACCGCTTAGGCACATCGCTTAGATTTACCGCTTAGATTCACCGCTTTGTCACATCGCTTAGATTCACCGCTAAGATTCACCGCTTAGGCACATAGCTTAGATTCACCGCTTAGGCACATCGCTTAGATTTACCGCTTAGGCACATCACTTAGATTCACCACTTAGGCACATCGCTTAGATTCACCGCTTAGATTCACCGCTAAGGCACATCGCTTAGATTCAACGCTTAGGCACATCGCTTAGATTCACCGCTTAGGCACACCGCTTAGATTTACCGCTTTGGCACATCGCTTAGATTCACTGCTTAGGCACACTGTTTAGATTCACCGCTTAGGCACATCGCTTAGATTCACCGCTTAGGCACATTGCTTAGATTCACCGCTTAGGCACACCGCTTAGATTCACCGCTTAGGCACATCGCTTAGATTCACCGCTTAGATTCACCGCTTAGGCACATCGCTTAGACTCACCGCTTAGGCACATCGCTTAGATTCACCGCTTAGACACATCGCTTAGATTCACCGCTTAGGCACATCGCTTAGATTCACCGCTTAGGCACACCATTTAGACACATCGCTTAGATTCACCGCTTAGGCACATCGCTTAGATTCACCGCTTAGGCACATCGCTTAGATTCACCGCTTAGACACATCGCTTAGATTCACCGCTTAGACACATTGCTTAGATTCACCGCTTAGGCACACCGCTTAAATTCACGGCTTAGGCACATCGTTTAGATTCACCGCTTAGATTCACCGCTTTGGCACACCGCTTAGATTCAGGCACACCGCTTAGATTCACCGCTCAGGCACATCGCTTAGATTCACCGTTTAGGCACATTGTTTAGATTCACCGCTTAGATTCACCGCTTAGGCACACCGCTTAGATTCAGGCACACCGCTTAGATTAACCGCTCAGGCACATCGCTTAGATTCACCGTTTAGGCACATAGCTTAGATTCACCGCTAAGACACTCCGCTTAGATTCACCGCTAAGGCACATCGCTTAGATTCACCGCTTAGGCACATCGCTTAGATTCACCGCTTAGGCACATCGCTTACATTTACCGCTTAGGCATATCGCTTAGATTCACCACTTAGATTCACCGCTTAGGCACATCGCTTAGATTCACCGCTTAGGCACATCGCTTAGATTCACCGCTTAGGCATATCGCTTAGATTCACCACTTAGATTCACCGCTTAGGCACATTGCTTAGGCACAACGCTTAGATTCACCGCTTAGGCACATCGCTTAGATTCACCGCTTAGGCACACCGCTTAGATTCACCGCTTAGGAACACCGCTTAGATTCACCGCTTAGATTCACTGCTTAGATTCACCGCTTAGGAACACCACTTAGATTCACCGCTTAGATTCACTGCTTAGATTCACCGCTTTGGCACATCGCTTAGATTCACCGCTTAGGCACATCGCTTAGATTTACCGCTTAGATTCACCGCTTTGTCACATCGCTTAGATTCACCGCTAAGATTCACCGCTTAGGCACATAGCTTAGATTCACCGCTTAGGCACATCGCTTAGATTCACCGCTTAGGCACATCACTTAGATTCACCACTTAGGCACATCGCTTAGATTCACCGCTTAGATTCACCGCTAAGGCACATCGCTTAGATTCAACGCTTAGGCACATCGCTTAGATTCACCGCTTAGGCACACCGCTTAGATTTACCGCTTTGGCACATCGCTTAGATTCACCGCTTAGATTCACCGCTAAGGCACATCGCTTAGATTCACCGCTTAGGCACATCGCTTAGATTCACCGCTTAGGCACATCGCTTAGATTCACCGCTTAGGCACACCGCTTAGATTCACCGCTTAGGCACATCGCTTAGATTCACCGCTTAGATTCACCGCTTAGGCACATCGCTTAGACTCACCGCTTAGGCACACCGCTTAGGCACATCGCTTAGATTCACCGCTTAGGCACATCGCTTAGATTCACCGCTTAGGCACATCGCTTAATTTCACCGCTGAGGCACACCGCTTAGAATCACCGCTTAGGCACACCGCTTAGATTCACCGCTTAGGCACATCGCTTAGTTTCACCGCTGAGACACACCGCTTAGAATCATCGCTTAGGCACACCGCTTAGATTCACAGCTTAGGCACATCGCTTAGATTCACCGCTTAGGCACACCGCTTAGATTCACCGTTTAGGCACATCGCTTAGTTTCACCGCTTAGTCAAATCGCTTAGATTTATCGCTTAGGCACATTGTCTAGGCACATCGCTTAGATTCACCGCTTAGACACATCGCTTAGATACACCGCTTAGGCACATCGCTTAGATTCACCGCTTAGGCACATCGCTTAGATTCACCACTTAGGAACATCGCTTAGATTCATCGCTTAGATTCACCGCTTAGGCACATCGCTTAGATTCAACGCTTAGGCACATCGCTTAGATTCACCGCTTAGGCACACCGCTTAGATTTACCGCTTTGGCACATCGCTTACATTCGCCGCTTAGACACATTGCTTAGGCACACCGCTTAGGCACACCGCTTAGGCACATCGCTTAGATTCACCGCTTAGGCACACTGTTTAGATTCACCGCTTAGGCACATCGCTTAGATTCACCGCCTAGGCACACCGCTTAGATTCACCGCTTAGGCACATCGCTTAGATTCACCGCTTAAATTCACCGCTCAGGCACACCGCTTAGATTCACCGCTCAGGCACATCGCTTAGATTCACCGCTTAGGCACACCGCTTAGATTTACCGCTTAGGCACATCGCTTAGATTCACCGCTTAGACACATCGCTTAGATTCACTGCTTAGGCACATCGCTTAGACACATCGCTTAGATTCACCGCTTAGACACATCGTTTAGATTCACCGCTTAGACACATCGCTTAGATTCACCGCTTAGGCACACCGTTTAGATTCAACGCTTAGACACATCGCTTAGATTCACTGCTTAGACACATCGCTTAGATTCACCGCTTAGACACATCGCTTAGATTCACCGCTTAGGCACACCGTTTAGACACATCGCTTAGATTCACCGCTTAGACACATCGCTTAGATTCACCGCTTAGGCACATCGCTTAGATTCACCGCTTACACACATCGCTTAGATTCACCGCTTAGACACATCGCTTAGATTCACCGCTTAGGCACATCGCTTAGATTCACCGCTTAAGCACACCGTTTAGACACATCGCTTAGATTCACCGCTTAGGCACATCGCTTAGATTCACCGCTTAGGCACATCGCTTAGATTCACCGCTTAGACACATCGCTTAGATTCACCGCTTAGACACATCGCTTAGATTCACCGCTTAGGCACACCGCTTAAATTCACCGCTTAGGCACATCGTTTAGATTCACCGCTTAGATTCACCGCTTTGGCACACCGCTTAGATTCAGGCACACCGCTTAGATTCACCGCTCAGGCACATCGCTTAGATTCACCGTTTAGGCACATTGTTTAGATTCACCGCTTAGATTCACCGCTTAGGCACACCGCTTAGATTCAGGCACACCGCTTAGATTAACCGATCAGGCACATCGCTTAGATTCACCGTTTAGGCACATAGCTTAGATTCACCGCTAAGACACTCCGCTTAGATTCACCGCTAAGGCACATCGCTTAGATTCACCGCTTAGGCACATCGCTTAGATTCACCGCTTAGGCACATCGCTTACATTTACCGCTCAGACACACCGCTTAGATTCACCGCTTAGGCACATCGCTTAGATTCACCGCTTAGGCACATCGCTTAGATTCACCGCTTAGGCATATCGCTTAGATTCACCACTTAGATTCACCGCTTAGGCACATTGCTTAGGCACAACGCTTAGATTCACCGCTTAGGCACATCGCTTAGATTCACCGCTTAGGCACACCGCTTAGATTCACCGCTTAGGAACACCGCTTACATTCACCGCTTAGATTCACTGCTTAGATTCACCGATTAGGAACACCACTTAGATTCACCGCTTAGATTCACTGCTTAGATTCACCGCTTTGGCACATCGCTTAGATTCACCGCTTAGGCACATCGCTTAGATTCACCGCTTAGGCACATCGCTTAGATTCACCACTTAGGCACATCGCTTAGATTCACCCCTTAGATTCACCGCTTAGGCACATCGCTTAGATTCAACGCTTAGGCACATCGCTTAGATTCACCGCTTAGGCACACCGCTTAGATTTACCGCTTTGGCACATCGCTTAGATTCACTGCTTAGGCACACTGTTTAGATTCACCGCTTAGGCACATCGCTTAGATTCACCGCATAGGCACACCGCTTAGATTCACCGCTTAGGCACATTGCTTAGATTCACCGCTTAGATTCACCGCTTAGGCACATCGCTTAGACTCACCGCTTAGGCACACCGCTTAGGCACACCGCTTAGGCACATCGCTTAGATTCACCGCTTAGACACATCGCTTAGATTCACCGCTTAGGCATATCGCTTAGATTCACCACTTAGACACATCGCTTAGATTCACCGCTTAGACACATCGCTTAGATTCAGCGCTTAGGCACATCGCTTAGATTCAGCGCTTAGGCACATCGCTTAAATTCACCGCTTAGGCACATCGCTTAGATTCACCGCTCAGGCACATCGCATAGATTCACTGCTTAGACACATCGCTTAGATTCAACGCTTAGGCACACCGCTTAGATTCACCGCTTAGACACATCGCTTAGATTCACCGCTTAGGCAAATCGCTTAGATTCACCGCTTAGACACATTGCTTAGATTTACCGCTTAGATTCACCGCTTAGGCACACCGCTTAGATTCACCGCTTAGACACATCGCTTAGATTCACCGCTTAGACACATTGCTTAGATTCACCGCTTAGGCACATCGTTTAGATTCACCGCTTAGATTCACCGCTTAGTCACATCGCTTAGATTCACCGCTTAGACACATCGCTTAGATTCACCGCTTAGACACATCGCTTAGATTCACCGCTTAGGCACATCGCTTAGATTCACCGCTTAGGCACATCGCTTAAATTCACCGCTTAGGCACATCGTTTACATTCATCGCTTAGATTTACCGCTTAGGCACACCGCTTAGATTCACCGCTCAGGCACATCGCTTAGATTCACCGTTTAGGCACATCGCTCAGATTCGCCGCTTAGGCACTTCGCTTAGATTCACCGCTTAGACTCATCGCTTAGATTCACCGCTTAGGCACATCGCTTAGATTCACCACTTAGGCACACCGCTTAGATTCACCGCTTAGGCACACCGCTTAGACACATCGCTTAGATTCACCGCTTAGACACATCGCTTAGATTCACCGCTTAGACACATCGCTTAGATTCACCGCTTAGACACATCGCTTAGATTCACCGCTTAGGCACATCGCTTAGATTCAGCGCTTAGGCACATCGCTTAAATTCACCGCTTAGGCACATCGCTTAGATTCACCGCTCAGGCACATCGCATAGATTTACTGCTTAGACACATCACTTAGATTCAACGCTTAGGCACACCGCTTAGATTCACCGCTTAGACACATCGCTTAGATTCACCGCTTAGGCACATCGCTTAGATTCACCGCTTAGACACATTGTTTAGATTCACCGCTTAGACACATCGCTTAGATTCACCGCTTAGGCACATTGCTTAGATTCACTGCTTAGGCACATCGCTTAAATTCACCGCTTAGGCACATCGTTTAGATTCACCGCTTAGATTCACCGCTTAGGCACACCGCTTAGATTCAGGCACACCGCTTAGATTCACCGCTCAGGCACATCGCTTAGATTCACCGTTTAGGCACATCGCTTAGATTCACCGCTTAGACACATCGCTTAGATTCACCGCTTAGGCACACCGCTTAGACACATCGCTTACATTCACCGCTTAGACACATCGCTTAGAGTCACCGCTTTGGCACATCGCTTAGATTCACTGCTTAGACACATCGCTTAGATTTACCGCTTAGGCACACCGCTTAGATTCACCGCTTAGACACATCGCTTAGATTCACCGCTTTGGCACATCGCTTAGATTCACTGCTTAGACACATCGCTTAGATTCACCGTTTAGGCACATCGCTTAGATTCACCGCTTAGACACATCGCTTAGATTCACCGCTTAGGCACACTGCTTAGACACATCGCTTAGATTCACCGCTTAGACACATCGCTTAGATTCACCGCTTAGACACCTCGCTTAGATTCACCGCTTAGACACATCGCTTAAATTCACCGCTTAGGCACACCGCTTAGATTCACCGCTTAGGCACATCGCTTAGATTCACCGCTTAGGCACACCGCTTAGATTCACCGCTTAGGCACATCGCTTAGATTCACCGCTTAGACACATCGCTTAGATTCACTGCTTAGGCACACCGCTTAGACACATCGCTTAGATTCACCGCTTAGACACATCGCTTAGATTCACCGCTTAGACACATCGCTTAGATTCACCGCTTAGGCACACCGTTTAGATTCAACGCTTAGACACATCGCTTAGATTCACTGCTTAGACACATCGCTTAGATTCACCGCTTAGACACATCGCTTAGATTCACCGCTTAGGCACACCGTTTAGACACATCGCTTAGATTCACCGCTTAGACACATCGCTTAGATTCACCGCTTAGGCACATCGCTTAGATTCACCGCTTACACACATCGCTTAGATTCACCGCTTAGACACATCGCTTAGATTCACCGCTTAGGCACATCGCTTAGATTCACCGCTTAGGCACACCGTTTAGACACATCGCTTAGATTCACCGCTTAGGCACATCGCTTAGATTCACCGCTTAGGCACATCGCTTAGATTCACCGCTTAGACACATCGCTTAGATTCACCGCTTAGACACATCGCTTAGATTCACCGCTTAGGCACACCGCTTAAATTCACCGCTTAGGCACATCGTTTAGATTCACCGCTTAGATTCACCGCTTTGGCACACCGCTTAGATTCAGGCACACCGCTTAGATTCACCGCTCAGGCACATCGCTTAGATTCACCGTTTAGGCACATTGTTTAGATTCACCGCTTAGATTCACCGCTTAGGCACACCGCTTAGATTCAGGCACACCGTTTAGATTCAACGCTTAGGCACATCGCTTAGATTCACCGCTTAGGCACATCGCTTAGATTCACCACTTAGGCACATCGCTTAGATTCATCGCTTAGATTCACCGCTTAGGCACATCGCTTAGATTCAACGCTTAGGCACATCGCTTAGATTCACCGCTTAGGCACACCGCTTAGATTTACCACTTTGGCACATCGCTTACATTCGCCGCTTAGACACATTGCTTAGGCACACCGCTTAGGCACACCGCTTAGGCACATCGCTTAGATTCACCGCTTAGGCATATCGCTTAGATTCACCACTTAGACACATCGCTTAGATTCACCGCTTAGGCATATCGCTTAGATTCACCACTTAGACACATCGCTTAGATTCACCGCTTAGACACATCGCTTAGATTCACCGCTTAGGCACATCGCTTAGATTCAGCGCTTAGGCACATCGCTTAAATTCACCGCTTAGACACATCGCTTAGATTCACCGCTCAGGCACATCGCATAGATTCACTGCTTAGACACATCGCTTAGATTCAACGCTTAGGCACACCGCTTAGATTCACCGCTTAGACACATCGCTTAGATTCACCGCTTAGGCAAATCGCTTAGATTCACCGCTTAGACACATTGCTTAGATTTACCGCTTAGATTCACCGCTTAGGCACACCGCTTAGATTCACCGCTTAGACACATCGCTTAGATTCACCGCTTAGACACATTGCTTAGATTCACCGCTTAGGCACATCGTTTAGATTCACCGCTTAGATTCACCGCTTAGTCACATCGCTTAGATTCACCGCTTAAACACATCGCTTAGATTCACCGCTTAGACACATCGCTTAGATTCACCGCTTAGGCACATCGCTTAGATTCACCGCTTAGGCACATCGCTTAAATTCACCGCTTAGGCACATCGTTTACATTCATCGCTTAGATTTACCGCTTAGGCACACCGCTTAGATTCACCGCTCAGGCACATCGCTTAGATTCACCGTTTAGGCACATCGCTCAGATTCGCCGCTTAGGCACATCGCTTAGATTCACCGCTTAGACTCATCGCTTAGATTCACCGCTTAGGCACATCGCTTAGATTCACCATTTAGACACATCGCTTAGATTTACCGCTTAGACACATCGCTTAGATTCACCGCTTAGGCACATCGCTTAGATTCAGCGCTTAGGCACATCGCTTAAATTCACCGCTTAGGCACATCGCTTAGATTCACCGCTCAGGCACATCGCATAGATTCACTGCTTAGACACATCACTTAGATTCAACACTTAGGCACACCGCTTAGATTCACCGCTTAGACACATCGCTTAGATTCACCGCTTAGGCACATCGCTTAGATTCACCGCTTAGACACATTGTTTAGATTCACCGCTTAGACACATCGCTTAGATTCACCGCTTAGGCACATTGCTTAGATTCACTGCTTAGGCACATCGCTTAAATTCACCGCTTAGGCACATCGTTTAGATTCACCGCTTAGATTCACCGCTTAGGCACACCGCTTAGATTCAGGCACACCGCTTAGATTCACCGCTCAGGCACATCGCTTAGATTCACCGTTTAGGCACATCGCTTAGATTCACCGCTTAGACACATCGCTTAGATTCACCGCTTAGGCACACCGCTTAGACACATCGCTTACATTCACCGCTTAGACACATCGCAGGCACATCGCTTAGATTCACCGTTTAGGCACATCGCTTAGATTCACCGCTTAGACACATCGCTTAGATTCACCGCTTAGGCACACCGCTTAGACACATCGCTTACATTCACCGCTTAGACACATCGCTTAGAGTCACCGCTTTGGCACATCGCTTAGATTCACTGCTTAGACACATCGCTTAGATTTACCGCTTAGGCACACCGCTTAGATTCACCGCTTAGGCACACCGCTTAGACACATCGCTTAGATTCACCGCTTAGACACATCGCTTAGATTCACCGCTTAGACACATCGCTTAGATTCACCGCTTAGACACACCGCTTAGATTCACCGCTTAGGCACACCGCTTAGATTCACCGCTTAGGCACATCGCTTAGATTCACCGCTTAGACACATCGCTTAGATTCACTGCTTAGGCACACCGCTTAGACACATCGCTTAGATTCACCGCTTAGACACATCGCTTAGATTCACCGCTTAGACACATCGCTTAGATTCACCACTTAGGCACACCGTTTAGATTCAACGCTTAGACACATCGCTTAGATTCACTGCTTAGACACATCGCTTAGATTCACCGCTTAGACACATCGCTTAGATTCACCGCTTAGGCACATCGCTTAGATTCACCGCTTACACACATCGCTTAGATTCACCGCTTAGACACATCGCTTAGATTCACCGCTTAGGCACACCGTTTAGACACATCGCTTAGATTCACCGCTTAGGCACATCGCTTAGATTCACCGCTTACACACATCGCTTAGATTCACCGCTTAGACACATCGCTTAGATTCACCGCTTAGGCACACCGTTTAGACACATCGCTTAGATTCACCGCTTAGGCACATCGCTTAGATTCACCGCTTAGGCACATCGCTTAGATTCACCGCTTAGACACATCGCTTAGATTCACCGCTTAGGCACATCGTTTAGATTCACCGCTTAGATTCACCGCTTTGGCACACCGCTTAGATTCAGGCACACCGCTTAGATTCACCGCTCAGGCACATCGCTTAGATTCACCGTTTAGGCACATTGTTTAGATTCACCGCTTAGGCACACCGCTTAGATTCAGGCACACCGCTTAGATTAACCGCTCAGGCACATCGCTTAGATTCACCGTTTAGGCACATAGCTTAGATTCACCGCCAAGACACTCCGCTTAGATTCACCGCTAAGGCACATCGCTTAGATTCACCGCTTAGGCACATCGCTTAGATTCACCGCTTAGGCACATCGCTTACATTTACCGCTCAGACACACCGCTTAGATTCACCGCTTAGGCACATCGCTTAGATTCACCGCTTAGGCACATCGCTTAGATTCACCGCTTAGGCATATCGCTTAGATTCACCGCTTAGATTCACCGCTAAGGCACATCGCTTAGGCACAACGCTTAGATTCACCGCTTAGGCACATTGCTTAGGCACAACGCTTAGATTCACCGCTTAGGCACATCGCTTAGATTCACCGCTTAGGCACACCGCTTAGATTCACCGCTTAGGAACACCGCTTAGATTCACCGCTTAGATTCACTGCTTAGATTCACCGCTTAGGAACACCACTTAGATTCACCGCTTAGATTCACTGCTTAGATTCACCGCTTTGGCACATCGCTTAGATTCACCGCTTAGGCACATCGCTTAGATTTACCGCTTAGATTCACCGCTTTGTCACATCGCTTAGATTCACCGCTAAGATTCACCGCTTAGGCACATAGCTTAGATTCACCGCTTAGGCACATCGCTTAGATTCACCGCTTAGGCACATCACTTAGATTCACCACTTAGGCACATCGCTTAGATTCACCGCTTAGATTCACCGCTAAGGCACATCGCTTAGATTCACTGCTTAGGCACACTGTTTAGATTCACCGCTTAGGCACATCGCTTAGATTCACCGCTCAGGCACACCGCTTAGATTCACCGCTCAGGCACATCGCTTAGATTCACCGCTTAGGCACACCGCTTAGATTTACCGCTTAGGCACATCGCTTAGATTCACCGCTTAGACACATCGCTTAGATTCACTGCTTAGGCACATCGCTTAGACACATCGCTTAGATTCACCGCTTAGACACATCGCTTAGATTCACCGCTTAGACACATCGCTTAGATTCACCGCTTAGGCACACCGTTTAGATTCAACGCTTAGACACATCGCTTAGATTCACTGCTTAGACACATCGCTTAGATTCACCGCTTAGACACATCGCTTAGATTCACCGCTTAGGCACACCGTTTAGACACATCGCTTAGATTCACCGCTTAGACACATCGCTTAGATTCACCGCTTAGGCACATCGCTTAGATTCACCGCTTACACACATCGCTTAGATTCACCGCTTAGACACATCGCTTAGATTCACCGCTTAGGCACATCGCTTAGATTCACCGCTTAAGCACACCGTTTAGACACATCGCTTAGATTCACCGCTTAGGCACATCGCTTAGATTCACCGCTTAGGCACATCGCTTAGATTCACCGCTTAGACACATCGCTTAGATTCACCGCTTAGACACATCGCTTAGATTCACCGCTTAGGCACACCGCTTAAATTCACCGCTTAGGCACATCGTTTAGATTCACCGCTTAGATTCACCGCTTTGGCACACCGCTTAGATTCAGGCACACCGCTTAGATTCACCGCTCAGGCACATCGCTTAGATTCACCGTTTAGGCACATTGTTTAGATTCACCGCTTAGATTCACCGCTTAGGCACACCGCTTAGATTCAGGCACACCGCTTAGATTAACCGATCAGGCACATCGCTTAGATTCACCGTTTAGGCACATAGCTTAGATTCACCGCTAAGACACTCCGCTTAGATTCACCGCTAAGGCACATCGCTTAGATTCACCGCTTAGGCACATCGCTTAGATTCACCGCTTAGGCACATCGCTTACATTTACCGCTCAGACACACCGCTTAGATTCACCGCTTAGGCACATCGCTTAGATTCACCGCTTAGGCACATCGCTTAGATTCACCGCTTAGGCATATCGCTTAGATTCACCACTTAGATTCACCGCTTAGGCACATTGCTTAGGCACAACGCTTAGATTCACCGCTTAGGCACATCGCTTAGATTCACCGCTTAGGCACACCGCTTAGATTCACCGCTTAGGAACACCGCTTACATTCACCGCTTAGATTCACTGCTTAGATTCACCGATTAGGAACACCACTTAGATTCACCGCTTAGATTCACTGCTTAGATTCACCGCTTTGGCACATCGCTTAGATTCACCGCTTAGGCACATCGCTTAGATTCACCGCTTAGGCACATCGCTTAGATTCACCACTTAGGCACATCGCTTAGATTCACCCCTTAGATTCACCGCTTAGGCACATCGCTTAGATTCAACGCTTAGGCACATCGCTTAGATTCACCGCTTAGGCACACCGCTTAGATTTACCGCTTTGGCACATCGCTTAGATTCACTGCTTAGGCACACTGTTTAGATTCACCGCTTAGGCACATCGCTTAGATTCACCGCATAGGCACACCGCTTAGATTCACCGCTTAGGCACATTGCTTAGATTCACCGCTTAGATTCACCGCTTAGGCACATCGCTTAGACTCACCGCTTAGGCACACCGCTTAGGCACACCGCTTAGGCACATCGCTTAGATTCACCGCTTAGACACATCGCTTAGATTCACCGCTTAGGCATATCGCTTAGATTCACCACTTAGACACATCGCTTAGATTCACCGCTTAGACACATCGCTTAGATTCAGCGCTTAGGCACATCGCTTAGATTCAGCGCTTAGGCACATCGCTTAAATTCACCGCTTAGGCACATCGCTTAGATTCACCGCTCAGGCACATCGCATAGATTCACTGCTTAGACACATCGCTTAGATTCAACGCTTAGGCACACCGCTTAGATTCACCGCTTAGACACATCGCTTAGATTCACCGCTTAGGCAAATCGCTTAGATTCACCGCTTAGACACATTGCTTAGATTTACCGCTTAGATTCACCGCTTAGGCACACCGCTTAGATTCACCGCTTAGACACATCGCTTAGATTCACCGCTTAGACACATTGCTTAGATTCACCGCTTAGGCACATCGTTTAGATTCACCGCTTAGATTCACCGCTTAGTCACATCGCTTAGATTCACCGCTTAGACACATCGCTTAGATTCACCGCTTAGGCACATCGCTTAGATTCACCGCTTAGGCACATCGCTTAAATTCACCGCTTAGGCACATCGTTTACATTCATCGCTTAGATTTACCGCTTAGGCACACCGCTTAGATTCACCGCTCAGGCACATCGCTTAGATTCACCGTTTAGGCACATCGCTCAGATTCGCCGCTTAGGCACTTCGCTTAGATTCACCGCTTAGACTCATCGCTTAGATTCACCGCTTAGGCACATCGCTTAGATTCACCACTTAGGCACACCGCTTAGATTCACCGCTTAGGCACACCGCTTAGACACATCGCTTAGATTCACCGCTTAGACACATCGCTTAGATTCACCGCTTAGACACATCGCTTAGATTCACCGCTTAGACACATCGCTTAGATTCACCGCTTAGGCACATCGCTTAGATTCAGCGCTTAGGCACATCGCTTAAATTCACCGCTTAGGCACATCGCTTAGATTCACCGCTCAGGCACATCGCATAGATTTACTGCTTAGACACATCACTTAGATTCAACGCTTAGGCACACCGCTTAGATTCACCGCTTAGACACATCGCTTAGATTCACCGCTTAGGCACATCGCTTAGATTCACCGCTTAGACACATTGTTTAGATTCACCGCTTAGACACATCGCTTAGATTCACCGCTTAGGCACATTGCTTAGATTCACTGCTTAGGCACATCGCTTAAATTCACCGCTTAGGCACATCGTTTAGATTCACCGCTTAGATTCACCGCTTAGGCACACCGCTTAGATTCAGGCACACCGCTTAGATTCACCGCTCAGGCACATCGCTTAGATTCACCGTTTAGGCACATCGCTTAGATTCACCGCTTAGACACATCGCTTAGATTCACCGCTTAGGCACACCGCTTAGACACATCGCTTACATTCACCGCTTAGACACATCGCTTAGAGTCACCGCTTTGGCACATCGCTTAGATTCACTGCTTAGACACATCGCTTAGATTTACCGCTTAGGCACACCGCTTAGATTCACCGCTTAGACACATCGCTTAGATTCACCGCTTTGGCACATCGCTTAGATTCACTGCTTAGACACATCGCTTAGATTCACCGTTTAGGCACATCGCTTAGATTCACCGCTTAGACACATCGCTTAGATTCACCGCTTAGGCACACTGCTTAGACACATCGCTTAGATTCACCGCTTAGACACATCGCTTAGATTCACCGCTTAGACACCTCGCTTAGATTCACCGCTTAGACACATCGCTTAAATTCACCGCTTAGGCACACCGCTTAGATTCACCGCTTAGGCACATCGCTTAGATTCACCGCTTAGGCACACCGCTTAGATTCACCGCTTAGGCACATCGCTTAGATTCACCGCTTAGACACATCGCTTAGATTCACTGCTTAGGCACACCGCTTAGACACATCGCTTAGATTCACCGCTTAGACACATCGCTTAGATTCACCGCTTAGACACATCGCTTAGATTCACCGCTTAGGCACACCGTTTAGATTCAACGCTTAGACACATCGCTTAGATTCACTGCTTAGACACATCGCTTAGATTCACCGCTTAGACACATCGCTTAGATTCACCGCTTAGGCACACCGTTTAGACACATCGCTTAGATTCACCGCTTAGACACATCGCTTAGATTCACCGCTTAGGCACATCGCTTAGATTCACCGCTTACACACATCGCTTAGATTCACCGCTTAGACACATCGCTTAGATTCACCGCTTAGGCACATCGCTTAGATTCACCGCTTAGGCACACCGTTTAGACACATCGCTTAGATTCACCGCTTAGGCACATCGCTTAGATTCACCGCTTAGGCACATCGCTTAGATTCACCGCTTAGACACATCGCTTAGATTCACCGCTTAGACACATCGCTTAGATTCACCGCTTAGGCACACCGCTTAAATTCACCGCTTAGGCACATCGTTTAGATTCACCGCTTAGATTCACCGCTTTGGCACACCGCTTAGATTCAGGCACACCGCTTAGATTCACCGCTCAGGCACATCGCTTAGATTCACCGTTTAGGCACATTGTTTAGATTCACCGCTTAGATTCACCGCTTAGGCACACCGCTTAGATTCAGGCACACCGTTTAGATTCAACGCTTAGGCACATCGCTTAGATTCACCGCTTAGGCACATCGCTTAGATTCACCACTTAGGCACATCGCTTAGATTCATCGCTTAGATTCACCGCTTAGGCACATCGCTTAGATTCAACGCTTAGGCACATCGCTTAGATTCACCGCTTAGGCACACCGCTTAGATTTACCACTTTGGCACATCGCTTACATTCGCCGCTTAGACACATTGCTTAGGCACACCGCTTAGGCACACCGCTTAGGCACATCGCTTAGATTCACCGCTTAGGCATATCGCTTAGATTCACCACTTAGACACATCGCTTAGATTCACCGCTTAGGCATATCGCTTAGATTCACCACTTAGACACATCGCTTAGATTCACCGCTTAGACACATCGCTTAGATTCACCGCTTAGGCACATCGCTTAGATTCAGCGCTTAGGCACATCGCTTAAATTCACCGCTTAGACACATCGCTTAGATTCACCGCTCAGGCACATCGCATAGATTCACTGCTTAGACACATCGCTTAGATTCAACGCTTAGGCACACCGCTTAGATTCACCGCTTAGACACATCGCTTAGATTCACCGCTTAGGCAAATCGCTTAGATTCACCGCTTAGACACATTGCTTAGATTTACCGCTTAGATTCACCGCTTAGGCACACCGCTTAGATTCACCGCTTAGACACATCGCTTAGATTCACCGCTTAGACACATTGCTTAGATTCACCGCTTAGGCACATCGTTTAGATTCACCGCTTAGATTCACCGCTTAGTCACATCGCTTAGATTCACCGCTTAAACACATCGCTTAGATTCACCGCTTAGACACATCGCTTAGATTCACCGCTTAGGCACATCGCTTAGATTCACCGCTTAGGCACATCGCTTAAATTCACCGCTTAGGCACATCGTTTACATTCATCGCTTAGATTTACCGCTTAGGCACACCGCTTAGATTCACCGCTCAGGCACATCGCTTAGATTCACCGTTTAGGCACATCGCTCAGATTCGCCGCTTAGGCACATCGCTTAGATTCACCGCTTAGACTCATCGCTTAGATTCACCGCTTAGGCACATCGCTTAGATTCACCATTTAGACACATCGCTTAGATTTACCGCTTAGACACATCGCTTAGATTCACCGCTTAGGCACATCGCTTAGATTCAGCGCTTAGGCACATCGCTTAAATTCACCGCTTAGGCACATCGCTTAGATTCACCGCTCAGGCACATCGCATAGATTCACTGCTTAGACACATCACTTAGATTCAACACTTAGGCACACCGCTTAGATTCACCGCTTAGACACATCGCTTAGATTCACCGCTTAGGCACATCGCTTAGATTCACCGCTTAGACACATTGTTTAGATTCACCGCTTAGACACATCGCTTAGATTCACCGCTTAGGCACATTGCTTAGATTCACTGCTTAGGCACATCGCTTAAATTCACCGCTTAGGCACATCGTTTAGATTCACCGCTTAGATTCACCGCTTAGGCACACCGCTTAGATTCAGGCACACCGCTTAGATTCACCGCTCAGGCACATCGCTTAGATTCACCGTTTAGGCACATCGCTTAGATTCACCGCTTAGACACATCGCTTAGATTCACCGCTTAGGCACACCGCTTAGACACATCGCTTACATTCACCGCTTAGACACATCGCAGGCACATCGCTTAGATTCACCGTTTAGGCACATCGCTTAGATTCACCGCTTAGACACATCGCTTAGATTCACCGCTTAGGCACACCGCTTAGACACATCGCTTACATTCACCGCTTAGACACATCGCTTAGAGTCACCGCTTTGGCACATCGCTTAGATTCACTGCTTAGACACATCGCTTAGATTTACCGCTTAGGCACACCGCTTAGATTCACCGCTTAGGCACACCGCTTAGACACATCGCTTAGATTCACCGCTTAGACACATCGCTTAGATTCACCGCTTAGACACATCGCTTAGATTCACCGCTTAGACACACCGCTTAGATTCACCGCTTAGGCACACCGCTTAGATTCACCGCTTAGGCACATCGCTTAGATTCACCGCTTAGACACATCGCTTAGATTCACTGCTTAGGCACACCGCTTAGACACATCGCTTAGATTCACCGCTTAGACACATCGCTTAGATTCACCGCTTAGACACATCGCTTAGATTCACCACTTAGGCACACCGTTTAGATTCAACGCTTAGACACATCGCTTAGATTCACTGCTTAGACACATCGCTTAGATTCACCGCTTAGACACATCGCTTAGATTCACCGCTTAGGCACATCGCTTAGATTCACCGCTTACACACATCGCTTAGATTCACCGCTTAGACACATCGCTTAGATTCACCGCTTAGGCACACCGTTTAGACACATCGCTTAGATTCACCGCTTAGGCACATCGCTTAGATTCACCGCTTACACACATCGCTTAGATTCACCGCTTAGACACATCGCTTAGATTCACCGCTTAGGCACACCGTTTAGACACATCGCTTAGATTCACCGCTTAGGCACATCGCTTAGATTCACCGCTTAGGCACATCGCTTAGATTCACCGCTTAGACACATCGCTTAGATTCACCGCTTAGGCACATCGTTTAGATTCACCGCTTAGATTCACCGCTTTGGCACACCGCTTAGATTCAGGCACACCGCTTAGATTCACCGCTCAGGCACATCGCTTAGATTCACCGTTTAGGCACATTGTTTAGATTCACCGCTTAGGCACACCGCTTAGATTCAGGCACACCGCTTAGATTAACCGCTCAGGCACATCGCTTAGATTCACCGTTTAGGCACATAGCTTAGATTCACCGCCAAGACACTCCGCTTAGATTCACCGCTAAGGCACATCGCTTAGATTCACCGCTTAGGCACATCGCTTAGATTCACCGCTTAGGCACATCGCTTACATTTACCGCTCAGACACACCGCTTAGATTCACCGCTTAGGCACATCGCTTAGATTCACCGCTTAGGCACATCGCTTAGATTCACCGCTTAGGCATATCGCTTAGATTCACCGCTTAGATTCACCGCTAAGGCACATCGCTTAGGCACAACGCTTAGATTCACCGCTTAGGCACATTGCTTAGGCACAACGCTTAGATTCACCGCTTAGGCACATCGCTTAGATTCACCGCTTAGGCACACCGCTTAGATTCACCGCTTAGGAACACCGCTTAGATTCACCGCTTAGATTCACTGCTTAGATTCACCGCTTAGGAACACCACTTAGATTCACCGCTTAGATTCACTGCTTAGATTCACCGCTTTGGCACATCGCTTAGATTCACCGCTTAGGCACATCGCTTAGATTTACCGCTTAGATTCACCGCTTTGTCACATCGCTTAGATTCACCGCTAAGATTCACCGCTTAGGCACATAGCTTAGATTCACCGCTTAGGCACATCGCTTAGATTCACCGCTTAGGCACATCACTTAGATTCACCACTTAGGCACATCGCTTAGATTCACCGCTTAGATTCACCGCTAAGGCACATCGCTTAGATTCAACGCTTAGGCACATCGCTTAGATTCACCGCTTAGGCACACCGCTTAGATTTACCGCTTTGGCACATCGCTTAGATTCACTGCTTAGGCACACTGTTTAGATTCACCGCTTAGGCACATCGCTTAGATTCACCGCTTAGGCACATCGCTTAGATTCACCGCTTAGGCACACCGCTTAGATTCACCGCTTAGGCACATCGCTTAGATTCACCGCTTAGATTCACCGCTTAGGCACATCGCTTAGACTCACCGCTTAGGCACACCGCTTAGGCACATCGCTTAGATTCACCGCTTAGGCACATCGCTTAGATTCACCGCTTAGGCACATCGCTTAATTTCACCGCTGAGGCACACCGCTTAGAATCACCGCTTAGGCACACCGCTTAGATTCACCGCTTAGGCACATCGCTTAGTTTCACCGCTGAGACACACCGCTTAGAATCACCGCTTAGGCACACCGCTTAGATTCACAGCTTAGGCACATCGCTTAGATTCACCGCTTAGGCACACCGCTTAGATTCACCGTTTAGGCACATCGCTTAGATTCACCGCTTAGACACATCGCTTAGATACACCGCTTAGGCACATCGCTTAGATTCACCGCTTAGGCACATCGCTTAGATTCACCACTTAGGCACATCGCTTAGATTCACCGCTTAGGCACATCGCTTAAATTCAACGCTTAGGCACATCGCTTAGATTCACCGCTTAGGCACACCGCTTAGATTTACCGCTTTGGCACATCGCTTACATTCGCCGCTTAGACACATTGCTTAGGCACACCGCTTAGGCACACCGCTTAGGCACATCGCTTAGATTCACCGCTTAGGCACACTGTTTAGATTCACCGCTTAGGCACATCGCTTAGATTCACCGCCTAGGCACACCGCTTAGATTCACCGCTTAGGCACATCGCTTAGATTCACCGCTTAAATTCACCGCTCAGGCACACCGCTTAGATTCACCGCTCAGGCACACGCTTAGATTCACCGCTTAGGCACATAGCTTAGATTCACCGCTAAGACACTCCGCTTAGATTCACCGCTAAGGCACATCGCTTAGATTCACCGCTTAGGCACATCGCTTAGATTCACCGCTTAGGCACATCGCTTACATTTACCGCTCAGACACACCGCTTAGATTCACCGCTTAGGCACATCGCTTAGATTCACCGCTTAGGCACATCGCTTAGATTCACCACTTAGGCATATCGCTTAGATTCACCGCTTAGATTCACCGCTTAGGCACATTGCTTAGGCACAACGCTTAGATTCACCGCTTAGGCACATCGCTTAGATTCACCGCTTAGGCACACCGCTTAGATTCACCGCTTAGGAACACCGCTTACATTCACCGCTTAGATTCACTGCTTAGATTCACCGATTAGGAACACCACTTAGATTCACCGCTTAGATTCACTGCTTAGATTCACCGCTTTGGCACATCGCTTAGATTCACCGCTTAGGCACATCGCTTAGATTTACCGCTTAGATTCACCGCTTTGTCACATCGCTTAGATTCACCGCTAAGATTCACCGCTTAGGCACATAGCTTAGATTCACCGCTTAGGCACATCGCTTAGATTCACCGCTTAGGCACATCGCTTAGATTCACCACTTAGGCACATCGCTTAGATTCACCCCTTAGATTCACCGCTTAGGCACATCGCTTAGATTCAACGCTTAGGCACATCGCTTAGATTCACCGCTTAGGCACACCGCTTAGATTTACCGCTTTGGCACATCGCTTAGATTCACTGCTTAGGCACACTGTTTAGATTCACCGCTTAGGCACATCGCTTAGATTCACCGCATAGGCACACCGCTTAGATTCACCGCTTAGGCACATTGCTTAGATTCACCGCTTAGATTCACCGCTTAGGCACATCGCTTAGACTCACCGCTTAGGCACACCGCTTAGGCACACCGCTTAGGCACACCGCTTAGGCACATCGCTTAGATTCACCGCTTAGACACATCGCTTAGATTCACCGCTTAGGCATATCGCTTAGATTCACCACTTAGACACATCGCTTAGATTCACCGCTTAGACACATCGCTTAGATTCACCGCTTAGGCACATCGCTTAGATTCAGCGCTTAGGCACATCGCTTAAATTCACCGCTTAGGCACATCGCTTAGATTCACCGCTCATGCACATCGCATAGATTCACTGCTTAGACACACCGCTTAGATTCACCGCTTAGACACATCGCTTAGATTCACCGCTTAGGCAAATCGCTTAGATTCACCGCTTAGACACATTGCTTAGATTTACCGCTTAGATTCACCGCTTAGGCACACCGCTTAGATTCACCGCTTAGACACATCGCTTAGATTCACCGCTTAGACACATTGCTTAGATTCACCGCTTAGGCACATCGTTTAGATTCACCGCTTAGATTCACCGCTTAGTCACATCGCTTAGATTCACCGCTTAGACACATCGCTTAGATTCACCGCTTAGACACATCGCTTAGATTCACCGCTTAGGCACATCGCTTAGATTCACCGCTTAGGCACATCACTTAAATTCACCGTTTAGGCACATCGCTCAGATTCGCCGCTTAGGCACATCGCTTAGATTCACCGCTTAGACTCATCGCTTAGATTCACCGCTTAGGCACATCGCTTAGATTCACCACTTAGACACATCGCTTAGATTCACCGCTTAGACACATCGCTTAGATTCACCGCTTAGGCACATCGCTTAGATTCAGCGCTTAGGCACATCGCTTAAATTCACCGCTTAGGCACATCGCTTAGATTCACCGCTCAGGCACATCGCATAGATTCACTGCTTAGACACATCACTTAGATTCAACGCTTAGGCACACCGCTTAGATTCACCGCTTAGACACATCGCTTAGATTCACCGCTTAGGCACATCGCTTAGATTCACCGCTTAGACACATCGCTTAGATTCACCGCTTAGGCACATCGCTTAGATTCACCGCTTAGACACATTGTTTAGATTCACCGCTTAGGCACACCGCTTAGATTCACCGCTTAGACACATCGCTTAGATTCACCGCTTAGACACATTGTTTAGATTCACCGCTTAGGCACATTGCTTAGATTCACCGCTTAGACACATCGCTTAGATTCACCGCTTAGGCACATCGCTTAGATTCACCGCTTAGACACATCGCTTAGATTCACCGCTTAGGCATATCGCTTAGATTCACCGCTTAGATTCACCGCTAAGGCACATCGCTTAGGCACAACGCTTAGATTCACCGCTTAGGCACATCGCTTAGATTCACCGCTTAGACACATCGCTTAGATTCACCGCTTAGGCATATCGCTTAGATTCACCTCTTAGATTCACCGCTAAGGCACATCGCTTAGGCACAACGCTTAGATTCACCGCTTAGGCACATTGCTTAGGCACAACGCTTAGATTCACCGCTTAGGCACATCGCTTAGATTCACCGCTTAGGCACACCGCTTAGATTCACCGCTTAGGAACACCGCTTAGATTCACCGCTTAGATTCACTGCTTAGATTCACCGCTTAGGAACACCACTTAGATTCACCGCTTAGATTCACTGCTTAGATTCACCGCTTTGGCACATCGCTTAGATTCACCGCTTAGGCACATCGCTTAGATTTACCGCTTAGATTCACCGCTTTGTCACATCGCTTAGATTCACCGCTAAGATTCACCGCTTAGGCACATAGCTTAGATTCACCGCTTAGGCACATCGCTTAGATTCACCGCTTAGGCACATCACTTAGATTCACCACTTAGGCACATCGCTTAGATTCACCGCTTAGATTCACCGCTAAGGCACATCGCTTAGATTCAACGCTTAGGCACATCGCTTAGATTCACCGCTTAGGCACACCGCTTAGATTTACCGCTTTGGCACATCGCTTAGATTCACTGCTTAGGCACACTGTTTAGATTCACCGCTTAGGCACATCGCTTAGATTCACCGCTTAGGCACATCGCTTAGATTCACCGCTTAGGCACACCGCTTAGATTCACCGCTTAGGCACATCGCTTAGATTCACCGCTTAGATTCACCGCTTAGGCACATCGCTTAGACTCACCGCTTAGGCACACCGCTTAGGCACATCGCTTAGATTCACCGCTTAGGCACATCGCTTAGATTCACCGCTTAGGCACATCGCTTAATTTCACCGCTGAGGCACACCGCTTAGAATCACCGCTTAGGCACACCGCTTAGATTCACCGCTTAGGCACATCGCTTAGTTTCACCGCTGAGACACACCGCTTAGAATCACCGCTTAGGCACACCGCTTAGATTCACAGCTTAGGCACATCGCTTAGATTCACCGCTTAGGCACACCGCTTAGATTCACCGTTTAGGCACATCGCTTAGATTCACCGCTTAGACACATCGCTTAGATACACCGCTTAGGCACATCGCTTAGATTCACCGCTTAGGCACATCGCTTAGATTCACCACTTAGGCACATCGCTTAGATTCACCGCTTAGGCACATCGCTTAGATTCAACGCTTAGGCACATCGCTTAGATTCACCGCTTAGGCACACCGCTTAGATTTACCGCTTTGGCACATCGCTTACATTCGCCGCTTAGACACATTGCTTAGGCACACCGCTTAGGCACACCGCTTAGGCACATCGCTTAGATTCACCGCTTAGGCACACTGTTTAGATTCACCGCTTAGGCACATCGCTTAGATTCACCGCCTAGGCACACCGCTTAGATTCACCGCTTAGGCACATCGCTTAGATTCACCGCTTAAATTCACCGCTCAGGCACACCGCTTAGATTCACCGCTCAGGCACACGCTTAGATTCACCGCTTAGGCACATAGCTTAGATTCACCGCTAAGACACTCCGCTTAGATTCACCGCTAAGGCACATCGCTTAGATTCACCGCTTAGGCACATCGCTTAGATTCACCGCTTAGGCACATCGCTTACATTTACCGCTCAGACACACCGCTTAGATTCACCGCTTAGGCACATCGCTTAGATTCACCGCTTAGGCACATCGCTTAGATTCACCACTTAGGCATATCGCTTAGATTCACCTCTTAGATTCACCGCTTAGGCACATTGCTTAGGCACAACGCTTAGATTCACCGCTTAGGCACATCGCTTAGATTCACCGCTTAGGCACACCGCTTAGATTCACCGCTTAGGAACACCGCTTACATTCACCGCTTAGATTCACTGCTTAGATTCACCGATTAGGAACACCACTTAGATTCACCGCTTAGATTCACTGCTTAGATTCACCGCTTTGGCACATCGCTTAGATTCACCGCTTAGGCACATCGCTTAGATTTACCGCTTAGATTCACCGCTTTGTCACATCGCTTAGATTCACCGCTAAGATTCACCGCTTAGGCACATAGCTTAGATTCACCGCTTAGGCACATCGCTTAGATTCACCGCTTAGGCACATCGCTTAGATTCACCACTTAGGCACATCGCTTAGATTCACCCCTTAGATTCACCGCTTAGGCACATCGCTTAGATTCAACGCTTAGGCACATCGCTTAGATTCACCGCTTAGGCACACCGCTTAGATTTACCGCTTTGGCACATCGCTTAGATTCACTGCTTAGGCACACTGTTTAGATTCACCGCTTAGGCACATCGCTTAGATTCACCGCATAGGCACACCGCTTAGATTCACCGCTTAGGCACATTGCTTAGATTCACCGCTTAGATTCACCGCTTAGGCACATCGCTTAGACTCACCGCTTAGGCACACCGCTTAGGCACACCGCTTAGGCACACCGCTTAGGCACATCGCTTAGATTCACCGCTTAGACACATCGCTTAGATTCACCGCTTAGGCATATCGCTTAGATTCACCACTTAGACACATCGCTTAGATTCACCGCTTAGACACATCGCTTAGATTCACCGCTTAGGCACATCGCTTAGATTCACCGCTTAGGCATATCGCTTAGATTCACCACTTAGACACATCGCTTAGATTCACCGCTTAGACACATCGCTTAGATTCACCGCTTAGACACATTGCTTAGATTCACCGCTTAGGCACATCGTTTAGATTCACCGCTTAGATTCACCGCTTAGTCACATCGCTTAGATTCACCGCTTAGACACATCGCTTAGATTCACCGCTTAGACACATCGCTTAGATTCACCGCTTAGGCACATCGCTTAGATTCACCGCTTAGGCACATCACTTAAATTCACCGTTTAGGCACATCGCTCAGATTCGCCGCTTAGGCACATCGCTTAGATTCACCGCTTAGACTAATCGCTTAGATTCACCGCTTAGGCACATCGCTTAGATTCACCACTTAGACACATCGCTTAGATTCACCGCTTAGACACATCGCTTAGATTCACCGCTTAGGCACATCGCTTAGATTCAGCGCTTAGGCACATCGCTTAAATTCACCGCTTAGGCACATCGCTTAGATTCACCGCTCAGGCACATCGCATAGATTCACTGCTTAGACACATCACTTAGATTCAACGCTTAGGCACACCGCTTAGATTCACCGCTTAGACACATCGCTTAGATTCACCGCTTAGGCACATCGCTTAGATTCACCGCTTAGACACATTGTTTAGATTCACCGCTTAGGCACACCGCTTAGATTCACCGCTTAGACACATCGCTTAGATTCACCGCTTAGACACATTGTTTAGATTCACCGCTTAGGCACATTGCTTAGATTCACCGCTTAGACACATCGCTTAGATTCACCGCTTAGGCACATCGCTTAGATTCACCGCTTAGACACATCGCTTAGATTCACCGCTTAGGCACATTGCTTAGATTCACTGCTTAGGCACATCGCTTAAATTCACCGCTTAGGCACATCGTTTAGATTCACCGCTTAGATTCACCGCTTAGGCACACCGCTTAGATTCAGGCACACCGCTTAGATTCACTGCTCAGGCACATCGCTTAGATTCACCGTTTAGGCACATCGCTTAGATTCACCGCTTAGACACATCGCTTAGATTCACCGCTTAGGCACACCGCTTAGACACATCGCTTACATTCACCGCTTAGACACATCGCTTAGAGTCACCGCTTTGGCACATCGCTTAGATTCACTGCTTAGACACATCGCTTAGATTTACCGCTTAGGCACACCGCTTAGATTCACCGCTTAGGCACACCGCTTAGACACATCGCTTAGATTCACCGCTTAGACACATCGCTTAGATTCACCGCTTAGACACATCGCTTAGATTCACCGCTTAGACACATCGCTTAAATTCACCGCTTAGGCACACCGCTTAGATTCACCGCTTAGGCACATCGCTTAGATTCACCGCTTAGGCACACCGCTTAGATTCACCGCTTAGGCACATCGCTTAGATTCACCGCTTAGACACATCGCTTAGATTCACTGCTTAGGCACACCGCTTAGACACATCGCTTAGATTCACCGCTTAGACACATCGCTTAGATTCACCGCTTAGACACATCGCTTAGATTCACCGCTTAGGCACACCGTTTAGATTCAACGCTTAGACACATCGCTTAGATTCACTGCTTAGACACATCGCTTAGATTCACCGCTTAGACACATCGCTTAGATTCACCGCTTAGGCACACCGTTTAGACACATCGCTTAGATTCACCGCTTAGACACATCGCTTAGATTCACCGCTTAGGCACATCGCTTAGATTCACCGCTTACACACATCGCTTAGATTCACCGCTTAGGCACATCGCTTAGATTCACCGCTTAGGCACACCGTTTAGACACATCGCTTAGATTCACCGCTTAGGCACATCGCTTAGATTCACCGCTTAGGCACATCGCTTAGATTCACCGCTTAGACACATCGCTTAGATTCACCGCTTAGACACATCGCTTAGATTCACCGCTTAGGCACACCGCTTAAATTCACCGCTTAGGCACATCGTTTAGATTCACCGCTTAGATTCACCGCTTTGGCACACCGCTTAGATTCAGGCACACCGCTTAGATTCACCGCTCAGGCACATCGCTTAGATTCACCGTTTAGGCACATTGTTTAGATTCACCGCTTAGATTCACCGCTTAGGCACACCGCTTAGATTCAGGCACACCGTTTAGATTCAACGCTTAGGCACATCGCTTAGATTCACCGCTTAGGCACATCGCTTAGATTCACCACTTAGGCACATCGCTTAGATTCATCGCTTAGATTCACCGCTTAGGCACATCGCTTAGATTCAACGCTTAGGCACATCGCTTAGATTCACCGCTTAGGCACACCGCTTAGATTTACCACTTTGGCACATCGCTTACATTCGCCGCTTAGACACATTGCTTAGGCACACCTCTTAGGCACACCGCTTAGGCACATCGCTTAGATTCACCGCTTAGGCATATCGCTTAGATTCACCACTTAGACACATCGCTTAGATTCACCGCTTAGGCATATCGCTTAGATTCACCACTTAGACACATCGCTTAGATTCACCGCTTAGACACATCGCTTAGATTCACCGCTTAGGCACATCGCTTAGATTCAGCGCTTAGGCACATCGCTTAAATTCACCGCTTAGGCACATCGCTTAGATTCACCGCTCAGGCACATCGCATAGATTCACTGCTTAGACACATCGCTTAGATTCAACGCTTAGGCACACCGCCTAGATTCACCGCTTAGACACATCGCTTAGATTCACCGCTTAGGCAAATCGCTTAGATTCACCGCTTAGACACATTGCTTAGATTTACCGCTTAGATTCACCGCTTAGGCACATCGCTTAGATTCACCGCTTAGACACATTGCTTAGATTTACCGCTTAGATTCACCGCTTAGACACATCGCTTAGATTCACCGCTTAGACACATTGCTTAGATTCACCGCTTAGGCAAATCGCTTAGATTCACCGCTTAGACACATTGCTTAGATTTACCGCTTAGATTCACCGCTTAGACACATCGCTTAGATTCACCGCTTAGGCAAATCGCTTAGATTCACCGCTTAGACACATTGCTTAGATTTACCGCTTAGATTCACCGCTTAGACACATCGCTTAGATTCACCGCTTAGACACATTGCTTAGATTCACCGCTTAGGCACATCGTTTAGATTCACCGCTTAGATTCACCGCTTAGTCACATCGCTTAGATTCACCGCTTAGACACATCGCTTAGATTCACCGCTTAGACACATCGCTTAGATTCACCGCTTAGGCACATCGCTTAGATTCACCGCTTAGGCACATCGCTTAAATTCACCGCTTAGGCACATCGTTTACATTCATCGCTTAGATTTACCGCTTAGGCACACCGCTTAGATTCACCGCTCAGGCACATCGCTTAGATTCACCGTTTAGGCACATCGCTCAGATTCGCCGCTTAGGCACATCGCTTAGATTCACCGCTTAGACTCATCGCTTAGATTCACCGCTTAGGCACATCGCTTAGATTCACCATTTAGACACATCGCTTAGATTTACCGCTTAGACACATCGCTTAGATTCACCGCTTAGGCACATCGCTTAGATTCAGCGCTTAGGCACATCGCTTAAATTCACCGCTTAGGCACATCGCTTAGATTCACCGCTCAGGCACATCGCATAGATTCACTGCTTAGACACATCACTTAGATTCAACACTTAGGCACACCGCTTAGATTCACCGCTTAGACACATCGCTTAGATTCACCGCTTAGGCACATCGCTTAGATTCACCGCTTAGACACATTGTTTAGATTCACCGCTTAGACACATCGCTTAGATTCACCGCTTAGGCACATTGCTTAGATTCACTGCTTAGGCACATCGCTTAAATTCACCGCTTAGGCACATCGTTTAGATTCACCGCTTAGATTCACCGCTTAGGCACACCGCTTAGATTCAGGCACACCGCTTAGATTCACCGCTCAGGCACATCGCTTAGATTCACCGTTTAGGCACATCGCTTAGATTCACCGCTTAGACACATCGCTTAGATTCACCGCTTAGGCACACCGCTTAGACACATCGCTTACATTCACCGCTTAGACACATCGCAGGCACATCGCTTAGATTCACCGTTTAGGCACATCGCTTAGATTCACCGCTTAGACACATCGCTTAGATTCACCGCTTAGGCACACCGCTTAGACACATCGCTTACATTCACCGCTTAGACACATCGCTTAGAGTCACCGCTTTGGCACATCGCTTAGATTCACTGCTTAGACACATCGCTTAGATTTACCGCTTAGGCACACCGCTTAGATTCACCGCTTAGGCACACCGCTTAGACACATCGCTTAGATTCACCGCTTAGACACATCGCTTAGATTCACCGCTTAGACACATCGCTTAGATTCACCGCTTAGACACACCGCTTAGATTCACCGCTTAGGCACACCGCTTAGATTCACCGCTTAGGCACATCGCTTAGATTCACCGCTTAGACACATCGCTTAGATTCACTGCTTAGGCACACCGCTTAGACACATCGCTTAGATTCACCGCTTAGACACATCGCTTAGATTCACCGCTTAGACACATCGCTTAGATTCACCACTTAGGCACACCGTTTAGATTCAACGCTTAGACACATCGCTTAGATTCACTGCTTAGACACATCGCTTAGATTCACCGCTTAGACACATCGCTTAGATTCACCGCTTAGGCACATCGCTTAGTTTCACCGCTTACACACATCGCTTAGATTCACCGCTTAGACACATCGCTTAGATTCACCGCTTAGGCACATCGCTTAGATTCACCGCTTAGGCACACCGTTTAGACACATCGCTTAGATTCACCGCTTAGGCACATCGCTTAGATTCACCGCTTAGGCACATCGCTTAGATTCACCGCTTAGACACATCGCTTAGATTCACCGCTTAGACACATCGCTTAGATTCACCGCTTAGACACATCGTTTAGATTCACCGCTTAGATTCACCGCTTTGGCACACCGCTTAGATTCAGGCACACCGCTTAGATTCACCGCTCAGGCACATCGCTTAGATTCACCGTTTAGGCACATTGTTTAGATTCACCGCTTAGGCACACCGCTTAGATTCAGGCACACCGCTTAGATTAACCGCTCAGGCACATCGCTTAGATTCACCGTTTAGGCACATAGCTTAGATTTACCGCCAAGACACTCCGCTTAGATTCACCGCTAAGGCACATCGCTTAGATTCACCGCTTAGGCACATCGCTTAGATTCACCGCTTAGGCACATCGCTTACATTTACCGCTCAGACACACCGCTTAGATTCACCGCTTAGGCACATCGCTTAGATTCACCGCTTAGGCACATCGCTTAGATTCACCGCTTAGGCATATCGCTTAGATTCACCGCTTAGATTCACCGCTAAGGCACATCGCTTAGGCACAACGCTTAGATTCACCGCTTAGGCACATTGCTTAGGCACAACGCTTAGATTCACCGCTTAGGCACATCGCTTAGATTCACCGCTTAGGCACACCGCTTAGATTCACCGCTTAGGAACACCGCTTAGATTCACCGCTTAGATTCACTGCTTAGATTCACCGCTTAGGAACACCACTTAGATTCACCGCTTAGATTCACTGCTTAGATTCACCGCTTTGGCACATCGCTTAGATTCACCGCTTAGGCACATCGCTTAGATTTACCGCTTAGATTCACCGCTTTGTCACATCGCTTAGATTCACCGCTAAGATTCACCGCTTAGGCACATAGCTTAGATTCACCGCTTAGGCACATCGCTTAGATTCACCGCTTAGGCACATCACTTAGATTCACCACTTAGGCACATCGCTTAGATTCACCGCTTAGATTCACCGCTAAGGCACATCGCTTAGATTCAACGCTTAGGCACATCGCTTAGATTCACCGCTTAGGCACACCGCTTAGATTTACCGCTTTGGCACATCGCTTAGATTCACTGCTTAGGCACACTGTTTAGATTCACCGCTTAGGCACATCGCTTAGATTCACCGCTTAGGCACATCGCTTAGATTCACCGCTTAGGCACACCGCTTAGATTCACCGCTTAGGCACATCGCTTAGATTCACCGCTTAGATTCACCGCTTAGGCACATCGCTTAGACTCACCGCTTAGGCACACCGCTTAGGCACATCGCTTAGATTCACCGCTTAGGCACATCGCTTAGATTCACCGCTTAGGCACATCGCTTAATTTCACCGCTGAGGCACACCGCTTAGAATCACCGCTTAGGCACACCGCTTAGATTCACCGCTTAGGCACATCGCTTAGTTTCACCGCTGAGACACACCGCTTAGAATCACCACTTAGGCACACCGCTTAGATTCACAGCTTAGGCACATCGCTTAGATTCACCGCTTAGGCACACCGCTTAGATTCACCGTTTAGGCACATCGCTTAGATTCACCGCTTAGACACATCGCTTAGATACACCGCTTAGGCACATCGCTTAGATTCACCGCTTAGGCACATCGCTTAGATTCACCACTTAGGCACATCGCTTAGATTCACCGCTTAGGCACATCGCTTAGATTCAACGCTTAGGCACATCGCTTAGATTCACCGCTTAGGCACACCGCTTAGATTTACCGCTTTGGCACATCGCTTACATTCGCCGCTTAGACACATTGCTTAGGCACACCGCTTAGGCACACCGCTTAGGCACATCGCTTAGATTCACCGCTTAGGCACACTGTTTAGATTCACCGCTTAGGCACATCGCTTAGATTCACCGCCTAGGCACACCGCTTAGATTCACCGCTTAGGCACATCGCTTAGATTCACCGCTTAAATTCACCGCTCAGGCACACCGCTTAGATTCACCGCTCAGGCACACGCTTAGATTCACCGCTTAGGCACATAGCTTAGATTCACCGCTAAGACACTCCGCTTAGATTCACCGCTAAGGCACATCGCTTAGATTCACCGCTTAGGCACATCGCTTAGATTCACCGCTTAGGCACATCGCTTACATTTACCGCTCAGACACACCGCTTAGATTCACCGCTTAGGCACATCGCTTAGATTCACCGCTTAGGCACATCGCTTAGATTCACCACTTAGGCATATCGCTTAGATTCACCGCTTAGATTCACCGCTTAGGCACATTGCTTAGGCACAACGCTTAGATTCACCGCTTAGGCACATCGCTTAGATTCACCGCTTAGGCACACCGCTTAGATTCACCGCTTAGGAACACCGCTTACATTCACCGCTTAGATTCACTGCTTAGATTCACCGATTAGGAACACCACTTAGATTCACCGCTTAGATTCACTGCTTAGATTCACCGCTTTGGCACATCGCTTAGATTCACCGCTTAGGCACATCGCTTAGATTTACCGCTTAGATTCACCGCTTTGTCACATCGCTTAGATTCACCGCTAAGATTCACCGCTTAGGCACATAGCTTAGATTCACCGCTTAGGCACATCGCTTAGATTCACCGCTTAGGCACATCGCTTAGATTCACCACTTAGGCACATCGCTTAGATTCACCCCTTAGATTCACCGCTTAGGCACATCGCTTAGATTCAACGCTTAGGCACATCGCTTAGATTCACCGCTTAGGCACACCGCTTAGATTTACCGCTTTGGCACATCGCTTAGATTCACTGCTTAGGCACACTGTTTAGATTCACCGCTTAGGCACATCGCTTAGATTCACCGCATAGGCACACCGCTTAGATTCACCGCTTAGGCACATTGCTTAGATTCACCGCTTAGATTCACCGCTTAGGCACATCGCTTAGACTCACCGCTTAGGCACACCGCTTAGGCACACCGCTTAGGCACACCGCTTAGGCACATCGCTTAGATTCACCGCTTAGACACATCGCTTAGATTCACCACTTAGACACATCGCTTAGATTCACCGCTTAGACACATCGCTTAGATTCACCGCTTAGGCACATCGCTTAGATTCAGCGCTTAGGCACATCGCTTAAATTCACCGCTTAGGCACATCGCTTAGATTCACCGCTCAGGCACATCGCATAGATTCACTGCTTAGACACACCGCTTAGATTCACCGCTTAGACACATCGCTTAGATTCACCGCTTAGGCAAATCGCATAGATTCACTGCTTAGACACACCGCTTAGATTCACCGCTTAGACACATTGCTTAGATTTACCGCTTAGATTCACCGCTTAGGCACACCGCTTAGATTCACCGCTTAGACACATCGCTTAGATTCACCGCTTAGACACATTGCTTAGATTCACCGCTTAGGCACATCGTTTAGATTCACCGCTTAGATTCACCGCTTAGTCACATCGCTTAGATTCACCGCTTAGACACATCGCTTAGATTCACCGCTTAGACACATCGCTTAGATTCACCGCTTAGGCACATCGCTTAGATTCACCGCTTAGGCACATCACTTAAATTCACCGTTTAGGCACATCGCTCAGATTCGCCGCTTAGGCACATCGCTTAGATTCACCGCTTAGACTCATCGCTTAGATTCACCGCTTAGGCACATCGCTTAGATTCACCACTTAGACACATCGCTTAGATTCACCGCTTAGACACATCGCTTAGATTCACCGCTTAGGCACATCGCTTAGATTCAGCGCTTAGGCACATCGCTTAAATTCACCGCTTAGGCACATCGCTTAGATTCACCGCTCAGGCACATCGCATAGATTCACTGCTTAGACACATCACTTAGATTCAACGCTTAGGCACACCGCTTAGATTCACCGCTTAGACACATCGCTTAGATTCACCGCTTAGGCACATCGCTTAGATTCACCGCTTAGACACATTGTTTAGATTCACCGCTTAGGCACATCGCTTAGATTCACCGCTTAGACACATTGTTTAGATTCACCGCTTAGGCACACCGCTTAGATTCACCGCTTAGACACATCGCTTAGATTCACCGCTTAGACACATTGTTTAGATTCACCGCTTAGGCACATTGCTTAGATTCACCGCTTAGACACATCGCTTAGATTCACCGCTTAGGCACATCGCTTAGATTCACCGCTTAGACACATCGCTTAGATTCACCGCTTAGGCACATTGCTTAGATTTACTGCTTAGGCACATCGCTTAAATTCACCGCTTAGGCACATCGTTTAGATTCACCGCTTAGATTCACCGCTTAGGCACACCGCTTAGATTCAGGCACACCGCTTAGATTCACCGCTCAGGCACATCGCTTAGATTCACCGTTTAGGCACATCGCTTAGATTCACCGCTTAGACACATCGCTTAGATTCACCGCTTAGGCACACCGCTTAGACACATCGCTTACATTCACCGCTTAGACACATCGCTTAGAGTCACCGCTTTGGCACATCGCTTAGATTCACTGCTTAGACACATCGCTTAGATTTACCGCTTAGGCACACCGCTTAGATTCACCGCTTAGGCACACCGCTTAGACACATCGCTTAGATTCACCGCTTAGACACATCGCTTAGATTCACCGCTTAGACACATCGCTTAGGTTCACCGCTTAGACACATCGCTTAAATTCACCGCTTAGGCACACCGCTTAGATTCACCGCTTAGGCACATCGCTTAGATTCACCGCTTAGGCACACCGCTTAGATTCACCGCTTAGGCACATCGCTTAGATTCACCGCTTAGACACATCGCTTAGATTCACTGCTTAGGCACATCGCTTAGATTCACAGCTTAGACACATCGCTTAGATTCACCGCTTAGGCACACCGTTTAGACACATCGCTTAGATTCACCGCTTAGGCACACCGCTTAGACACATCGCTTAGATTCACCGCTTAGACACATCGCTTAGATTCACAGCTTAGACACATCGCTTAGATTCACCGCTTAGGCACACCGTTTAGATTCAACGCTTAGACACATCGCTTAGATTCACTGCTTAGACACATCGCTTAGATTCACCGCTTAGACACATCGCTTAGATTCACCGCTTAGGCACACCGTTTAGACACATCGCTTAGATTCACCGCTTAGACACATCGCTTAGATTCACCGCTTAGGCACATCGCTTAGATTCACCGCTTACACACATCGCTTAGATTCACCGCTTAGACACATCGCTTAGATTCACCGCTTAGGCACATCGCTTAGATTCACCGCTTAGGCACACCGTTTAGACACATCGCTTAGATTCACCGCTTAGGCACATCGCTTAGATTCACCGCTTAGGCACATCGCTTAGATTCACCGCTTAGACACATCGCTTAGATTCACCGCTTAGACACATCGCTTAGATTCACCGCTTAGGCACACCGCTTAAATTCACCGCTTAGGCACATCGTTTAGATTCACCGCTTAGATTCACCGCTTTGGCACACCGCTTAGATTCAGGCACACCGCTTAGATTCACCGCTCAGGCACATCGCTTAGATTCACCGTTTAGGCACATTGTTTAGATTCACCGCTTAGATTCACCGCTTAGGCACACCGCTTAGATTCAGGCACACCGCTTAGATTAACCGCTCAGGCACATCGCTTAGATTCACCGCTTACGCACATCGCTTAGATTCACCGCTTAGACACATCGCTTAGATCCACCGATTAGACACATCGCTTAGATTCACGGCTTAGACACATCGCTTAGATTCACCGCTTAGGCACATCGCTTAGATTCACCGCTCAGGCACATCGCTTAGATTCACTGCTTAGACACATCGCTTAGATTTATCGCTCAGGCACATCGCTTAGATTCAGGCACAACGCTTAGATTCACCGCTTAGACACATTGCTTAGATTCACCGCTTAGACACATCGCTTAGATTCACCGTTTGGGCACACCGCTTAGATTCACCACTTAGATTCACCGCTTAGATTCACCGCTTAAATTCACCGCTTAGACACATCGCTTAGATTCACCGCTCAGACACATCGCTTAGATTCACCACTTAGACACATCGCTTAGATTCACCGCTTAGGCACACCGCATAGATTCACCGCTCAGACACGTCGCTTAGATTCACCGCTCAGACACATCGCTTAGATTCACTGCTTAGACACATCGCTTAGATTCACTGCTTAGGCACATCGCTTAGATTCACCGCTTAGACACATCGCTTAGATTCACCGCTTAGGCACATCGCTTAGATTCACCGCTTATGCACATCGCTTAGATTCACCACTTAGGCACATCGCTTAGATTCACCGCTTAGATTCACCGCTTAGGCACATCGCTTAGATTCAACGCTTAGGCACATCGCTTAGATTCACCGCTGAGGCACACCGCTTAGATTTACCGCTTTGGCACATCGCTTACATTCGCCGCTTAGACACATTGCTTAGGCACACCGCTTAGGCACATCGCTTAGATTCACCGCTTAGGCACATCGCTTAGATTCACCGCTTAGGCACACCGCTTAGGCACATCGCTTAGATTCACCGCTTAGGCACACTGTTTAGATTCACCGCATAGGCACACCGCTTAGATTCACCGCTTAGGCACATCGCTTAGATTCACCGCTTAGGCACATCGCTTAGATTCACCGCTTAGGCACATCGCTTAGATTCACCACTTAGGCACATCGCTTAGATTCACCGCTTAGATTCACCGCTTAGGCACATCGCTTAGATTTACCGCTTTGGCACATCGCTTACATTCGCCGCTTAGACACACTGTTTAGATTCACCGCTTAGGCACATCGCTTAGATTCACCGCATAGGCACACCTCTTAGATTCACCGCTTAGAAACATCGCTTAGATTCACCGCTTAGGCACATCGCTTAGATTCACCGCTTAGATTCACCGCTTAGGCACATCGCTTAGAGTCACCTCTTAGGCACATCGCTTAGATTCACCGCTTAGGAACATCGCTTAGATTCACCGCTTAGGCACATCGCTTAGATTCACAGCTTAGGCACATCGCTTAGATTCACCGTTTAGATTCACCGCTTAGGCACATCGCTTAGAATCACCGCTTAGGCACATCGCTTAGATTCACTGCTTAGGCACATCGCTTAGAATAACCGCTTAGGCACATCGCTTAGATTCACCGCTTAGGCACATCGCTTAGATTCACCGCTTAGGCACATCGCTTAGATTCACCGTTTAGATTCACCGCTTAGGCACATCGCTTAGAATCACCGCTTAGGCACATCGCTTAGATTCACCGCTTAGGCACATCGCTTAGAATCACCGCTTAGGCACATCGCTTAGATTCACCGTTTAGATTCACCGCTTAGGCACATCGCTTAGAATCACCGCTTAGGCACATCGCTTAGATTTGCCGCTTAGACACATCGCTTACATTCACCGCTTAGGCACATCGCTTAGATCCACCGATTAGACACATCGCTTAGATTCACCGCTTAGACACATCGCTTAGATTCACCGCTTAGGCACATCGCTTAGATTCACCGCTCAGGCACATCGCTTAGATTCACTGCTTAGACACATCGCTTAGATTCATCGCTCAGGCACATCGCTTAGATTCAGGCACAACGCTTAGATTCACCGCTTAGACACATTGCTTAGATTCACCGCTTAGACACATCGCTTAGATTCACCGTTTAGGCACACCGCTTAGATTCACCACTTAGATTCACCGCTTAGATTCACCACTTAAATTCACCGCTTAGACACATCGCTTAGATTCACCGCTCAGACACATCGCTTAGATTCACCGCTTAGACACATCGCTTAGATTCAGTGCTTAGACACATCGCTTAGATTCACTGCTTAGGCACACCGCTTAGATTCACCGCTTAGAGACACCGCTTAGATTCACCGCTTAGGCACATCGCTTAGATTCACCGCTTAGGCACATTGCTTAGATTCACCGCTTGGGCACATCGCTTAGATTCACCGCTTATGCACATCGCTTAGATTCACCACTTAGGCACATCGCTTAGATTCACCGCTTAGATTCACCGCTTAGGCACATCGCTTAGATTCAACGCTTAGGCACATCGCTTAGATTCACCGCTGAGGCACACCGCTTAGATTTACCGCTTTGGCACATCGCTTAGATTCACCGCTTAGGCACATCGCTTAGATTCACCGCTTTGGCAAATCGCTTAGATTCACTGCTTAGATTCACCGCTTAGGCACATCGCTTAGAATCACCGCTTAGGCACATCGCTTAGATTCACCGCTTAGGAACATCGCTTAGTTTCACCGCTTATGCACATCGCTTAGATTCACCGCTCAGGCACATCGCTTAGATTCACCGTTTAGGCACATCGCTTAGATTCACCGCTTAGACACATCGCTTAGATTCACCGCTTAGGCACACCGCTTAGACACATCGCTTACATTCACCGCTTAGACACATCGCTTAGAGTCACCGCTTTGGCACATCGCTTAGATTCACTGCTTAGACACATCGCTTAGATTTACCGCTTAGGCACACCGCTTAGATTCACCGCTTAGGCACACCGCTTAGACACATCGCTTAGATTCACCGCTTAGACACATCGCTTAGATTCACCGCTTAGACACATCGCTTAGATTCACCGCTTAGACACATCGCTTAAATTCACCGCTTAGGCACACCGCTTAGATTCACCGCTTAGGCACATCGCTTAGATTCACCGCTTAGGCACACCGCTTAGATTCACCGCTTAGGCACATCGCTTAGATTCACCGCTTAGACACATCGCTTAGATTCACTGCTTAGGCACACCGCTTAGACACATCGCTTAGATTCACCGCTTAGACACATCGCTTAGATTCACCGCTTAGACACATCGCTTAGATTCACCGCTTAGGCACACCGTTTAGATTCAACGCTTAGACACATCGCTTAGATTCACTGCTTAGACACATCGCTTAGATTCACCGCTTAGACACATCGCTTAGATTCACCGCTTAGGCACACCGTTTAGACACATCGCTTAGATTCACCGCTTAGACACATCGCTTAGATTCACCGCTTAGGCACATCGCTTAGATTCACCGCTTAGGCACACCGTTTAGACACATCGCTTAGATTCACCGCTTACACACATCGCTTAGATTCACCGCTTAGACACATCGCTTAGATTCACCGCTTAGGCACATCGCTTAGATTCACCGCTTAGGCACACCGTTTAGACACATCGCTTAGATTCACCGCTTAGGCACATCACTTAGATTCACCGCTTAGGCACATCGCTTAGATTCACCGCTTAGACACATCGCTTAGATTCACCGCTTAGACACATCGCTTAGATTCACCGCTTAGGCACACCGCTTAAATTCACCGCTTAGGCACATCGTTTAGATTCACCGCTTAGATTCACCGCTTTGGCACACCGCTTAGATTCAGGCACACCGCTTAGATTCACCGCTCAGGCACATCGCTTAGATTCACCGTTTAGGCACATTGTTTAGATTCACCGCTTAGATTCACCGCTTAGGCACACCGCTTAGATTCAGGCACACCGCTTAGATTAACCGCTCAGGCACATCGCTTAGATTCACCGCTTACGCACATCGCTTAGATTCACCGCTTAGACACATCGCTTAGATCCACCGATTAGACACATCGCTTAGATTCACCGCTTAGACACATCGCTTAGATTCACCGCTTAGGCACATCGCTTAGATTCACCGCTCAGGCACATCGCTTAGATTCACTGCTTAGACACATCGCTTAGATTCATCGCTCAGGCACATCGCTTAGATTCAGGCACAACGCTTAGATTCACCGCTTAGACACATTGCTTAGATTCACCGCTTAGACACATCGCTTAGATTCACCGTTTGGGCACACCGCTTAGATTCACCACTTAGATTCACCGCTTAGATTCACCGCTTAAATTCACCGCTTAGACACATCGCTTAGATTCACCGCTCAGACACATCGCTTAGATTCACCACTTAGACACATCGCTTAGATTCACCGCTTAGGCACACCGCACAGATTCACCGCTCAGACACGTCGCTTAGATTCACCGCTCAGACACATCGCTTAGATTCACTGCTTAGACACATCGCTTAGATTCACTGCTTAGGCACATCGCTTAGATTCACCGCTTAGACACATCGCTTAGATTCACCGCTTAGGCACATCGCTTAGATTCACCGCTTATGCACATCGCTTAGATTCACCAATTAGGCACATCGCTTAGATTCACCGCTTAGATTCACCGCTTAGGCACATCGCTTAGATTCAACGCTTAGGCACATCGCTTAGATTCACCGCTGAGGCACACCGCTTAGATTTACCGCTTTGGCACATCGCTTACATTCGCCGCTTAGACACATTGCTTAGGCACACCGCTTAGGCACATCGCTTAGATTCACCGCTTAGGCACACTGTTTAGATTCACCGCTTAGGCACATCGCTTACATTCACCGCTTAGGCACATCGCTTAGATTCACCGCTTAGGCACACCGCTTAGGCACATCGCTTAGATTCACCGCTTAGGCACACTGTTTAGATTCACCGCATAGGCACACCGCTTAGATTCACCGCTTAGGCACATCGCTTAGATTCACCGCTTAGGCACATCGCTTAGATTCACCGCTTAGGCACATCGCTTAGATTCACCACTTAGGCACATCGCTTAGATTCACCGCTTAGATTCACCGCTTAGGCACATCACTTAGATTCAACGCTTAGGCACATCGCTTAGATTCACAGCTGAGGCACACCGCTTAGATTTACCGCTTTGGCACATCGCTTACATTCGCCGCTTAGACACACTGTTTAGATTCACCGCTTAGGCACATCGCTTAGATTCACCGCATAGGCACACCGCTTAGATTCACCGCTTAGAAACATCGCTTAGATTCACCGCTTAGGCACATCGCTTAGATTCACCGCTTAGATTCACCGCTTATGCACATCGCTTAGAGTCACCTCTTAGGCACATCGCTTAGATTCACCGCTTAGGAACATCGCTTAGATTCACCGCTTAGGCACATCGCTTAGATTCACAGCTTAGGCACATCGCTTAGATTCACCGTTTAGATTCACCGCTTAGGCACATCGCTTAGAATCACCGCTTAGGCACATCGCTTAGATTCACTGCTTAGGCACATCGCTTAGAATCACCGCTTAGGCACATCGCTTAGATTCACCGCTTAGGCACATCGCTTAGATTCACCGCTTAGGCACATCGCTTAGATTCACCGTTTAGATTCACCGCTTAGGCACATCGCTTAGAATCACCGCTTAGGCACATCGCTTAGATTCACCGCTTAGGCACATCGCTTAGAATCACCGCTTAGGCACATCGCTTAGATTCACCATTTAGATTCACCGCTTAGGCACATCGCTTAGAATCACCGCTTAGGCACATCGCTTAGATTCACTGCTTAGATTCACCGCTTAGGCACATCGCTTAGAATCACCGCTTAGGCACATCGCTTAGATTCACCGCTTAGGAACATCGCTTAGTTTCACCGCTTATGCACATCGCTTAGGTTCACCGCTTAGGAACATCGCTTAGAGTCACCGCTTAGGCACATCGCTTAGATTTACCGCTTAGAAACATCGCTTAGATTCACCGCTTAGGCACATCGCTTAGATTTGCCGCTTAGACACATCGCTTACATTCACCGCTTAGGCACATCGCTTAGATCCACCGATTAGACACATCGCTTAGATTCACCGCTTAGACACATCGCTTAGATTCACCGCTTAGGCACATCGCTTAGATTCACCGCTCAGGCACATCGCTTAGATTCACTGCTTAGACACATCGCTTAGATTCATCGCTCAGGCACATCGCTTAGATTCAGGCACAACGCTTAGATTCACCGCTTAGACACATTGCTTAGATTCACCGCTTAGACACATCGCTTAAATTCACCGTTTAGGCACACCGCTTAGATTCACCACTTAGATTCACCGCTTAGATTCACCACTTAAATTCACCGCTTAGACACATCGCTTAGATTCACCGCTCAGACACATCGCTTAGATTCACCGCTTAGACACATCGCTTAGATTCACCGCTTAGGCACACCGCATAGATTCACCGCTCAGACACGTCGCTTAGATTCACCGCTTAGACACATCGCTTAGATTCACTGCTTAGACACATCGCTTAGATTCACTGCTTAGGCACACCGCTTAGATTCACCGCTTAGAGACACCGCTTAGATTCACCGCTTAGGCACATCGCTTAGATTCACCGCTTAGGCACATTGCTTAGATTCACCGCTTGGGCACATCGCTTAGATTCACCGCTTAGACACATCGCTTAGATTCACCGCTTAGGCACATCGCTTAGTTTCACCGCTTATGCACATCGCTTAGATTCACCACTTAGGCACATCGCTTAGATTCACCGCTTAGATTCACCGCTTAGGCACATCGCTTAGATTCAACGCTTAGGCACACCGCTTAGATTCACCGCTGAGGCACACCGCTTAGATTTACCGCTTTGGCACATCGCTTAGATTCACCGCTTAGGAACATCGCTTAGATTCACCGCTTAGGCACATCGCTTAGATTCACCGCTTTGGCACATCGCTTAGATTCACTGCTTAGATTCACCGCTTAGGCACATCGCTTAGAATCACCGCTTAGGCACATCGCTTAGATTCACCGCTTATGAACATCGCTTAGTTTCACCGCTTATGCACATCGCTTAGGTTCACCGCTTAGGAACATCGCTTAGAGTCACCGCTTAGGCACATCGCTTAGATTTACCGCTTAGGAACATCGCTTAGATTCACCGCTTAGGCACATCGCTTAGATTTGCCGCTTAGACACATCGCTTACATTCACCGCTTAGGCACATCGCTTAGATCCACCGATTAGACACATCGCTTAGATTCACCGCTTAGACACATCGCTTAGATTCACCGCTTAGGCACATCGCTTAGATTCACCGCTCAGGCACATCGCTTAGATTCACTGCTTAGACACATCGCTTAGATTCATCGCTCAGGCACATCGCTTAGATTCAGGCACAACGCTTAGATTCACTGCTTAGACACATTGCTTAGATTCACCGCTTAGACACATCGCTTAGATTCACCGTTTAGGCACACCGCTTAGATTCACCACTTAGATTCACCGCTTAGATTCACCGCTTAAATTCACCGCTTAGGCACATCGCTTAGATTTACCGCTTAGGAACATCGCTTAGATTCACCGCTTAGGCACATCGCTTAGATTTGCCGCTTAGACACATCGCTTACATTCACCGCTTAGGCACATCGCTTAGATCCACCGATTAGACACATCGCTTAGATTCACCGCTTAGACACATCGCTTAGATTCACCGCTTAGGCACATCGCTTAGATTCACCGCTCAGGCACATCGCTTAGATTCACTGCTTAGACACATCGCTTAGATTCATCGCTCAGGCACATCGCTTAGATTCAGGCACAACGCTTAGATTCACCGCTTAGACACATTGCTTAGATTCACCGCTTAGACACATCGCTTAGATTCACCGTTTAGGCACACCGCTTAGATTCACCACTTAGATTCACCGCTTAGATTCACCGCTTAAATTCACCGCTTAGACACATCGCTTAGATTCACCGCTCAGACACATCGCTTAGATTCACCACTTAGACACATCGCTTAGATTCACCGCTTAGGCACACCGCATAGATTCACCGCTCAGACACGTCGCTTAGATTCACCGCTTAGACACATCGCTTAGATTCACTGCTTAGACACATCGCTTAGATTCTCTGCTTAGGCACACCGCTTAGATTCACCGCTTAGACACATCGCTTAGATTCACCGCTTAGGCACATCGCTTAGATTCACCGCTTAGGCACATTGCTTAGATTCACCGCTTGGGCACATCGCTTAGATTCACCGCTTAGACACATCGCTTAGATTCACCGCTTAGGCACATCGCTTAGATTCACCGCTTATGCACATCGCTTAGATTCACCACTTAGGCACATCGCTTAGATTCACCGCTTAAATTCACCGCTTAGGCACATCGCTTAGATTCAACGCTTAGGCACATCGCTTAGATTCACCGCTGAGGCACACCGCTTAGATTTACTGCTTTGGCACATCGCTTACATTCGGCGCTTAGACACATTGCTTAGGCACACCGCTTAGGCACACCGCTTAGGCACACAGCTTAGGCACATCGCTTAGATTCACCGCTTAGGCACACTGTTTAGATTCACCGCTTAGGCACATCGCTTAGATTCACCGCATAGGCACACCGCTTAGATTCACCGCTTAGGCACATCGCTTAGATTCACCGCTTAGATTCACCGCTTAGGCACATCGCTTAGAGTCACCGCTTAGGCACATCGCTTAGATTCACCGCTTAGGAACATCGCTTAGATTCACCGCTTAGGCACATCGCTTAGATTCACCGCTTAGGCACATTGCTTAGATTCACTGCTTAGATTCACCGCTTAGGCACATCGCTTAGAATCACCGCTTAGGCACATCGCTTAGATTCACCGCTTAGGAACATCGCTTAGATTCACCGCTTATGCACATCGCTTAGGTTCACCGCTTAGGAACATCGCTTAGAGTCACCGCTTAGGCACATCGCTTAGATTTACCGCTTAGGAACATCGCTTAGATTCACCGCTTAGGCACATCGCTTAGATTTGCCGCTTAGACACATCGCTTAGATTCACCGCTTAGGCACATCGCTTAGATCCACCGCTTAGATTCACCACTTAGAAACATCGCATAGATTCACCGCTTAGGCACATCGCTTAATTTCACCGCTTAGGCACACCGCTTAGATTCACCGCTTAGGAACATCGCTTAGATCCACCGCTTAGATTCACTGCTTAGGAACATCGCTTAGATTCACCGCTTAGGCACATCGCTTAGATTCACCGCTTAGGAACATCGCTTAGATTCACCGCTTATGCACATCGCTTAGGTTCACCGCTTAGGAACATCGCTTAGAGTCACCACTTAGGCACATCGCTTAGATTTACCGCTTAGGAACATCGCTTAGATTCACCGCTTAGGCACATCGCTTAGATTTGCCGCTTAGACACATCGCTTAGATTCACCGCTTAGGCACATCGCTTAGATCCACCGCTTAGATTAACCACTTAGAAACATCGCATAGATTCACCGCTTAGGCACACCGCTTAGATTCACCGCTTAGGAACATCGCTTAGATCCACCGCTTAGGCACATTGCTTAGATTCACTGCTTAGGAACATCGCTTAGATTCACCGCTTAGGCACATCGCTTAATTTCACTGCTTAGGCACTCCGCTTAGATTCACCGCTTAGGAACATCGCTTAGATTCACCGCTTAGGCACATCGCTTAGATTTGCCGCTTAGACACATCGCTTAGATTCACCGCTTAGGCACATCGCTTAGATCCACCGCTTAGATTCACCACTTAGAAACATCGCATAGATTCACCGCTTAGGCACACCGCTTAGATTCACCGCTTAGGAACATCGCTTAGATCCACCGCTTAGGCACATTGCTTAGATTCACTGCTTAGGAACATCGCTTAGATTCACCGCTTAGGCACATCGCTTAATTTCACTGCTTAGGCACTCCGCTTAGATTCACCGCTTAGGCACATCGCTTAGATTCACCACTTAGAAACATCGCATAGATTCACCGCTTAGGCACATCGCTTAATTTCACCGCTTAGGCACACCGCTTAGATTCACTGCTTAGGAACATCGCTTAGATTCACCGCTTAGGCACATCGCTTAATTTCACTGCTTAGGCACTCCGCTTAGATTCACCGCTTAGGCACATCGCTTAGATTTACCACTTAGGCACATCGCTTAGATTCACCGCTTAGACACACCGCTTAGGCACACCGCTTAGGCACACCGCTTAGATTCACCGCTTAGGCACATCGCTTAGATTCACCGGTTAGGCACACCGCTTAGATTCACCGCTTAGGCACATCGCTTAGATTCACCGCTTAGACACATCGCTTAGATTCACCGCTTACGCACATCGCTTAGATTCACCGCTCAGGCACATCGCTTAGATTCACCGCTTAGACACATCGCTTAGATCCACCGCTTAGACACATCGCTTAGATTCACCGCTTAGGCACATCGCTTAGATTCACCGCTCAGGCACATCGCTTAGATTCAGTGCTTAGACACATCGCTTAGATTCATCGCTCAGGCACATCGCTTAGATTCAGGCACAACGCTTAGATTCACCGCTTAGACAAATTGCTTAGATTCACCGCTTAGACACATCGCTTAGATTCACCGTTTAGGCACACCGCTTAGATTCACCACTTAGGTTCACCGCTTAGATTCACCGCTTAAATTCACCGCTTAGACACATCGCTTAGATTCACCGCTCAGACACATCGCTTAGATTCACCACTTAGACACATCGCTTAGATTCACCACTTAGACACACCGCATAGATTCACCGCTCAGACACGTCGCTTAGATTCACCGCTTAGACACATTGCTTAGATTCACCGCTTAGGCACATCGCTTAGATTCACCGCTTAGGCACACCGCTTAGATTCACCGCTCAGACACATCGCTTAGATTCACCGCTTAGGCACATCGCTTAGATTCACCGCTTGGGCACACCGCTTAGATTCACCGCTTAGACACATCGCTTAGATTCACCGCTCAGGCACATCGCTTAGATTCACCGCTTAGGCACATCGCTTAGATTCACCGCTAAGGCACATCGCTTAGATTCACCGCTTAGGCACATCGCTTAGATTCACCGCTCAGGCACACCGCTTAGATTCACCGCTTAGACACATCGCTTAGATTCACCGCTTAGGCACATTGCTTAGATTCACCGCTTAGACACATCGTTTAGATTCACCGCTCAGGCACATCGCTTAGATTCACCGTTTAGGCACATCGCTCAGATTCACCGCTTAGACACATCGCTTAGATTCAACGCTTAGGCACATCGCTTAGATTCACCGCTTAGATTCACCGCTTAGATTCACCGCTTAGGCACACCGCTTAGATTCAGGCACACCGCTTAGATTCACCGCTCAGGCACATCGCTCAGATTCACCGCTTAGGCACATCGCTTAGATTCACCGCTTAGACACATCGCTTAGATTCACCGCTTAGGCACACCGCTTAGACACATCGCTTAGATTCTCCGCTTAGACACATCGCTTAGATTCACCGCTTAGACACATCGCTTAGATTCACCGCTTAGGCACATCGCTTAGATTCACCGCTTAGACACATCGCTTAGATTCACCGCTTAGGCACATCGCTTAGATTCACCGCTTAGACACATCGCTTAGATTCAACGCTTAGGCACATCGCTTAGATTCACCGCTTAGGCACATCGCTTAGATTCACCGCTTAGACACATCGCTTAGATTCACCGCTTAGACACATCGCTTAGATTCTCCGCTTAGACACATCGCTTAGATTCACCGCTTAGACACATCGCTTAGATTCACTGCTTAGACACATCGCTTAGATTCACCGCTTAGGCACATCGCTTAGATTCACCGCTTAGGCACATCGCTTAGATTCACCGCTTAGACACATCGCTTAGATTCACCGCTTAGGCACATCGCTTAGATTCACCGCTTAGACACATCGCTTAGATTCACCGCTTAGGCACATCGCTTAGATTCACCGCTTAGACACATCGCTTAGATTCACCGCTTAGACACATCGCTTAGATTCACTGCTTAGACACATCGCTTAGATTCACCGCTTAGGCACATCGCTCAGATTCACCGCTTAGGCACATCGCTTAGATTCACTGCTTAGACACATCGCTTAGATTCAACGCTTAGGCACATCGCTTAGATTTACCGCTTAGATTCACCGCTTAGATTCAGGCACACCGCTTAGATTCACCGCTCAGGCACATCGCTCAGATTCACCGCTTAGGCACATCGCTTAGATTCACCGCTTAGACACATCGCTTAGATTCACCGCTTAGGCACACCGCTTAGACACATCGCTTAGATTCTCCGCTTAGACACATCGCTTAGATTCACCGCTTAGACACATCGCTTAGATTCACCGCTTAGGCACATCGCTTAGATTCACCGCTTAGACACATCGCTTAGATTCACCGCTTAGGCACATCGCTTAGATTCACCGCTTAGACACATCGCTTAGATTCAACGCTTAGGCACATCGCTTCGATTCACCGCTTAGATTCACCGCTTAGATTCACCGCTTAGGCACACCGCTTAGATTCAGGCACACCGCTTAGATTCACCGCTCAGGCACATCGCTCAGATTCACCGCTTAGGCACATCGCTTAGATTCACCGCTTAGACACATCGCTTAGATTCACCGCTTAGGCACACCGCTTAGACACATCGCTTAGATTCTCCGCTTAGACACATCGCTTAGATTCACCGCTTAGACACATCGCTTAGATTCACTGCTTAGACACATCGCTTAGATTCACCGCTTAGGCACATCGCTTAGATTCACTGCTTAGACACATCGCTTAGATTCACCGCTTAGGCACATCGCTTAGATTCACCGCTTAGACACATCGCTTAGATTCACCGCTTAGGCACATCGCTTAGATTCACCGCTTAGACACATCGCTTAGATTCACCGCTTAGGCACATCGCTTAGATTCACCGCTTAGACACATCGCTTAGATTCACCGCTTTGACACAACGCTTAGATTCACCGCTTAGGCACACCGCTTAGACACATCGCTTAGATTCTCCGCTTAGACACATCGCTTAGATTCACCGCTTAGACACATCGCTTAGATTCACCGCTTAGGCACATCGCTTAGATTCACCGCTTAGACACATCGCTTAGATTCACCGCTTAGGCACATCGCTTAGATTCACCGCTTAGACACATCGCTTAGATTCACCGCTTTGACACAACGCTTAGATTCACCGCTTAGACACATCGCTTAGATTCACCGCTTTGACACAACGCTTAGATTCACCGCTTAGACACATCGCTTAGATTCACCGCTTTGACACATCGCTTAGATTCACTGCTTAGGCACATCGCTTAGATTCACTGCTTAGACACATCGCTTAGATTCAACGCTTAGGCACATCGCTTAGATTTACCGCTTAGATTCACCGCTTAGATTCATCGCTTAGATTCACCGCTTAGATTCACCGCTTAGGCACACCGCTTAGATTCAGGCACACCGCTTAGATTCACCGCTCAGGCACATCGCTCAGATTCACCGCTTAGGCACATCGCTTAGATTCACCGCTTAGACACATCGCTTAGATTCACCGCTTAGGCACACCGCTTAGACACATCGCTTAGGCACTTTGCTTAGATTCACCGCTTAGACACATCGCTTAGATTCACCGCTTACGCACATCGCTTAGATTCACCGCTCAGGCACATCGCTTAGATTCACCGCTTAGACACATCGCTTAGATTCACCGCTCAGGCACACCGCTTAGACACATCGCTTAGATCCACCGCTTAGACACATCGCTTAGATTTACCGCTTAGGCACATCGCTTAGATTCACCGCTCAGACACATCGCTTAGATTCACCACTTAGACACATCGCTTAGATTCACCGCTTAGGCACACCGCACAGATTCACCGCTCAGACACGTCGCTTAGATTCACCGCTCAGACACATCGCTTAGATTCACTGCTTAGACACATCGCTTAGATTCACTGCTTAGGCACATCGCTTAGATTCACCGCTTAGACACATCGCTTAGATTCACCGCTTAGGCACATCGCTTAGATTCACCGCTTATGCACATCGCTTAGATTCACCAATTAGGCACATCGCTTAGATTCACCGCTTAGATTCACCGCTTAGGCACATCGCTTAGATTCAACGCTTAGGCACATCGCTTAGATTCACCGCTGAGGCACACCGCTTAGATTTACCGCTTTGGCACATCGCTTACATTCGCCGCTTAGACACATTGCTTAGGCACACCGCTTAGGCACATCGCTTAGATTCACCGCTTAGGCACACTGTTTAGATTCACCGCTTAGGCACATCGCTTACATTCACCGCTTAGGCACATCGCTTAGATTCACCGCTTAGGCACACCGCTTAGGCACATCGCTTAGATTCACCGCTTAGGCACACTGTTTAGATTCACCGCATAGGCACACCGCTTAGATTCACCGCTTAGGCACATCGCTTAGATTCACCGCTTAGGCACATCGCTTAGATTCACCGCTTAGGCACATCGCTTAGATTCACCACTTAGGCACATCGCTTAGATTCACCGCTTAGATTCACCGCTTAGGCACATCGCTTAGATTCAACGCTTAGGCACATCGCTTAGATTCACAGCTGAGGCACACCGCTTAGATTTACCGCTTTGGCACATCGCTTACATTCGCCGCTTAGACACACTGTTTAGATTCACCGCTTAGGCACACTGTTTAGATTCACCGCATAGGCACACCGCTTAGATTCACCGCTTAGGCACATCGCTTAGATTCACCGCATAGGCACACCGCTTAGATTCACCGCTTAGAAACATCGCTTAGATTCACCGCTTAGGCACATCGCTTAGATTCACCGCTTAGATTCACCGCTTAGGCACATCGCTTAGAGTCACCTCTTAGGCACATCGCTTAGATTCACCGCTTAGGAACATCGCTTAGATTCACCGCTTAGGCACATCGCTTAGATTCACAGCTTAGGCACATCGCTTAGATTCACCGTTTAGATTCACCGCTTAGGCACATCGCTTAGAATCACCGCTTAGGCACATCGCTTAGATTCACTGCTTAGGCACATCGCTTAGAATCACCGCTTAGGCACATCGCTTAGATTCACCGCTTAGGCACATCGCTTAGATTCACCGCTTAGGCACATCGCTTAGATTCACCGTTTAGATTCACCGCTTAGGCACATCGCTTAGAATCACCGCTTAGGCACATCGCTTAGATTCACCGCTTAGGCACATCGCTTAGAATCACCGCTTAGGCACATCGCTTAGATTCACCGCTTAGGAACATCGCTTAGATTCACCGCTTAGGCACATCGCTTAGATTTGCCGCTTAGACACATCGCTTACATTCACCGCTTAGGCACATCGCTTAGATCCACCGATTAGACACATCGCTTAGATTCACCGCTTAGACACATCGCTTAGATTCACCGCTTAGGCACATCGCTTAGATTCACCGCTCAGGCACATCGCTTAGATTCACTGCTTAGACACATCGCTTAGATTCATCGCTCAGGCACATCGCTTAGATTCAGGCACAACGCTTAGATTCACTGCTTAGACACATTGCTTAGATTCACCGCTTAGACACATCGCTTAGATTCACCGTTTAGGCACACCGCTTAGATTCACCACTTAGATTCACCGCTTAGATTCACCGCTTAAATTCACCGCTTAGGCACATCGCTTAGATTTACCGCTTAGGAACATCGCTTAGATTCACCGCTTAGGCACATCGCTTAGATTTGCCGCTTAGACACATCGCTTACATTCACCGCTTAGGCACATCGCTTAGATCCACCGATTAGACACATCGCTTAGATTCACCGCTTAGACACATCGCTTAGATTCACCGCTTAGGCACATCGCTTAGATTCACCGCTCAGGCACATCGCTTAGATTCACTGCTTAGACACATCGCTTAGATTCATCGCTCAGGCACATCGCTTAGATTCAGGCCCAACGCTTAGATTCACCGCTTAGACACATTGCTTAGATTCACCGCTTAGACACATCGCTTAGATTCACCGTTTAGGCACACCGCTTAGATTCACCACTTAGATTCACCGCTTAGATTCACCGCTTAAATTCACCGCTTAGACACATCGCTTAGATTCACCGCTCAGACACATCGCTTAGATTCACCACTTAGACACATCGCTTAGATTCACCGCTTAGGCACACCGCATAGATTCACCGCTCAGACACGTCGCTTAGATTCACCGCTTAGACACATCGCTTAGATTCACTGCTTAGACACATCGCTTAGATTCTCTGCTTAGGCACACCGCTTAGATTCACCGCTTAGACACATCGCTTAGATTCACCGCTTAGGCACATCGCTTAGATTCACCGCTTAGGCACATTGCTTAGATTCACCGCTTGGGCACATCGCTTAGATTCACCGCTTAGACACATCGCTTAGATTCACCGCTTAGGCACATCGCTTAGATTCACCGCTTATGCACATCGCTTAGATTCACCACTTAGGCACATCGCTTAGATTCACCGCTTAGATTCACCGCTTAGGCACATCGCTTAGATTCAACGCTTAGGCACATCGCTTAGATTCACCGCTGAGGCACACCGCTTAGATTTACTGCTTTGGCACATCGCTTACATTCGCCGCTTAGACACATTGCTTAGGCACACCGCTTAGGCACACCGCTTAGGCACACAGCTTAGGCACATCGCTTAGATTCACCGCTTAGGCACACTGTTTAGATTCACCGCTTAGGCACATCGCTTAGATTCACCGCATAGGCACACCGCTTAGATTCACCGCTTAGGCACATCGCTTAGATTCACCGCTTAGATTCACCGCTTAGGCACATCGCTTAGAGTCACCGCTTAGGCACATCGCTTAGATTCACACCGCTTAGGCACATCGCTTAGATTCACCGCTTAGGCACATTGCTTAGATTCACTGCTTAGATTCACCGCTTAGGCACATCGCTTAGATTCACCGCTTAGGAACATCGCTTAGATTCACCGCTTATGCACATCGCTTAGGTTCACCGCTTAGGAACATCGCTTAGAGTCACCGCTTAGGCACATCGCTTAGATTTACCGCTTAGGAACATCGCTTAGATTCACCGCTTAGGCACATCGCTTAGATTTGCCGCTTAGACACATCGCTTAGATTCACCGCTTAGGCACATCGCTTAGATCCACCGCTTAGATTCACCACTTAGAAACATCGCATAGATTCACCGCTTAGGCACATCGCTTAATTTCACCGCTTAGGCACACCGCTTAGATTCACCGCTTAGGAACATCGCTTAGATCCACCGCTTAGATTCACTGCTTAGGAACATCGCTTAGATTCACCGCTTAGGCACATCGCTTAGATTCACCGCTTAGGAACATCGCTTAGATTCACCGCTTATGCACATCGCTTAGGTTCACCGCTTAGGAACATCGCTTAGAGTCACCACTTAGGCACATCGCTTAGATTTACCGCTTAGGAACATCGCTTAGATTCACCGCTTAGGCACATCGCTTAGATTTGCCGCTTAGACACATCGCTTAGATTCACCGCTTAGGCACATCGCTTAGATCCACCGCTTAGATTCACCACTTAGAAACATCGCATAGATTCACCGCTTAGGCACACCGCTTAGATTCACCGCTTAGGAACATCGCTTAGATCCACCGCTTAGGCACATTGCTTAGATTCACTGCTTAGGAACATCGCTTAGATTCACCGCTTAGACACATCGCTTAATTTCACTGCTTAGGCACTCCGCTTAGATTCACCGCTTAGGAACATCGCTTAGATTCACCGCTTAGGCACATCGCTTAGATTTGCCGCTTAGACACATCGCTTAGATTCACCGCTTAGGCACATCGCTTAGATCCACCGCTTAGATTCACCACTTAGAAACATCGCATAGATTCACCGCTTAGGCACACCGCTTAGATTCACCGCTTAGGAACATCGCTTAGATCCACCGCTTAGGCACATTGCTTAGATTCACTGCTTAGGAACATCGCTTAGATTCACCGCTTAGGCACATCGCTTAATTTCACTGCTTAGGCACTCCGCTTAGATTCACCGCTTAGGCACATCGCTTAGATTCACCACTTAGAAACATCGCATAGATTCACCGCTTAGGCACATCGCTTAATTTCACCGCTTAGGCACACCGCTTAGATTCACTGCTTAGGAACATCGCTTAGATTCACCGCTTAGGCACATCGCTTAATTTCACTGCTTAGGCACTCCGCTTAGATTCACCGCTTAGGCACATCGCTTAGATTTACCACTTAGGCACATCGCTTAGATTAACCGCTTAGACACACCGCTTAGGCACACCGCTTAGGCACACCGCTTAGATTCACCGCTTAGGCACATCGCTTAGATTCACCGGTTAGGCACACCGCTTAGATTCACCGCTTAGGCACATCGCTTAGATTCACCGCTTAGACACATCGCTTAGATTCACCGCTTACGCACATCGCTTAGATTCACCGCTCAGGCACATCGCTTAGATTCACCGCTTAGACACATCGCTTAGATCCACCGCTTAGACACATCGCTTAGATTCACCGCTTAGGCACATCGCTTAGATTCACCGCTCAGGCACATCGCTTAGATTCAGTGCTTAGACACATCGCTTAGATTCATCGCTCAGGCACATCGCTTAGATTCAGGCACAACGCTTAGATTCACCGCTTAGACAAATTGCTTAGATTCACCGCTTAGACACATCGCTTAGATTCACCGTTTAGGCACACCGCTTAGATTCACCACTTAGGTTCACCGCTTAGATTCACCGCTTAAATTCACCGCTTAGACACATCGCTTAGATTCACCGCTCAGACACATCGCTTAGATTCACCACTTAGACACATCGCTTAGATTCACCACTTAGACACACCGCATAGATTCACCGCTCAGACACGTCGCTTAGATTCACCGCTTAGACACATTGCTTAGATTCACCGCTTAGGCACATCGCTTAGATTCACCGCTTAGGCACACCGCTTAGATTCACCGCTCAGACACATCGCTTAGATTCACCGCTTAGGCACATCGCTTAGATTCACCGCTTGGGCACACCGCTTAGATTCACCGCTTAGACACATCGCTTAGATTCACCGCTCAGGCACATCGCTTAGATTCACCGCTTAGGCACATCGCTTAGATTCACCGCTAAGGCACATCGCTTAGATTCACCGCTTAGGCACATCGCTTAGATTCACCGCTCAGGCACACCGCTTAGATTCACCGCTTAGACACATCGCTTAGATTCACCGCTTAGGCACATTGCTTAGATTCACCGCTTAGACACATCGTTTAGATTCACCGCTCAGGCACATCGCTTAGATTCACCGTTTAGGCACATCGCTCAGATTCACCGCTTAGACACATCGCTTAGATTCAACGCTTAGGCACATCGCTTAGATTCACCGCTTAGATTCACCGCTTAGATTCACCGCTTAGGCACACCGCTTAGATTCAGGCACACCGCTTAGATTCACCGCTCAGGCACATCGCTCAGATTCACCGCTTAGGCACATCGCTTAGATTCACCGCTTAGACACATCGCTTAGATTCACCGCTTAGGCACACCGCTTAGACACATCGCTTAGATTCACTGCTTAGGCACATCACTTAGATTCACCGCTTAGATTCACCGCTTAGATTCACCGCGTAGGCACATCGCTTAGATTCACTGCTTAGGCACATTGCTTAGATCAGCCTTTCTCAACCGGGGTGCCGTCTGGCTTCGTCAGGGGTGCCGTCATAAATATTCTGATGTTACTGATATTAAAAATAAAATACATTTAAAATACAAAAAAAAGTCAACTTATCCATGAAAATGTAGACCATTAGCCGCCTCAAACATCAAAATTTGTCTCACATGCCCCTTTCCCCATGCTACAATGTCAACGCGTGTTGCATGCGTTGCCTATAGTGATGAGTCGTTCGCGAACGATCCGATTCTATTGAACGGCTCTTTAAAATGAACAAAATGAACAGAGTCGCGCCTCTGTGAGCCGTTAAAATAAATATTTATATTTCTATGCAGTTCTTATCGGCTGTAATTCAACCATTCCGCTTTCATAAGTAGAGGGAATTAATCATTCATAATAAGAGCTGCTTATTGTCAAAATTCAAATCACTTTCAGTATCGCGAAGAGAGCAAGCGACACATCGCTTAGATTCACCGCTCAGGCACATCACTTAGATTCACCGCTCAGGCACACCGCTTAGATTCACCGCTTAGGCACACCGCTTAGATTCACCGCTTAGGCACATCGCTTAGATTCACCGCTTAGGCACGCCGCTTAGATTTACCGCTTAGGCACATCGCTTAGATTCACCGCTTAGGCTCACCGCTTAGGCACACCGCTTAGATTCACCGCTCAGGCACATCGCTTAGATTCACCGCTTAGGCACACCGCTTAGATTCACCGATTCGGCACATCGCTTAGATTCACCGCTTCGGCACATCGCTTAGATTCACTGCTCAGGCACATCACTTAGATCCACCGTTTAGGCACACCGCTTAGATTCACCGCTTAGGCTCATCGCTTAGATTTACTGCTTAGGCACACCTCTTAGATTTACTGCCTAGATTCTTCGCTTAGATTCACCGCTTAGGCACATCGCTTAGATTCTTTGCCTAGATTCATCGCTTAGATTCACCGCTTAGGCACATCGCTTAGATTCACCGCTTAGACACATCGCTTAGATTCACCGCTTAGGCACACCGCTTAGATTTACTGCTTAGGCACACCGCTTAGATTCTTTGCCTAGATTCATCGCTTAGATTCACCGCTTAGGCACATCGCTTAGATTCACCGCTTAGGCACATCGCTTAGATTCTTTGCCTAGATTCATCGCTTAGATTCACCGCTTAGGCACACCGCTTAGATTTACTGCTTAGGCACATCGCTTAGATTCACTGCCTAGATTCATCGCTTAGATTCACTGCTTAGGCACATCGCTTAGATTCACCGCTTTGGCACATCGCTTAGATTCACCGCTTAGGCACATCGCTTAGATTCACCGCTTAGGCACATCGCTTAGATTCACCGCTTAGGCACATCGCTTAGATTCACCGCTTAGGCACATCGCTTAGATTCACCGCTTAGGCACATCGCTTAGATGTGGACAATGATGGTTTTAATGCTTTTATCAAGCTTTTGGACCCCACATACACCATTCCAAGCAGGAAAGCTTTGAAAGAAAAACTGGATCAAAAATACAAGATTACCAAAGAAAATGCAATAGCTGAGATAGGGACAGTGTCTGCTGTCAGTCTAACAGCTGACATGTGGACATCCATAAACATGGATGCTTACCTTGCTGTGACATGTCACTTCATTACAGATGAGGCCAAGCTGTCAACTATTCTTTTAGGGGTAACAAAATTTCCCAAAACCCACACAAAGAAGTCTCTTGCACAAACTCCAGAACTTGAAGACATTCGCAATAGAGCAAGGAGAATTGTAGGGCAGTTTATATCAAGCACTACAGCTAAAGAAAAATTGTGTGAGATTTAGGATCAGATGGGCAGGCCAAAACTCAAGCTCATTCAGGAGGTAGACACTCGATGGAACAGTACTTATAACATGCTTCAAAGACTTTATGATCAACGGGAACCACTGGCAGCAGCTCTCACCAGTCTAAATACTGATCTTGTGACTTTTTCATCAGAGGAGTATGAAACAATCAATCAGTGTATCCAAGTACTCTGGCCAGTGCATCAAGCTACAGTGGAATTATCTGAAGAGAAAAGTCATTCCTCTAGTGAAGATGCTAAAACACCATAGTGTCACACAATGTGTGGCAATCAAACATCACATTGGTGCAAAACTGGCCAACAACATTAAAAATAATGTAAATGACAAATTTTCTGTCATAGAGAAGATGACTGCCCTGTCTTTAGCCACATTGCTGGACCCTAGATACAAGGAACTAGGTTTCTGTCATGTAAGCAATGCTCATGCAGCAGTGGAAAGGCTAACCAGAGAATGTGCCAGCTACATTGTGCCTGCAATGTTACAGGAATCTGTCCCAACAGTGCCGCCACCACCAAACGCCCCAGACGTGCTGCAGGATAGGAATCTTTGGGGCCTGCTTGATAGTCATATAGATGCAGAGCAGCGAGCTCCCAGTGCAACTGCAAGTGCTATTGTAGAGGTGCAGAGGTAAAGTATATGTATTGCTGATTATCTGCTGCTGAAATACAATACTGTATTTACTGTATTTTCCTACTCTTAATGTAGGTATTTAAGAGATGCACACCTGCCAAGGTCAGAAGACCCTCTGAGATACTGGGCTGCACACAAGCCAGTTTATCCACATCTTTTTCAGGTTGTTGTACAATACCTCTGCACCCCAGCCTCGTCTGTGCCATGTGAGAGAGTTTTCTCAAAGGCTGGTGAAATAGTGAACCAAAGAAGAAACAGGCTAAAACCTAACACTGTGGAGAAACTTTTATTCCTAAATAAAAATTTGTCAGCATAACTGTTCATTTGGGCTTACTTGCTCCTCTTCTGTTTTATGTTCTGTTCCCAGTTAACCACAAGCACAATCCCTTAAATTTCACAGTCACTATACCAAAGCACAATGTTTCATCAGATCATATTTTCAAACTTTGTAGACTATGTTCATATTCCTTATATACCCCTCATATTCCATATATAATCATGGTTACATGATTCACATATGAGTGGTTACTTTGTTGCTAATGTATGACTTATATTTATTTTCCGTTGGCCTTATACATTCTATAATCAATAATGACAACATTCAAGAATTTGTTGCAGCACTTTAATAATTAAACATGATTTTCAGCGGATCGGAACAGACAGTAGTTGAACTGTAAAATCACACACAGGGTTAACACGCTTCACAGTGTTCAGCTGCAGGCTGCAATCATTTCTTCTAGCCACCAGATGTCACTTTTCTTTGATGTAGGATTTCAACGCTCCAATGCGTCGAATCTTTTTCAGCACAATCAGGAAGAAGCAGCTAAAGCTTCAATTGGGCTTCATTCACCTATCACTACTAAACAGGCTAACAAAACAAACAAACCAAAACAAGGTAAACTGACAAACAAACAGACAGACAGACAGAAGAGCTACTAATCAGGGAGCTAGTAACAGATCAGAACTAAGACAAACAGACCGAGTTACTGGGAAAATAATCTCCAACACTGTTCTCCAGCTCTTCCCTTAAATAGGGGAGCTGGAGCTGATTAGTGGCAGAGGACCAATGAAAAAAGGGGCGTTGGCTCAGGACTGAGCGTGCTCTTGTGGAGGTGGGCGTGGCACACACAGTTCCTCAGAGCACAGGGGCTCAAGACAATAACAGTAATGCTGAAATAATGTGTTTTCAAGAGACATGTTGGGATGAAGAATGTGCTAAAAAATATAAGCCACAGTGGGATGGAAATATTTATTTTAATAATGGACATAAGAAACAAAGAGGGGTGCAATTCTAAACCGGAGAAATACATGTGAAAAAGAAAAGGTTATTTTCAGTGATGGGGAAGGAAAAAGCATAGCTGTGCATATGGAAAAAGATGGAAGGAAATTAATACTGTATAATATACATGCACCGAATGAGGAAAAAGAAAAAGCTGATTTCTTTAAAAGGATTATGGTAAATTTGTCTACATGGGAAAATGTGTTTTTATTGGGAGATTTCAACACAGTATTAAGCAAGCTAGATGTTAATGAAATGGCATTTAGAACAGATAAAGGAAGGGAACAATTAAAAACTCTAATGGAAAAGTATGGTTTGATAGAAGTATGGAGATTAAGAAATGAACAGAAAAGGGAGTACTCAAGAGAACAAAATGTTCAAGCGACAATAAAACAAAGTAGAATAGACTTGCTTTTGTGTACTAAAGAGATGGAGGAGAAAATAAGAGAGATCTACTATAAAAGAACAACTTTTAGTGATCACAACTATTTAATCTGGAAAATAGACTTTACAGAGGTGGAAAAGGGCCCAGGAGTGTGGGATTTAAACTCAGCATTTTTAAAAGATAAATTATACAACGGACTAGTAAAAGACATGATAATATGACAATTTATATAATGTAGATAAAACAATTTGGTGGGACAATTTAAAGTTTGATATTAAAAAGTTGTCAATTAAACATTGTCAATTAGTGCAGAAAATAAAGAAAAATACGGAAAATGAAGTGAGAAGAGAACTAGAAAAGGAGCTTAGAAACCTTGAGAACAATAGAAGTACAGGAAGTATACAGTAGAAAAGGTAAAAGCATTGCAAGATAAAATGAAAACCATTAAAGAAGAAAAATGCAGAGGTTTAATGATAAGGAGTAAAGTCAGATATGCAGTAGAAGGTGAAAGAAGTACTAAATTATTTTATGCATTAGAAAAAAGTAGGCAAGCTGCAGCTACAATCAAGGAAGTGCAAAATATTACAGGGGAAACTAAAAAAGGAACAAAAGAAGTTTTAAATGCTATTAAACATTTTTATGAGGACCTGTTTAGAGGAAGAGGTATTGATAGAACAGCAGAACAGAAACTACTGGATCAAATTAAAACTAAAGTCTCCAAGGAAGACAACGAGGAGTGTGATAATGAGATATCAGAAGATGAAATTTTAACTGCAATTGAACAACTGAAGACAGGGAAAAGTCCAGGAATAGATGGGTTGACAAATGAATTTTATAAAAACTTTAAAGATATTTTAGTACCGATTCTAAAAGAAATTTATAATGAAATTTTTAACAGAGCAGAATTAAGTGAAAGCATGAAAATGGGAATGATAAAACTAATATTTAAGAAAAGAGGGAAGGTTACTGAAATTAAGAATTATAGACCAATAACAATGCTAAATACATATGTTATAAAAATAATTGCAAACAGATTGAAAAGGGTCATACCAACCATTATAAAAACAACACAAGCATATGGGGTGGAAGGAAGAGATATTGCTGATACGGTAGGTAGCATAAGGGACATAATATTATACATGAAGGAGAAAACCATAAAGGGATACTTGATAAATATAGATACTGAAAAGCCTTTGATAGGGTGGAGCACCAGTTTTTGTTTGATGTTATAAAGAAAATTTGGTTTTGGGGATAAACTTATAAAATGGATAAAAAATGTTTATTATGAAGTTTTAACATGTGTTAAGTGCAATGGTTTTACAACAGACTATTTTAAAGTTACAAGATCAATAAGACAAGGATGTCCACTGTCTGCACTCTTATACACAATGGTAGCTGAACCATTAGGACTAGCAATTAAAGAAAATGGAGAAATTAGAGGTATTAAAATTGAAGGAAATGAAAATAGTGAACCAATATACCAATACGCAGATGATACTACACTGGTACTCCAAGACATCTCTAGAGTAGAAAAGGCATTTGAAATACTAGAGATGTACTGTCGAGGAACAGGCGCGAAGGTAAATATGGGAAAAAGTCAGTATATGAGAATAGGTCAAATAGATACAATACCCGAGAACATACCCTTCAAAGAAGAAAAAGAAAATGTTAAGGTGCTAGGAGTTTTAATAAGTCAAAACATAAGAAAAACCAATGAAATTATGTGGGGAAAGTGCCATAAAAGGAATGGAACAATAATTAGAATTTTGGAAAACAAGGAACTTGACATTGAAAGGAAAAGTACTGGTTATAAATGCATTAATGTTCTCCAAAATATGGTATTTATTAAGTGTCAATTCAATACCAGTATCAGCTATTGAAAAAAATTAAAGAAATTGTGATAGGCTTTATTTGGGGAAAAGGAAGATGTAAAATAGCATATGAGACACTAATTGGAGCAGTGGAAGAAGGGGGACTGGGATTGCAGGATACTGTAATAATAATTAAAAGTTTTAAATAATAACTTAAATGAAGAGTTAAAATAGTAAAGAAGTTTTTGGATGGAGGAATTAAATCTACTTGGAAAAGGATAATGGAATATTTTCTAAACAAATGTGGAGACAGTAATTTAGGCTTGAATATTTTGTGGAGGAATATTTTCCTACTCTTAATGTAGGTATTTAAGAGATGCACACCTGCCAAGGTCAGAAGACCCTCTGAGATACTGGGCTGCACACAAGCCAGTTTATCCACATCTTTTTCAGGTTGTTGTACAATACCTCTGCACCCCAGCCTCGTCTGTGCCATGTGAGAGAGTTTTCTCAAAGGCTGGTGAAATAGTGAACCAAAGAAGAAACAGGCTAAAACCTAACACTGTGGAGAAACTTTTATTCCTAAATAAAAATTTGTCAGCATAACTGTTCATTTGGGCTTACTTGCTCCTCTTCTGTTTTATGTTCTGTTCCCAGTTAACCACAAGCACAATCCCTTAAATTTCACAGTCACTATACCAAAGCACAATGTTTCATCAGATCATATTTTCAAACTTTGTAGACTATGTTCATATTCCTTATATACCCCTCATATTCCATATATAATCATGGTTACATGATTCACATATGAGTGGTTACTTTGTTGCTAATGTATGACTTATATTTATTTTCCGTTGGCCTTATACATTCTATAATCAATAATGACAACATTCAAGAATTTGTTGCAGCACTTTAATAATTAAACATGATTTTCAGCGGATCGGAACAGACAGTAGTTGAACTGTAAAATCACACACAGGGTTAACACGCTTCACAGTGTTCAGCTGCAGGCTGCAATCATTTCTTCTAGCCACCAGATGTCACTTTTCTTTGATGTAGGATTTCAACGCTCCAATGCGTCGAATCTTTTTCAGCACAATCAGGAAGAAGCAGCTAAAGCTTCAATTGGGCTTCATTCACCTATCACTACTAAACAGGCTAACAAAACAAACAAACCAAAACAAGGTAAACTGACAAACAAACAGACAGACAGACAGAAGAGCTACTAATCAGGGAGCTAGTAACAGATCAGAACTAAGACAAACAGACCGAGTTACTGGGAAAATAATCTCCAACACTGTTCTCCAGCTCTTCCCTTAAATAGGGGAGCTGGAGCTGATTAGTGGCAGAGGACCAATGAAAAAAGGGGCGTTGGCTCAGGACTGAGCGTGCTCTTGTGGAGGTGGGCGTGGCACACACAGTTCCTCAGAGCACAGGGGCTCAAGACAATAACAGTAATGCTGAAATAATGTGTTTTCAAGAGACATGTTGGGATGAAGAATGTGCTAAAAAATATAAGCCACAGTGGGATGGAAATATTTATTTTAATAATGGACATAAGAAACAAAGAGGGGTGCAATTCTAAACCGGAGAAATACATGTGAAAAAGAAAAGGTTATTTTCAGTGATGGGGAAGGAAAAAGCATAGCTGTGCATATGGAAAAAGATGGAAGGAAATTAATACTGTATAATATACATGCACCGAATGAGGAAAAAGAAAAAGCTGATTTCTTTAAAAGGATTATGGTAAATTTGTCTACATGGGAAAATGTGTTTTTATTGGGAGATTTCAACACAGTATTAAGCAAGCTAGATGTTAATGAAATGGCATTTAGAACAGATAAAGGAAGGGAACAATTAAAAACTCTAATGGAAAAGTATGGTTTGATAGAAGTATGGAGATTAAGAAATGAACAGAAAAGGGAGTACTCAAGAGAACAAAATGTTCAAGCGACAATAAAACAAAGTAGAATAGACTTGCTTTTGTGTACTAAAGAGATGGAGGAGAAAATAAGAGAGATCTACTATAAAAGAACAACTTTTAGTGATCACAACTATTTAATCTGGAAAATAGACTTTACAGAGGTGGAAAAGGGCCCAGGAGTGTGGGATTTAAACTCAGCATTTTTAAAAGATAAATTATACAACGGACTAGTAAAAGACATGATAATATGACAATTTATATAATGTAGATAAAACAATTTGGTGGGACAATTTAAAGTTTGATATTAAAAAGTTGTCAATTAAACATTGTCAATTAGTGCAGAAAATAAAGAAAAATACGGAAAATGAAGTGAGAAGAGAACTAGAAAAGGAGCTTAGAAACCTTGAGAACAATAGAAGTACAGGAAGTATACAGTAGAAAAGGTAAAAGCATTGCAAGATAAAATGAAAACCATTAAAGAAGAAAAATGCAGAGGTTTAATGATAAGGAGTAAAGTCAGATATGCAGTAGAAGGTGAAAGAAGTACTAAATTATTTTATGCATTAGAAAAAAGTAGGCAAGCTGCAGCTACAATCAAGGAAGTGCAAAATATTACAGGGGAAACTAAAAAAGGAACAAAAGAAGTTTTAAATGCTATTAAACATTTTTATGAGGACCTGTTTAGAGGAAGAGGTATTGATAGAACAGCAGAACAGAAACTACTGGATCAAATTAAAACTAAAGTCTCCAAGGAAGACAACGAGGAGTGTGATAATGAGATATCAGAAGATGAAATTTTAACTGCAATTGAACAACTGAAGACAGGGAAAAGTCCAGGAATAGATGGGTTGACAAATGAATTTTATAAAAACTTTAAAGATATTTTAGTACCGATTCTAAAAGAAATTTATAATGAAATTTTTAACAGAGCAGAATTAAGTGAAAGCATGAAAATGGGAATGATAAAACTAATATTTAAGAAAAGAGGGAAGGTTACTGAAATTAAGAATTATAGACCAATAACAATGCTAAATACATATGTTATAAAAATAATTGCAAACAGATTGAAAAGGGTCATACCAACCATTATAAAAACAACACAAGCATATGGGGTGGAAGGAAGAGATATTGCTGATACGGTAGGTAGCATAAGGGACATAATATTATACATGAAGGAGAAAACCATAAAGGGATACTTGATAAATATAGATACTGAAAAGCCTTTGATAGGGTGGAGCACCAGTTTTTGTTTGATGTTATAAAGAAAATTTGGTTTTGGGGATAAACTTATAAAATGGATAAAAAATGTTTATTATGAAGTTTTAACATGTGTTAAGTGCAATGGTTTTACAACAGACTATTTTAAAGTTACAAGATCAATAAGACAAGGATGTCCACTGTCTGCACTCTTATACACAATGGTAGCTGAACCATTAGGACTAGCAATTAAAGAAAATGGAGAAATTAGAGGTATTAAAATTGAAGGAAATGAAAATAGTGAACCAATATACCAATACGCAGATGATACTACACTGGTACTCCAAGACATCTCTAGAGTAGAAAAGGCATTTGAAATACTAGAGATGTACTGTCGAGGAACAGGCGCGAAGGTAAATATGGGAAAAAGTCAGTATATGAGAATAGGTCAAATAGATACAATACCCGAGAACATACCCTTCAAAGAAGAAAAAGAAAATGTTAAGGTGCTAGGAGTTTTAATAAGTCAAAACATAAGAAAAACCAATGAAATTATGTGGGGAAAGTGCCATAAAAGGAATGGAACAATAATTAGAATTTTGGAAAACAAGGAACTTGACATTGAAAGGAAAAGTACTGGTTATAAATGCATTAATGTTCTCCAAAATATGGTATTTATTAAGTGTCAATTCAATACCAGTATCAGCTATTGAAAAAAATTAAAGAAATTGTGATAGGCTTTATTTGGGGAAAAGGAAGATGTAAAATAGCATATGAGACACTAATTGGAGCAGTGGAAGAAGGGGGACTGGGATTGCAGGATACTGTAATAATAATTAAAAGTTTTAAATAATAACTTAAATGAAGAGTTAAAATAGTAAAGAAGTTTTTGGATGGAGGAATTAAATCTACTTGGAAAAGGATAATGGAATATTTTCTAAACAAATGTGGAGACAGTAATTTAGGCTTGAATATTTTGTGGAGGAATATTTTCCTACTCTTAATGTAGGTATTTAAGAGATGCACACCTGCCAAGGTCAGAAGACCCTCTGAGATACTGGGCTGCACACAAGCCAGTTTATCCACATCTTTTTCAGGTTGTTGTACAATACCTCTGCACCCCAGCCTCGTCTGTGCCATGTGAGAGAGTTTTCTCAAAGGCTGGTGAAATAGTGAACCAAAGAAGAAACAGGCTAAAACCTAACACTGTGGAGAAACTTTTATTCCTAAATAAAAATTTGTCAGCATAACTGTTCATTTGGGCTTACTTGCTCCTCTTCTGTTTTATGTTCTGTTCCCAGTTAACCACAAGCACAATCCCTTAAATTTCACAGTCACTATACCAAAGCACAATGTTTCATCAGATCATATTTTCAAACTTTGTAGACTATGTTCATATTCCTTATATACCCCTCATATTCCATATATAATCATGGTTACATGATTCACATATGAGTGGTTACTTTGTTGCTAATGTATGACTTATATTTATTTTCCGTTGGCCTTATACATTCTATAATCAATAATGACAACATTCAAGAATTTGTTGCAGCACTTTAATAATTAAACATGATTTTCAGCGGATCGGAACAGACAGTAGTTGAACTGTAAAATCACACACAGGGTTAACACGCTTCACAGTGTTCAGCTGCAGGCTGCAATCATTTCTTCTAGCCACCAGATGTCACTTTTCTTTGATGTAGGATTTCAACGCTCCAATGCGTCGAATCTTTTTCAGCACAATCAGGAAGAAGCAGCTAAAGCTTCAATTGGGCTTCATTCACCTATCACTACTAAACAGGCTAACAAAACAAACAAACCAAAACAAGGTAAACTGACAAACAAACAGACAGACAGACAGAAGAGCTACTAATCAGGGAGCTAGTAACAGATCAGAACTAAGACAAACAGACCGAGTTACTGGGAAAATAATCTCCAACACTGTTCTCCAGCTCTTCCCTTAAATAGGGGAGCTGGAGCTGATTAGTGGCAGAGGACCAATGAAAAAAGGGGCGTTGGCTCAGGACTGAGCGTGCTCTTGTGGAGGTGGGCGTGGCACACACAGTTCCTCAGAGCACAGGGGCTCAAGACAATAACAGTAATGCTGAAATAATGTGTTTTCAAGAGACATGTTGGGATGAAGAATGTGCTAAAAAATATAAGCCACAGTGGGATGGAAATATTTATTTTAATAATGGACATAAGAAACAAAGAGGGGTGCAATTCTAAACCGGAGAAATACATGTGAAAAAGAAAAGGTTATTTTCAGTGATGGGGAAGGAAAAAGCATAGCTGTGCATATGGAAAAAGATGGAAGGAAATTAATACTGTATAATATACATGCACCGAATGAGGAAAAAGAAAAAGCTGATTTCTTTAAAAGGATTATGGTAAATTTGTCTACATGGGAAAATGTGTTTTTATTGGGAGATTTCAACACAGTATTAAGCAAGCTAGATGTTAATGAAATGGCATTTAGAACAGATAAAGGAAGGGAACAATTAAAAACTCTAATGGAAAAGTATGGTTTGATAGAAGTATGGAGATTAAGAAATGAACAGAAAAGGGAGTACTCAAGAGAACAAAATGTTCAAGCGACAATAAAACAAAGTAGAATAGACTTGCTTTTGTGTACTAAAGAGATGGAGGAGAAAATAAGAGAGATCTACTATAAAAGAACAACTTTTAGTGATCACAACTATTTAATCTGGAAAATAGACTTTACAGAGGTGGAAAAGGGCCCAGGAGTGTGGGATTTAAACTCAGCATTTTTAAAAGATAAATTATACAACGGACTAGTAAAAGACATGATAATATGACAATTTATATAATGTAGATAAAACAATTTGGTGGGACAATTTAAAGTTTGATATTAAAAAGTTGTCAATTAAACATTGTCAATTAGTGCAGAAAATAAAGAAAAATACGGAAAATGAAGTGAGAAGAGAACTAGAAAAGGAGCTTAGAAACCTTGAGAACAATAGAAGTACAGGAAGTATACAGTAGAAAAGGTAAAAGCATTGCAAGATAAAATGAAAACCATTAAAGAAGAAAAATGCAGAGGTTTAATGATAAGGAGTAAAGTCAGATATGCAGTAGAAGGTGAAAGAAGTACTAAATTATTTTATGCATTAGAAAAAAGTAGGCAAGCTGCAGCTACAATCAAGGAAGTGCAAAATATTACAGGGGAAACTAAAAAAGGAACAAAAGAAGTTTTAAATGCTATTAAACATTTTTATGAGGACCTGTTTAGAGGAAGAGGTATTGATAGAACAGCAGAACAGAAACTACTGGATCAAATTAAA